>NC_092207.1:4881024-4928509 GCF_043381705.1 Parasteatoda tepidariorum | reverse complement strand
ACTGTCTGATTTTTATCAAGTTGTACAAAACAAAAGTATTGAATTACAAATTAAAATAAGTATGTTTTTACCTGAGAAATTTTTTTTGCACCCATTGTATGTTAAATTTCACAAAAACGAAGAAATTAATCTGTTTTGTTTTATAACGAGGAAAAGTACTTTAAACCCATATCAAATTTTTACGAAAATTGCCCGTGAACAATGACAACTAATATATTACAGTTCGCGGGCCGCAAGAATTAGGCTTCGCTGGCCGAAAAATTTTTACCGCTGGCCTCCAGTTGGTAACCACTGTTAAGGAATATCGATTATCCTAATATCTTTATTGCAGAGCCGTGATGGCTCAGGGGATAGAGAGTTCGCCTTCCAATGAGGCGAACCGGGTTCGAATTCCAGTCGATACGTATTCCGCATCCGGCTTGCACCGACCGCATTGCTGACCTGAAATATCCTCAGGGGTAGACGGATCATGGGATCAATCACCCTTGCAATCAAGCTAACCATGAGAGGTTCTCATGGTTTTCCTCTCCATGTAACGCAAATGCGGGTTATTTCCATCAAAAAGTCCTCCATGAAGGGAAATTTCTCCCAAACCTTAATCCAGGAGTTCCCTTGTCGTCTGGATTGGGTTCAAAATACAAGGCTACGGAGTTGAACATTAGTAGACGTAAACACAAAATTGGGTCGGCTGTTCAACGACGGTTATAAAAATAAAGAATAAAATATCTTTATTGCAAATAATATCCATTATAAGGGGATTTTTCTCACTTTAAGTTTTTTTTCTTCTTAACTTCGCTGTATAGTAAAATCCTTAAAATTTTTGTATATTAAAAGATTACTTAGAGCTGCTCATTTTATGAAAGCAACTAACAAACATTTTGATAATTATTGCTTTGGTTATGCTAACGAAATTTGACAAATTTAATTTTCAAAATTTCAGCGGTCATCTCATTATGAGTAGTGTAATTTGATTTGACCATCATGAAATTCCAAATGTAATCAATCGTTCTATGTCGCCTGTGCTAAAACAGTCTAACATCTCATTATAAATGGTTATAAGAGAGCATAGCACATCTAGCAATAGATTATAAATCTTTTAGTTTTTGAAAAATAACTAAAATCTAAACATGGGTAATAAGAAATTAAGTTTATCTTTGCGTTAAATCAGATCACGATTCAGAATTAAATACTTAGCATAGATGGTTTAGTTAAAGATATGAACAAAAGAGCACCACTATGAAAAGAAAGAGAAATTTAAAATTACTTTATGTCTACGTGACGAGGAGAACTTTTTAAAATTGTGTTATAATTAAATTTAAATACTATATACAGCAATGCTATTAAAAAAAATGCGAATTTCAGAATTTATTGAAACAATGTTTCAGCACCCCGAATATTTTGATAAATTGAAGATGGTTCGATTATGTATTATCATACATAATTGAACCATCTTCCATTATCTTCTTCAATTATCTTATTCATCTTCAAATTGAGAGAGTCTATTCACTCTTTTTATTCCTAGCTCAAACATTTGCGATAATTATATATATGCATTGACCATGAATCGAATATCTGAAATAATTTGTGTTAAAAGAAAAATAAAACAATATTCCTAGCTTAAAAATTTGCGATAATTATATATATGCATTGACCATGAATCGAATATCTGAAATAATTTGTGTTAAAAGAAAAATAAAACAATATTCCTAGCTCAAACATTTGCGATAATTATATATATGCATTGACCATGAATCGAATATCTGAAATAATTTGTGTTAAAAGAAAAATAAAACAATATTCCTAGCTCAAACATTTGCGATAATTATATATATGCATTGACCATGAATCGAATATCTGAAATAATTTGTGTTAAAAGAAAAATAAAACACCAAGAACTATATAATTTATGAATCTTAAGACAAAACATGTAATTCTAGCAATCATATATTGTTCTAAATATAGATTTGCAGATTCATATTGAGATCAAGTATTTTATATATAATTGAAGGGAATGCCTGTTACATAAAAGGTAACCTCAAATGCAAAAAGATTTTTTTTAATATAGGCTAATTTTTCTGTTTCTTTTATTTTTATTTATATAAATGCAAGCATCTTAATATATTTTTTAAGTAGTTACTTAGTTTGAAAAAAAGAAATATATTATACACAAATTTTGTTCAAATAGCTGATTGATAATGTGAATCTGAAATCGCCACTAACATTGCTTGTACTGTACCAGCAGAAAGACAAACTATCACATTGTTAATAGAACAGAATTTTAATACAATATTATAATCGTTCTAAAAGTATTTTAACTACAAAATAAAGCAGGTAACTGCAAAACTTAAATACAATATAAGAAAGTTATTTTAACATGGACACCATAGAACAACTTTCAGCTTGAAAGCAGAAGTAAGACTTGAGAGCGTATCCAAAGTAGAAATGATGTAGTCAAAAATTCAGTTAAAAGGCATTGTCAAATATTAGGCTTAAGACCTTGGGAGAGTTTTGTGGAACATTTGTTTAGAATCAGCATGATATCTAACAGCATATTCGTGATTTGCAGAACAGTCATACGTTCGGGCCAACTCTTAAAATGAGAGATAAAACCTGAAGATGGTTTCTGGTATAAGAGGAAATTTTATAGTAACAAAGCGTGTCAAGAAGAGGAGAAGAAGTTTTGAGCTAAAGACCTTGATCCAAGGTATCCAAGACTGCAAGGAATTATATAGTTTCAAAACCCCGCAAAGCAGCAGTGTTAATATTTTTCTAAAGAACTTAGCATGACTGGATTTGCAGAAAAACTGCTTACATAATTTTTGCAGCAGTATTCCTTATCAGCATAATGATTTCCATAGAATCTATTGACATTCCATGAACTCACCATAATTGTTATTAAGAATGAAGACAATAGAAAAGTGTAGAAACTTCAGAAACAAATTTAGAGCAAATCCACCGCAATACCATAATAACACTGGAGCAAGTCAATTAGTAAAGTTTCGTTACGGAGAGCTCTTGAATCTCTATTTGAATTCATAAATCTAGACCCAGATCTTCTAGTTGGTATGAATATCATCAATATCCACTGGGAACCACTCATTATCCATTAATGACCACCTGGCCCAGTCTTCTTCATCATAATCTCGTCGACAGCAGCATAACAAAGATGCGATAAAACGACGAAAACGTTTAAAGCGTTTCATGACAGAAACAATCACTTTGCAAAATCTCGAGAGTTAAATCCAAGTTAACTTAACAAAGACAACCTTGCAAATGACACGAAAATTTAACTACAATGCGCATATGCCTTTTTAAACAATGCAGAACATTGTTACATTTTGCACAATAACTGCTCTTTATTATAATTTCTAAATAATGGAAAATGATGCTAAGCATCATTCGTTTATACTGCCATACACATTGTAGAGGAAACTTTAAATTCAACAAAACACACTTATATTACAAGTTATTATAACAATTAAATTGAAAAAATAGAAAAGAAATTTCAAGTACCTATAGTAATTGTATAAGTTACCGTTATAGCATAAATTGCCAGCATTCTATGAAATGACGAGCACTTCTGTACAAAATATGAAGCGTTTAAATTATTATACATTTTGCTTATTTAATTTATAGAAGCAATTTATAAAAAGACTTATATTCCTCGGGCAAAATATAAAATATGAGAATTGTACACTTTACTTATTGGTTGTACAAATTACCTGTGCGTTTCTTATTATAGTCATTCTATGAATGCCTTGGAGGTAGCGAGTGAAATATTTATGATCGCATGCTTTTCCTGTCAATTTTAAGCAAATTATACAACAAATAGGCATTCTACGGATAACTAGATTTCATAAATTGATGAAACATATAAAATAATATAAAACATTTTAACGTGTAGGTTAAAATTCAATTAAATGTTTTTGAAATGCTTATTTTCGCTATGAAAATTCAAACTCTTTTTTAGTCTTATTTTCAGTATCTTTATTTTCAAAGTATCTTTATTTCTGAATATACGCTATAAAGAAAATTAGGTTGGATAGGAAACATTCAAGGTACTTCATAATAAAATGTTTTATTTAAATATTTAATTGCCAATACCAGATTATTTCAGTACAAAGTTTCATAACTTTTTGTTAATGAGGACTATCATTTAATTGTACAGTGTGCCAAAAAAACGAACCACCATGAGTAACTTTTGATTTAATAATCGGATATTCACGTTGTAGGACAATCTTAATGATTCAAGGGGGTGATCGCAAATATTATAATTAGTGCAGACGATATTTTAAGTTAAAGAATCAGATACAAAAACGGACTTTCTCTAAATAAACCTACTTTTTTTTAGACGGGTGAGGATTTCTGATTCTCAAAACATAAGGGGTAGCCACAATCTGGGAAATAGGGTCCCCATAGTTTGGTCAGTTGAGCAATCCTAAGTTTAGAACCCTTAGTGTTAATTTTACTCTTTCTGTATTTCGCCATATCTCGAGAACTTTTAAAACGAACTGAAAATTTTCTGCGCACAATAAAAAAATTCGTTTATCCAAAGATAATTCCAGGCATTATTATTTTTTATTATTTTATTTAATAAAAGTCGAAATCATTTTTGATTGTAAAATATACAATTTTTTACATCATTTTAAAGTATGTAATTTTACATAGCAAAATACAAAACTTGACCAAAACCAGTTGAATAGTTCCTGAGAAATCAAATTTTATATAAGATATTTTCAAATCCTTTTTTAAGTCTAATTTCGCGATTTAAATATTGTCTGCACTAATTAATTAGCATAGTTGATGTCACTCCTTCGAACCATTAAGTTTGAGTTCTAGAACGTGAAGATTCGATCCTTAAATCAAAAGTTATTCGGGGTGGTCTTTTTTTCTTCGTTTTTTTCTTCTTGCGCACATCACTGTGCATTGTGTACAATTGATGCTACGAAAAACTTTTTTTATTCAAAATATTTTTAGACATTAATGGTTTATATTTTTTCCAATTTTTTTTTTCATTTGGCCATTTAACACGAGATGATCAATAAGAATTAGAAGATGTCTATGGTAAAATTATTTTCCAGGAACAATTCATTAAAAGTCTCGTAAAAATTGGTTACATTTGATTACGGGGGTTAGTAAAAACCTAAGACTATAATACCTACATTAGATACCTATTTGCACAGTACGTAGATCTATTATCAGTAGTACCTACCTACTACCAAAACTACTGAAGTATCATTGCTGTCAATAAATACAAGTATGCAACAGTTATAAAACAGCACTCAGATAATCCTAGAAATGGATAATTCATTCGTAGAACTATGTATTTTTCGCACTCTGCTAAAATTATGATTCACACGCTTCCAAAATTTATTTTTATTACAGATCTTTCATTATCTATAAAAAATATCATATTTTATTACATTTTAATTATATGTTTTAATAAAATATATTTTAATAAAATATATTTTAATTATAATAATTTAATTAAATATATTTTAATAAAATATATTTCAATAAAATATATTTTAATTATAAATAAGAGATAATATCTAATAATCAGATGTTTTGATAAACATTTATTTATTATTTTAAATTCAGATTCAAAAATAGTATTACACAGCATCTAGAAGAAATAGATTTAGTTTATCAAATTTTTATTTACTTTTTTTTGTTTTAGGTAAAAAAATTGATTCAAAATGATTTGAATCACTAATTTGTAACCATGAAAAACCAAAGAAATTATTACAAGAACTACAGAAATAAGTTTATTTACTGATTCGGTTGAATCAGTTTATGATTTGAATCAGTATATATGTAATGTTCAAGTCATTGATTCGAATGAATTTATTTAATTTGGTTAATATAAATGAATTTAAAGCGATCCAGTAAATAAAGAAATCTATAGTTCTCAAGAAATTACATTTTATAGAGAATTTAAATGCTTAATTAATTAAAAAATTTAAATTTCTTTAATTTGTAAATGATGTTTTTCTTTTCTTTATGTAGAATATTTATGTAAAATATTTAATTATAAAGTTGATTTTACGTAATGAATCAATAATTTATTTGAGTCACCGATTCGTACGCATAACAAACCAAAAAATATTTACAAGAACTAAAGAAATTAGTTCATTTACTTATTCTTTTAATTCAGCAAATAAATAATTTTATGACATATTTTATCATTTTTATTATATATTATGATATAATTTCATGATAACAACAGGTTTAAACTTTTATGTAAATTTATACTTTTAATTTGGTTGTTTTTTAATAGAATGCTTCTTTTTTACACAAAAATGATAAAAACAATTCCACTACACAAATTTCATAATTTAAAAAAATAGTCAGTTCATAATTTTAAAAAAATGTAATAAGGAGCTAGATTAATTTTTTAAATTTATTTTTCTAACTTTTTCGAAGTAGTTCTTGAATTTATGATGCATTATCCAAACAAATATTTTACAACGTACACTTTATTACGAGATATTACCATCAAAAAAGATTTCTAGGGTTTAATTTAAATTATTTCTGAAAAAAGTTTTCGACTTACTTTCACGAACTAATTTATTTGGAGTAATAAAACTCTCCTTTTACGCCAAAGAATCGATTCTAGAGTAGAGTATTAACTGTAATTTAAAGAACCAATCATTGGGAAGTATTATAAAGGAAAAGTTACGTTAAGGAGAGTATTGTCATTTTGAAGTGTAAAGAAATGAGATTTCTAAATGGGAACGACTTGAATTAGTTTTCTGTTTAAACTAAGCATATTAATCGATAGGTTAAGTATTATAATAACTATTGATAATTCATTTCATATTGGTCTTGATATTACTAATAATTTATCACAAATAATTTATAATTAATCTAGTAAATTGAATTGTAATTTGCAGTTTCAGATGAGACTGGAAATTTAAAAAAATTATATGTCTATAGTATTTGAACATCGATGCTACTTTTCAATACATCGATATTCTTTTTCCTCTATAAAATCGGCCTTTATAGGTACTTTAAATAGTATTGACACTTTCTTAGATAGTATTGGTACAGTTATATTTTTTAAAAAATATATATAATGCAGGGCAAATATATTCGAATGTACAGAGTGCAAAATAAAAAAACGGGCCATTCTGAACTTATAATTAACCTTAAAGGCTCGAAGGGGTTGCCTCGAATATGTTAATTAATGCACATGATATTGAAGTTACAAAATAAGACATTTTTGAGGGTTTGATATCGTTGAAATATCTCCACTACTGCAAGCTTAAGTTTATGCGCATGCATATAATTGCGAGTACAAAATTTAGAGGATTTTAAGCAATAAGAATTATTAAAACGCAAAAAACTACATGATTTTGTCTTTGAAGAATAGTGTCCATGCAATTAATTGTTTTACGACCTTTGTGACAAAATAATACCGAAATCGGAAGTTCTTTGTAAAACTGCCGTAATTAGAAACCTTTTGGAGAATTTCGAACCTTAATATCATTCCAGTTTGTATACCCAAGCTTAATATATCCAACAATTATTAAGTCCAACTTGCTACAAACGTAATACGGCACTAAGTTGAACCATATTATTGTATTTAATAAATTTAAAAAGATGTCGTAATCCAACTTAGAATGAAGCATTATTCAACCTAATATCTTATTTAGGTTGCAGCATACTTGCACCATATTATGGTTTCGAGCATCGATATTATGGTTTAATGTTGAACTCATTTGGCTCAGCGTTGAGCCATCACTTTTTCTCATAGTATTATCTGAAGAAGCATCTTGTTAATTTTTTAAGCGACTTTTATATTTTGAAAACACTTGTCAAAGAAACTAACAGTTTCCTTGGATTTTTAAAAAAATTGGAGCATTAGCCCTCTGTTCGCTTTTCTCAGCCCCTGTCGTTTTTGATTCTCGTACATCATTGGAGATCAAGGACGAAGAACAGTTTATGTCATTTTTTAATCTTTTTGCAAAAATTAGTATTAAATTGCCACGTGCTGCATTTTGAAGATCATTAAGTTTGACAAATCAATAACATGGAAAATTAGTAATAGTTCCTGTCCGAACGCAAAATCTTCTTTCTTTCTTCTCAAAATCAGCTTAAATGGACATAAACCATTTTTTTTCCTTGATTTTAAAAAATTTTATTCCTTAAAGGACGGAAAAAACGATGAGTTTCTTAAGAAAATATGTAATCATTATAATTTTATTAACATTTTAATAATATGTTAATCACAACGTGATGAAATGAGAGCAACGATTTGTAATATAATTGATTTCACGTAGAAAAAAAAATTAACTTAGAAATACAGACTAAGCGATACAATAAACAGTAAGAATTGAGAAGTAATTTAACTTGTTTACAGTATATAACAATAACTCAATACCATATAACACTTTGCATTGGAAATAATTTTTATCTCTCACTTCATTTTTAAAAATTTCGATAGAAAAGTTAAGATTTATATCGAGCAACATCTGAGCTTTTTTAGTTTTTATTCACTTTTTGTACTTTCAACATGAAGTAAAATGCGTTTTAACATCAAGTTTTCAACAATAATGCATAAAAAATTGTTTTTTTTTAGGAGAAAAAATTGCAAAAAACACATAAAATTGCTATAGCTTGCGAATTTGAAAAAAGAAAGTAGGAATTTTGAGAAAAAGAAAACCCTCGTTAAAGTCATAATTTAAAGTCGTCAACTCTGTACTTGCATTTCAACGAGCAGAGTAGTAGATTGACTAACATGATTTATTTTAATATAAATTTAACAGTTAAAAATTCGTGTAGTAATAATCGAATCGCAATTTTTTTTTCATTTGCACACTTTTCTACACACCTGCGCAGTTTGTAAGTGTTATACATTTTGGGCTTCCAAAAAAAATGTAACGTAAAGCAAAAATAATTCCAAAAAAATTATCAAATTAAACCCTTAAAATTACAATAACTTTCGAACAAATTGGAATTTTGAAAAATACTCTGTATTAAGTTCAGAAACAAATATGGACCTTTCATCATGCCTATTTTAACTCTGTCGTTGCATTCCTGCCGCCTGTAGATCTACCCGTGTAGTATAATTTTCAACAAATTTCACAACCAATAATTCTCAAACTAACTGTCGAATGTTGACTTTTTATTTTAATCTCTGATCACTTTTCCATATACCTTAGTAACTCAAAATTTCTAACTCTTGTAGTTCTTGCGCAGTAAAGCAAAATACAAAATTAAGGTGAACATCAGTGGTCCTTACCATCTTTTAATAAAGTGAGACATAAAAGTATGAGAGTAAAAAAGAAAAAAAATTATTGAGTTTCTTTTTTTTAAGACTTGAATTTATTGAATTTCGATAAGAAATAAAATTTATTATATACAAAGAAAGTAACGAAGAACTGTTTCCTCGAATCAACTAACTATAACTATTTTATCGAAGAATTAATTTCTCGAGCTGTGGAAGTTTTGTCACTTCATCACTTGCTTTTTTTTCACTTGCTATTTTTGTCACTTGCTTAGTTTTGTCACTTTATCAAAGCACAAATATCTATAATTTCAAAATATCTCGAAAGGAGAGATCCCAAAAAAAAAAAAGGAATATACCTGTGAAAACTAATACCGTGAACAAATTGAAAGAAATGTAATGTCTGCTTTATTTTGCTCGAAACGAAGCTAAATTATTTTTCATCACCAATTTGATAGTTTGGAAATTCATTTAAAACTCCTTTAAGTGGATAATTAAATGATTCTTTAAATAAGTCCTTGTAATTTTTCAATTAACTGTTTATACTAATAGCTTTCCAAGAGTAAGCAATCTAAATAAATTATCCTTATTTTTAGCTCTTGATGCTTTCAAAATTACATTTTTAGTCATTTGAAGAATTTTATATTTTGTTTTAATAGGATTGATGAAATAAGATTTAAAAAAAATCATTCACGGGATTTGAATTTATTATCTTTTAAAATATTCAGCAGCGAAGAAGCTTCCAATTAAATGGGGGGGGGGGTATGCTCTAAGTGGATCTACATAATCTATGTAAATCACTAATTTAAATCAAACAGCTTTTCATTATTAAGAACAAATACTTTTAAGAGAATGTCTAAGTAATGCTTTAATATCAAAACAGTTTTCCTTTTCGAAATTCAATTCCCTCAATCTATTCCATTAAAATGTTTCATTCATTATTAAAAACATTTTGAGTATTTAGTTTAGCAGTTTATGAATAAAATTCAGTTTTTAAGGTATTAGTTCTTTTTTGCTTCTTTTTTAATTAAACTAATTTTTAAATAAAGTCGGATTGCATTGGAAAATAAATTGCACCCAAATGACTTCAACTTTATCATCTCGAATATTGTGCATTGAAAAACATTTGTCCCTCAGTGGACTGATCGTATAGACACGGTTCCCAGTAGAACACCGAAGTCAAGCATCACTGGCTGCGGTCAGTAAGCTGTAGGTGACCACTTTGATCAGCCTGCGTAGGGACCGAGGGTGCGCGGTATTGGTCCTCGTTAAATTGTTCTACCGAAAAGGGCTCGACTTTACGGAGCAGCGTGGCTGAGCTAACAAAGCAGGGGAGCCATCCCCTCTGCAGAGGATCAAAATTGCGATGGCATGTCTTCGGATCATCATCGGGGATGTTTCCGAGACCGTCGCCAATAGCCCATTGTGCAGCTCTAGTGCGACGTAGATAAAATACCTACCTACATACATTCTGTCTAGATTTACCACCTCGTTCCCATATTCCATCGTCTAACAAGGTTTCTTTTTGTTTTTCAACCCCAATAGTTATGAAGTAGTTTGATAAAAAATCGAGCTTTCATCCATATTCAAAAGTTCAATCATAAATAATCGATTTTGTAGATTAAAGAAATTTCTATGATGAAAAACTGGTTCTCTTAAATTTAAATGACTACAATAATAGTAAATTTAAAAAAAAATATATAGATCGCTTGTAAGTGAGTTGGTCTTAGTTTATTTTTAACGCAGAAAAAGATATCGGTGTTTCATGCTGTATTCCATAACTAAAAATTATTTAAATTCTAAATATATTTTTCTCATATTTCGGCCAAGCTTAATACAAAATCGTAAAGAAAGTGTGAAAAATATGTTTAAAAAAATTCTGTGACGAAGGATAATGCATATTATGAACAAAAGAATTTCTTTAAAAAATGTTTTTACTACCCAGAAAACTTATAAAAAAGTAAGATATTCAAACAATTTTCAAATATTCGAATATTTTACTCACAATATAAATTTGAAATCGGCATCACAATCACTTGTAGATTTCCAAACTACAATAAACTATAATATTGTTGCTAGAACAATATTGTATCATATTATGAAAGCTCCAAAAATATTTTAATGAAGCATTTTGTAATACAGTAGTAAAGTATCAGATTTAAATTCGACATACGTTTATTTTCAAGGTAAATATGATAAAACAATTCAGTTTGAAACCGTAAAACCTTAGAAGGTATCCAAGATAATTAGAAATCATTCAATCACAAATTCTGTACAATGGCAGGACCATGGGTAAGACCTTGGTTTTGGATATTAGTTTGGGACATCGGGATTATACTGATTGAGGACATGAATATTCGGATAATTTGTTCCGGATATTCATATCCTCTATCAGTGTATTCTCGATTTTCAGAATATTCATCTTGAATTTGAATGATCTCATTAAATGAAAGATAAAACCTGAGAATATGTATCCAGAGATCATTGCAACCTGATTTATGACTTTATAATCATAAACTAGGTAAAGAGGCAGTGTCTTAATTGAGGCTGAAAACCTTGACATGCGCGATGGCTTAGCCCAACATTTGTTCAAATTAGGCATAACTTCTAACAGGATATTCCCAATTTGCTGATCAAGTGTCATTAATTTAGACGATTTTTTTTGTTTTCTTAATTTTATTTTTTGAAAAGTTTTGAGAACATGCTAAAAATGAAAATTAAACTGGATAGTTAAGACTCGTAAAACTTCATTGTTCGTATCTTATTAGATTTGTTTTCATTTTCAACTAAAGTATTATTTACCAAATGTAATGATTTAAACAAACTGTACGATAAAAATTTCTAAATAATAAGTCTAAATGGAAAAGCTCTAAAAGCAGCTAAAGCGAAATTTGTCTTATGCAAACCATTTCTAAAAATGGTAAAAAAAAAAGAAAAGAAAAAAAAAGAAAAAAGAAATTTTAAAGATATGTATGTTAGCAAAAACAGCACTTTATCGGGGGACACACTGTCTGTTAACACACTGGAGCCTTTCTGTAGTCAGTGGTTAAACCAAAAACTAACTGTTGTGGCCAGTGTTGCTGGTAAAGTGCTGTTTTTGCTAACACACACATCTTTAAAATTTCGTTTATATTGTTTTTGGTTTCACAATTTTTTATTTAATTAGTTAACATTTGTCTGGTTACTTCTCTAGATAGTTTCAAAACTTTATTTACTTCATATGAGTTACTTGGAATATCTATTAAAAACAAACATTATTTATTAAAAGCGCCTCCTTTTGCAAATTATAATAACCCGGGAAAATTTTGAATTTATTCAGCCTTAATGAGAGTGCTCTATTCAATGTTTCAATTCAAATACCGAAATCAATTCTTGCCCTCAAAAGGACTTATATGTCATAGCCATTTAATAATTAATGATACATTTCTATTATAATGGAGAAATATATATCATGCCGCATCAATTTGAAACAGCTTTCTTCATTTTTATTGCCGAGAAACTTGGAATTCGTTATTTCAAACGTTAAATAGTTTTATCAGAACTTGCATTTAATTATACAGCACATTATGCTTCATAAGGAATACGCAAACCTTTCGCATTTAAATGAGCCATATGAAAATATTTCCAAATATTAATACCTTCTATGTATCCCCAATGGTGTCAAGGTTTGGTCAATTTTACCAAAACAGGTTTTTTTTATTTATAAAAGTATATATGCTAAAATTAACTTAATAATTAACTTAATAGCTAACCAGCATTTCAATACTTCAAGTAATTAGAGGGAGTTTAAATTATTTGTGTAATTAAATAAATGTATTGCACTTTAGTTTGTTTCTTTAAATTAATTCGATAGACATCTGGTTAAACGATGTGAATTGCGGAAAAAAATAACACACCTTTATTACTTTTGATCTAAGGATCAGACATGCGCATACTAGATCACAATCATAATAGTTCGATAGCCAAACCTTTGAATATGCAAATTAATTTGGCCTAATTAAATTAGACGCAAAAACGTCTACCTTCCAGAGGATTTTGATTTTTTTTAACGTCGAAATATTGGAATAGTTCCAAAAATGTAAAATATGATCTTGATTGATTAGTTAGAAAATTGGTTGTACTTTCTTCGTACTTCGAAAAAGTTTTGGATTGATTTAAAAATTTAGGATCACAATTATAAAATTCGTTGATCCAAAAATAATGTTACTGAAGTAATTTAAAATAGGTATATGCTGTTTTTATTGCTTATTTAAAAATGGTGGGAAAATAGTAAGGTATGCAAATATATGTTAGCTCTATACAAAATGGACAAAATCGATAGCTCAAATTTTAAATTTAAAATTTGAAAGGAAAAAAAAATATTCGATCCGTTTGAAAATAAAATAGGTGTCTCAGGAGATGCGATTCCATTAACCCTCTCTGTTACCATGGTTTCGACAAATTTCACTTTTTCCTTACCACGGCAGTGCGTTTCAATAAAAAGATGGAATATACTTTCTAGGAGAAAGAGCTAAATTTGCCGAAATCATGTTAACCTAGGAGAGAAGCGTGGGGAGATTTCGTAACCTTAAAACGTCTATTCATAAAGATTATAATTTTGATTTGTAGCGGAAATTTTAAAACTTCAATTGGTTTTGCCTGTGTAAATTTAAGATTTTGTTTAAACTACATGCATACAAATTCATAAAAGAAAATTACTCTATAGCTTCAATAAACTGCCTAAGAGTCAACACATTCTAGTCTACTCTTTCAGTTTCCATTCTTTTCAGGTAATTTTGCCTTTTTCCCCCATGTCAGTACGTTTCAGTAAGAAACCATAGTGCCATAGTGCCGAAACCATAGTGACGTAGAGGGAAAAGTGTGGAGAGTAAGGAATATGTGTCATCTTCATTCGTCTATATTTTTGACTAAGACTATAATTCAGAATAAAATTTTGTAAGTTTGATTGATTTTACCCATGTAATTTTTTGGTAGGTAGGTACTTTATTTGACTCCCGGTGGTTGAGTGGTAGCAATTCGTGCTCCCGTGCCACAGGTCCTGGGTTCGATCCTCGGGCCGGGCAAGGTTGACTCAGTCTTTCATCCCTTCAGTGGGTCGATAAATGAGTACCAAGCATGCTTGGGATCTAAACACTGGGGGTTCTCACGTTTGGCTGACCACCTAGCCGGAACATCTGCTTCTGCGCCCCAGAGCCGAAGGTCAAGAAAACTGAGATGGGTACAGTAGGCCTCGGCCCTCTATGGGCTGTCGCGCTACTGAGTTTAGTTGAGTTTAGATACTTTATTAACATTGCACTAGAGCAGCACAATGGGCCATAGGAGACTACATCTCTAAGGAGGATTCAAAGACATATCATCGCTATTTTGAACTTCTGCAGAGGGGATGCGACCAGCTCCGCGAAGCCTAGCACTATACTGTAGAACAGTTTAACGAGGACCCATATCGCGCACCCTCGGTCCCAACGCAGGCTGATCAAAGTGGTCACCCACCTACTTACTGACCGCAGTCAGTAATGCTTGACTTCGGCATTTTACTGGGAACCGTGTCTTTACGATCAGTCCACTGCGAGACTAATTTTTAGATTTTGCTTATTTAGCTTTATTTGCATGCAAACAAATAAAAAAAAAACTAAATATGCCTAGTCTTAAGTGCTGGTCTAAGGTTTTTCCTCTTATTGGTGAAGTTTCTTCCTCGTTGTGCTGCTTTGTTTAGAAGGTTATAGGTTCGATATCACCGTGGTGTCTCACTCACTGATTTGGATTTATCGAAGAATTAAGATTACTATTTAGCATGTAAAAATCTGACGATTAAATACTTTGGGATTGTTTTTTCTTTGAGAAAAAAATGTCCCGCAGTGAACTGATCGTTAAGACATGGTTCCAGATCACCGAAGTCAAGCATCACTGGCTGCGGTCAGTGTGCGAGTGGGGGACCACTTGGATCAGTCTGCTTATGGACTGAGGGTGTGCGGTATGGGTCCTCGTTAAACTGTTCTATCGTAAAGTGATCGAATCCACGTGCAGGTCGTCGGGCTACCGAAGCGGGGGTGCCATCCCATCTGCAGAGGATCAAAATTGTGATGGCATGTCTTCGGATCATCCTCAGGGATGTTTCCCAGACCGTCGCCAATAGCCCATCATGCAGCTCTAGTGTGACTTAGATGAACTACAACAGCAACAAAAAATACGACTCAATTAGCAACAGTATGTTGCTTTCATCTTTTGCAAAACAGAACGCATATAAAAGTGACATTGTAATCTTCCAAAGTTATTTCAATAACCAAACAGGCGTAAGGTATTAAAAGGTGTGGACCTCTAATCTTTGATAATACCGCTCGGGCAATCCAAAGGAACGATTTCAATCAATCGCTTCATTAAACGGAACACGAGTCATCGCATCGGAGTCTTGTCCACAGCTCTGACGGAGGGTCTAATGATTGGAGACAACTGGGAGCTTTCTAATTAATTCATTTATCCCTTCATTTCACGGTGATTTACTTTACGGAAATTTAATGTTAATAGAGTAGCTCTAGGTATTTTAAAGATTTGTCTTTTAAAAGGAAACGTATCTCTCAACATTTCGATTCCATTAGAATCAAAGAACTGAGATTCTGATCAAAGATGGAGATAAATCAAACTGTCAAATGCTGTTTCACGATGATGTGCTAAGTGAATTACAAATATGTTTTCGGCTTTGATCCTCGGTGACCTTCAGTGTAAATACGAGAGATCGAATGATTGAACATGTCTTTCGAATAAGTAACGTAGTTTATTATATTTTGTTTCATTAAAAAAAATGTTTGTTTACCATTCTGCGTTTTTATTTTAGCATACAATATAAATAGGATAGATTGAATAATTGAACATGTCTATGGAACAAGTAACGTTTTTTTATGTATTATTTTTATTTTGTACAAAGAAATGTTTGTTTAACCTACTGTAATTCTAGTTTAACATTAATAAAATCTCTGGAACAAGAACCTTTTTTAAGTAAGTACCTTTACCTTAAGTAAGTAGGTACAAGTACCTTTTTTTATTATAACTTTTTGCAATTTTTTTTTTCTTTTATGTTTTTGTAATTATACTTTAACATTCAATATAAATACGATACTTGGAATTATTGAACATATCTTTAAAACAAGTAACGTTTTTTATTTTACTATTATTTTCAGCAAATAAAAAATTATTTTCAACAAAAAATGTTCATTTACCTTACCTTAGTTCTACTTTAACATTCAATATAAATGCCATATATAAAATAATTAAACCTATGAAGGGAAAAAGTAACGATTTTTATTTTATTATTACTATTTTTTGCTAAGAATTTTTTTTTTATACAACCTACTGTAATTCTACAGCAACATTCCGTAGTAACATTTGTAAATACCATAGATAATATCATTGAACATAACTTTCGAACAAATAATTTATTATTATTATTACTGCAGAAAAAAGTGTTTGTTTACCCAACAGTAACATATGATGTTAATATGATAGATAGAATGATTGAACATACATTTCGAACAAGTAACGTTTTTGTCATTTCGCTTTTTTTTTTTAATAAAATGATAATAAATAATGATAATAAATATTATAATGATGATAATAAATAGTTTTAATAAAATTATAATAATATTGTAATAATATAGAATTGTTTTGGAAGTAGAATTGGTATGAATGTATCTTAAATATTATACTTGGATATTTTTTTCCAACTAACTTAACCACTTGTGTTGAAAAGACTTGGCACTCATGTTAAGATACTTTAATTTCAAAATCACCTTAGAAGAGCGGTACACAACAGCAGACAATTATCTCTGAAATAAAAAAACATTGTGCTGCTCTAATCAAAAAATCGTCCCGATTTCTATAGGGAATCGAACATTTAATGCCTAGCAATGAGTTGCAGCCAACTGTTTTTGTCAGTTCATCCATAAGTCCCCTGTAGGCACAAGCAGTTAAACAATTTTCAACCTTACATTTTTCGTTCGTTGTTTATCAGGAAAAAAAATCTCGAGGACATAAAATATAAGGGAAAAAATGCATTGAAATTAAAAGAAAAAAAGGAAAGCTATAAATAATATTTCTAAGTTATTTTTCAAAAAAATAACAAATTATGCATTAGAAAATGTATATAATATAAGTTAATCTTAAAACTTTTTTTATGACTAAAGTTAAACGAGAATAAAAAATGGTTCGCATGTACTATTCCGGATTCAGAAATATTTCTAAAATATTTGTCTAAAAAAATAACAAATTTTGCTTTAAGGAATATATATATAATGCAAAACTATTCTTAAGACTAACATTTGTCACAAGAAATAGTTTTAAGCTAATCTTAAAACTATTGCTTGTGACAAATGTTAAGAGAATAAAAAATGGTTAGCATTTTCCGGAACTAGACATATTTCCTAAACTAACCAAAACTTATTTCTAATAATCGGAAACATCGAAAAGGAAATAAAAAAAAAGCTAAACATTAACTATATTTAACGACCCCCGAGCTGCAGCGTACTGCATGCCAGCATTAAAAGCAACACATCTTTCCCCGAAACTAACTATTTTAGTACCGGTGATAGATTATAAGCACTCTCTGCTCAATCCATAAGCATTTGTTCAACTACTCCCAACAATCTATATTACTGAATACCTCAAACCATTCCAACTATAAAAAGTATCCTAATATTCCAACCTCTTTCAGTGTCGGACAAACAGTCGATGCAACAGCAACAAAAGGGAGAATAAAAAGAGGAAGAACACCCTTCTTTACGGCAGCAATTTATGGGACGGGGTTCGGGTCCACCTCCTTTTTGTTCAGTAACTGATCGTAAAGAGGTGAAAGAATTTATGTAGTTTCCAGAATATCTTTTTCTTCTCCCGGAATAACCCTTTTTCCCAACCCCTGGGAATTCGGAAACAACGGCTTACGAGATGAGGTTCTTCTAGTTAAGTCATTCTGAATGCAGTTCATAATGGAATAGGTTGCATACGAATTACATGGATTAGAGGTCCCTGCCTTAAGCTTACGGGGGCATACGGCCAAAATAATAGTTTTTCTTCCTAATCAGATATTCAGGAAAGAGGTTTCGTATTGCTTTTATTCGTATTTCAGACTAAAATTTATTTGAGATATTTTGTGGGAATTTAAAATAAATAAATAAATAGCCTTATTACCGTTAAAACTGAAAATCTGTTAATATGGACATTACCTAGCTTCTCTGAAAATTAACTAAAGTGCGAAATAAAAATAAATAATAAAAATAAAGTGCGGAATCAAGAGTTTGCCAAAATTTACCAAGGTAAAGTTTCTCTCATTCTATCAACTAATTTGTTGATTGTGTTCATTTTTTGAATTTTGATTAAAAATATGTTAATTTATTTATTTCTCAAAAACTATTATTTTCCTTAATTGTAATAATAATTTAAACTGTTTTATTAATTTTGTATTATAGTTTTTAAAATGGTAGGTAGTTATTTTATATACGTCGCTCTGGAGCAGCACAATGGGCTATTGGCGACGATCTGGGAAACATCCCTAAGAATGATCCGATGACATGCCATCGCAATTTTGCAGAGGGGAGGCTCCCTTGCTTTGGTATCCCGAGGACCTGAGCTCGAAGTTGAACACTATACGGTAGAACAGTTTAACAAGGAGCGATGCCGCGCACCTTCGGCCCCTACGCATTTTGATCAAGGTGGTCAATCACCCGCTTACTGACCACAGCTAGTGATGCTTGACTTCGGTGTTCTACCGGGAACCGAGTCTTTACAATCAGTCTCCAATGCGAGACGTTTTTAAAGTGATTGATGATTGATCCAACCAACTATTTTGTTGATTGTTTGATTGTCGATGTTTGATATTCTAGGTAGCGAAAAATGATTAAATAACATTAAGTTTATTTAACAGTGCAAAAAAAAAAAATAGCTGTCATTCTAGGAAACATCTCATTTTCACTTTAACAAGTGTCTAGTAGATAATACGTAGATTATCTAGGAAGTCCACAGATTTCATAGGTAATTTGAGAAATATGAAAGAGTTTTTTGGCTAATAACCCTAGCTAATCGGCATATTGCTTAGAGCATGTTCAGAATTACATAGTTTTGCAATTTAACGGTAGCATATAGTATTTCGATTAGAAAACTTTTCTACCTAAACGCTTTGTAATGTTTTGATAAAGTTAGATAATGCTTCTAGAACAAATTAAAATCTCATCATCTACTTTTCATTGTTTTCTATTATGAAATTCATTATTTTCTATATTTACGTGACGGACTTAAGACATCCATATTTTGTTCAAAAATACACTGCTGAAACTTTTGTCTCAATCTACTAGTTTCACTTTAATACTCTTCGTTTAACCCCGCATCTTATAAGTTAAGTGACTCTGAATAACAGAAAGCTTTCTAAATGGCAGAGCAATGACAGACAGAGAATCACATCAAGAGTCATCTTCAAAGTCATCCCTTCGACCAGCCAACACTTGCCTTCTCCTTAATTAACTTTAACCTTAAGTATCCCGGTGAATTGAATTATCCTCCTTAGCTCCTGTGCTGTGTCTTTCCGGACCCCTTGTTCCATTCCAGAATCTCCTAATTAACCGAAAGCTGTTTATACTTGGCTGTTGTTTAATTTCTGGAAAAGGGGTAAAAGAATCAAGAATGGAGGTTCTTTTTTATTGTTTTGAAAGAAAAGAAAAGAGTAAGTGTATATCTTGAACAAAGAGAAAATGGCAGAAGCAAGATTTTCTGCGAAGTGGGAACATATTAAGATCTTTTTCTTTACAGCACTAAGCTAGAAAGTTTTAAACTAGTACTACTATTTCTTTCTTTGTTTCAAAAAGTATAACGTTTATTTTTACTATATAATGATATCATTAAAGTTAAAAATATTATTTTTGGGATGTAAAGAAGAATATTCTATAGTATATATGTATATATTATTAAGTTAAAGGAAAAATAAGGTGTTGCTGTTGCTGTATTTAAAGTGTTTTAAGTATGCTATGATTCATAATTCATTTTCGTTAATTAAATGTAAAAATAAAAATTCCAACAAAGTCAAATGAATTACCAGCTGTTTATATAAACAAATTGCCAAAAGTCAATAAGAGAAAAATTACGAGATAGCCAGAGAAAAAAAATGGTTCTGATACGAAAGTTAGACATATCTAAATGTAGAATTATTCACGACTTACTTTACTAAGTCATTTGAAAATTTAATATTTTTGTATAGCTATACCTAATATCCGTCTATTTAAGCACTTCATGCATAAGTGTACGGAAATTTTTTAATTCTATTCAAACTCTTAATGTTTTAAAACAATGCCACCTAACATAAATATTTTCACATCAGCATTGTTCGGATCTTATACAATAAATCTTTTTTAAATATCAAAATATTTACTTTCAACATCACCGCTCAAAATGCCTAATATAAATAATACCAGATCAAATTTTGAAAGTTAAACAATGTCACTTAACATATCAGAGCCTTCATATCAGTCACTTAACATATCATACATTTTATGAAACTATTTTCTGCCTAACTTACTATAGAATAAAGCAGGACATTAAAAATAAATCTGATATCGTCTTTAAATTTGGTAAAGTTAATATCAAAAAGCAAGTCAGCACATTTAAATGAATGGTAACTGAAAAGATACCTCGAAATCATGAAATCACAAATTCTATGGCAATGAAAAATTAAGGCAAAATACACTTTTTTAGTAGATCATTTGTTTAGAACAAGTATAAACCTTATCAGGGTCTTTTCGTTTTACAGAAAAGTGTCATGAATTCGAACCATTTCTTGAAATAAAAATTCCACCTGCTATAGTATCATACACATTCGTGAAAGTAATTATGAGAATTTGCAGACTTGGTCGATTAGCTCTATAACTACTGGACCGATTTCAATGAAATTTGATTTGTACATACATTGATACAGTACAAAACAAATGACTATTCAACAATTGTAATACACAAGCATGATCATTGGATAACACTTAAAATGTTTTATTTTAAGTATGAAGTCACGCTGCAAAGCCTGTATATCTGTAAGAGCCCCCTATTAACCCATTTTTGCTTTGTTTATTCTGCAGCAGCTGTTTCATACCTTCCTACTCCAACGAGTGTTATCCAATGATCATGCTTGTGTTTTACAATTGTTGAATGGTTTTTTGTTTTGCATTGTGTCAATGTATGCACATGTGTCAAATTTCATTGAAATTGGCCGTAAAGTAGTTATAGAGCTCATCGATCAAGTCTGCAAATTCTCATAATTTCGGACATGATTTTTGTTAAAAAATTATATAGCCAAAAATCTAATGTTAGGCTTACGAATTTAGCACTACTGCTTAGCCGAAAATTTATTCAGAATTGCATTCTTCTTTCAGGGCATTCCCTGATTAGCAGGGCATGCATCCTAAATTGAAAGTAAAACCGGAGATGGTGTACAACATTACTGTAAATTATTTTGCAGTTAATCCTTTCATGAGACAGTGCAAAAATTTGGACTAAAGACCTAGACGCAATTGCTTAGATTCCCGATTAACAGAGCGGTCATCAACAATTTCGGACTACATCAAAACATGCATTAGACTTGCTTTTAGCTCTCAGAATAACGAAGGTTATAAAAAATTTATTGGGTTGGCAAGTACAGAGTTTGTGGCGCAACTACCACTATAAATATTTAATACCAATTCACTAGTGTATAAAACATGTTGACTTGATTCTATCAAGAGGTACCTTTTGATAGAAGTAGGTTGACATAACCGTTTTAATATAACTCCTCAAGTTAACTCTAAGTGACAGAACTATTTTTGTTCAGTTCTTAACTTAAATTGTTTCTTTTGTTCTGATTCCTGGTACTCTACGATGCTATGAGCTGTATGAATTCAATTCCTAAATTATCCAGTTTTTAAAATAAACCCGAAATCTTGAAGATTTGTAGGATCGAATCCATGACTCATCTTTGATCAAAAAAGCTTTACATTTAGCCAGACTCTCGCGTCGGTCAATTACTAAGTCTCATAACTTTATATTCTGAAGTCATTTTTTTTCAGTCAGCTTAACAGGAATTGTAGCAAAACATTATGCATTATTTATTAGAAAGTATCTTAATTTGTAAGCCATAATAAGAAATGAAAAGTATGAATTTATTCAGTCTTAATGAGAATTCTCTATTGGATATTTCATTTCAAACACCGAAATCGATACTTGCCATCAAGAGGGCTTATTTAACATATATCGATTTTCAAATTAATAATAAATACTTATAAATAAGGAATATGCCATGTAGCATCAATTTCAAATTTCTTTCTTTTTGAAGGCGAAAGACTTAATTTATTATTTTCAAATTTACTAGAGATTTATTAGGACTTCCATTTAATTGAAAAGTGCTTAGTGCTGTGTATTATAATGAATATTATGAATTGCTTTTTGTATTTTTACAAACCATGTAAATTTCTTAAGGTGTTAATGACTTCTATTCATTTCCTATTTTAAACTTAGAATAATAAAGTGGTGATTTCGCATTACGTACTATAATTTGCTACATGCTATAGCTATAAATTGTTGAGGGGAGGTGAAAAAGATGCCGCTTCTGGGATGCGTTTTTCTCCATCGGGAAATAAATTAAATAGAACGACAGCAGATAGAATGCCAGTAGACAAAATTAAACCAAACTTTAAAAAGAAAAACAAATAAATAAAATAAACTATGTATGCATCAAAAGAGAAACAGAATATACGAGGATAAAATTTAAATTTTAAGAAAATTATGGTAGTTTTATATCAGACAGCTGTTGCTAAAGGATATAAATGAGATATTTTAAATAAGGAACTACTTTCAATTTAAAAAAAAAAAGACTCAGAAATTTAAATGGCCTCTGCTCTAAGGACCCAGTTCCCTAAGTCTAGCGTTATCACTGACTTCCTCCAGATATGTTGCCACGTGTTATGACAATATTACCAAACTGGTAATCAAGGCTGTTTGATTACTTAAAAACTGAAAATACCCATTATTTCATAAAATTAAAATCAGGAGAATAGATAAAAAAAAAATTACAGATCAAAATCAATTGTGGAAAAACCAAAAGAAAAGTTTTAAAGGATAATAGGACCAAAGCGTTGGAAGATCGGAAATGTAAATACGCGAGAACTAATTACAAAATAAATAAATACAAAAGGTACGAATTTTTATGACATCTTGAAATATAAAAATATTTCTATAATTATCAAACCAATAGTATTGTCATGTTAGTGCAAAACTTAAGACTTAAACCAAAAAGATAATTTTTGTAAATCCATAAAAGTTTTATTTCAAACTGAACGAGAATCAGAAGGCAATTTTAGAGAAACTAAAAAGTAGGCTTGGAAAAACACAAAAATGTTAAGCTAATTAGGTTGCTTAAAAGATAACCTGTTTATATTGAATTTTTCTCTTACATTGTGCTTTATTTACATAAATTAATTTATTGTTCAATGTTTATTTAAATATAAGCAGTTGAACAGATACCGAAAAATACTATCTAATATACCGTATTTTAGTATTTTTTATTTTAATTTTATTGCATTTTACATAATTTTTCAACCGATTCCTTCAAAGCCATGGATGTTAGTCTAAATTTTTTGTAGTAACTCTTCAATGCGCATGAGTCCCGTTGCATATCTGGCTATGGGACGCTTGCATTTCAGCTTAGCAGATAAAATCCAAATCAAAGCTAACTTTGAATTTGATTTTAACTGCTGTTCTTTAGTAATTTAACATTGTAAAGTGCTTTGCACATCTACAAAGGTGCTTGTCTTTGTAAGGGTTAAGAATAGACCCCAGTCTGTACTAGTTTTAACGATGAAGGACATGCTTTTTCCCTGTGTTCTGCTGCGGGTGCATATTATTACAATTTAAAGCTTCGATCTTAATTAAGTTTTTTTTAAATTTTTGATGATTGTCTTTATTATTGCTAAGATTCTATTTTTATTTTGATATTCGTCGTTGAACAGCCGACCCAATTTTCGGGTTTACAACTACTAATGTTCGACTCCGCAGTCTTGTAATTTTGAGCCCAATCCAGAAGACAAGGGAACTCCTGGATTAAGTATTGGGAGAAATTTACCTTCATAGAGAACTCTTTGATGGAACTAAACCGCACTTACGTTACATGGAGAGGAAAACCACGAAAACCTCCCACAGTTAGCCTGACTGCAGGAGGTTTCTAACCCATGATCCGTCTACCACTGAGGGTATTTTACATCAGCACTGTTGTCGGTGCAAGCCAGATGCTGATTTGTATCGACTAGCCATCGCTGGGATTCGAACCCGGTTCACGTCATTGAAAGGCGAACGCTCTATCTCCTGAGCCATCACGGCTCAAATATTCCATTGTTTCTTACGTTGAGTATCAGCGAATTTATAACATTGTACTTGCAGGTTTGCAGATATGCAGGGATACAAAAAGTGTTTCAAGGCTAAAAACATTTTACTGCTTTTTTGTTGGTATTTTTCATGTATTTCTTGACCAATTCAACCTTCGAAAATAATGATTATTCTTTACTTGTAAAAATTGTGGATTGAAGGGTTAAAACACAGTAACCTCTCAACTTTCTGCAGCTCGCTGCATAAGGTACTCTATTCAGTTACATTATTAATGTACTGAATTTTGCTTCTTTTATTTATTCATTTCAAATTCATGCCTGATATATTATATATGTTTACTTTAGAGCACGTTGACAGTTATATTAAATGTGTAGTTATATATTTTCACAAGTCATTCAAGTTTTATACATACTGCAAATATATTATTTTTATCTTGGTGAAATTACATATTTTTTTAGTATTGCCTTCTTCAAATAGAGCTGTAATTAGTCAAATTTGTCAAAAACAGTTGACAAATCCGAGAATCACTTCGACCGTCAAAACCAAATTTTAAAATGATTTCAAATTTTAAAATTATAAAAACAACAAATAGAATTTATCAGATGAGCTGTTAGGTTAAAAAAATACCATAATTTTTATGTTAAGGATAAGATGTTTAAGGGTTCGATTCTGACCTCCAGAAGAAACTCTGGTAACTTTTGAAGCACTTATCTGGAAACAATACTAAGGAGAAATTTGATGCTAAGTTGTCACATTTTGAAATAGTATATTTTACTACTATTTCTCACTAGATTGGATCACTTGCGATAAGCTTTGTCCGATATTTAACACACCAAACCTTATAATTATAGCGTTAGAATTTCAAAAAAATATTTTTTTTTTAAATTCTAACGCTAAAATTCTATCCCCATTTAAGAAAAAATTGCAAAAATATTCACAAATTTTGAAAAGTAATCTGTTGCCCAAATTTAAAAAAAAATTAAACTTCGTATGTTGATAGGATACATTTTTTTAATTCCCATTACTGATCATTTTAGCGAATATTTCCAGATTCATTACATGACATTTAACTTTATATACTCAATACTAATTAAGTACATCTTTTAATTAATTAGCATTAGAGTGATGCATTCTTTTTCATTTATGTAACAGCATCCCGATAAAAACTTTAGCTATAAACCTTTAATTTACCCTAGAAAATTTACATTAAAAATTTACTAATCAATAAAATGATATATACTAATTAGATAATTTTGCATATTTTGCATGCATTGCAATTTTATGCATAAAAAATTGATTAGGAGAGGGATCAAAAGACATTGAAACTGCCAGAAGAGAGAATCTTAAATCTTGTCTCTTTTTAATGATTTTAAAACCAGTAAGTCACCCTAATTAAGAAAATTGAATTCCAAATGTCTTAATAATCTTAGTCTCAAATAAAAATAATTATCCTGCGACAAAATGAACTGCAAAGTCAGCGTGAAACACATTTATGACACTTTACGATAATCAGAAAAATTTTCTCAAAGAGGACCACTTGAACGTTTGCGCCATATTTAACCACGCGACGCTTCTTAATAATGACAATTTAGTATCAAATGAATGAAAATGTATTTAAGGCATTAATTATTTCCTATATTTATAGCATTACATGACATGACTTAGATATGTTTAATACAATAAACGTTTGATATTCAATATTTCTAGATTCGATTTTTTTTTTCATTACTTTGTGCACACGATTTTCAAAATCGATAACTATTTCGATAGAAAAAAGTTTTAACCTGGTCTTTTTTGTTGTAGTGTAAAATTACTTAGAAAATATTTTGTATCTTACTGTGTCTCTCATGTCAGTTGAAAAGATTTGAATTTTTAATATTTATATTTATTAACTTTTAATTCATTTATAATCAGTTTTTAATGTTTGCAGTTTTCAATCCATGTTTACATTTTGATTATATTTATTAGTTGTTACATAATTATCGATGAATCATCATAAAAATTATTTTATCTCAAACATTTTTATTAATTTCAGAAAATTTATATCTATTACATAATTTTAGAAAATTTATATCGTAAACAATTTTATAAAATTATTCCAATGCTGTGTGTCAAAGTTTTTTACTGTGACTGTCAAATAGTAGTTGATATTATTAGAAAATTAAACTAACAATTTACTTCCTTTATTACTCTCAAATACGAAAAAAAACTTAATAATTTGCAAAAAATCAGGAAAATTATATAAATGCAATGAGCAATAGATTAAGATATTATTCTTATTAAGATTACTTACATATTAGTTTGAATTTCGCGTAAGAACGGCAATGCGGATTAGGAATGTTCACTGTTACACAATTAATATAGCCCTCATTTTATAATAGGAAATTTTTGAGAAAAATATTTTTTGATAAAATCTACTCGAAAGTTTAAGTAAAGAAAGCCAACGATTTTTTTTTCAATATTATATTTTCAATCAAATAGGCGTAGAGAAAACTACAAAAGAGTGGAAAGCAAAAATTACTTCTTTTCATGGCGTGCAGCGGAGATGAATTTTAAAAGTATAAAAAATTGCACTTTCATAAATGTGCTTTTAACTTATATTAAATGAATGAATAGATGAATAAAAATACCGAAAGCAAAAAGTAAAGAGTATCTTCTAATATACTTAATTCTCTTTTCGTACTTGTTCTTTTACTTTCAAGTAACGAAAGAATGTGTACTGAATTTCAAAGGTAAAGTAAAATTAAGAAATATTTAGAAAATACCTACTTTGTTTAGTATTATTTTATTTTATTTACAAGTATAAGAAGAGAAATAAAAAACTCCATATTCTGAAAGTATAATATATGTAATTTTAATTCAACTGACATAGTTTTTTTTATATTTGCATAGGAAGTATCAAAAAGATAAATAAAAGTTCCGAGTTCAAAATTTGCATAAAAAAATTGTTGAATTTAATGTTCAACCAAAGCATTCGTCGCATGGTTGTCACAGAGTTCCAATTTGTGAAGGGAACAAAATTAAAAGACGCAGTCGCAATACTTCTCTAAATTTCTTTGGTGTCACAAGGAAAAAAAATAATAAAACTACTGAACACATGCAAAAATAATTCTTTTATCCTCTCTAGTTGTTATCTTTGATGAATTAAAAAGACAGTGAATGATGAAACTTATCCTTATTTATCGAAATATTAAGGGAAACTTTTAAAGATTCGTAATTATTGAAGGAATATATTCCCACCTCCCCCCTAGTAAACGAGACCCATGATTCGTCGGCTACCACGAGTGAGCAGAAGGTCTGTAAATGTGTAAATATTCTATTTGTTAATCGGAGATGTCATAAATGAGACTGACGGTTTTTATAAGTTTATAACAAGAAAACAAGTTCTTAAAAGAAAAAAAAATCTTTTGATGTAAACTTATGTGATAGGGCATAATTTCTTACATACTTTTATTAGTTCAAAACTTTTCCGCCAAGTGGCGCAGGTTATGTTTTTTTTTGTTAATGAGAATGCAAAAAAAATATTTTTAATCGGTCCACTGTTTTTGTCAACAAAAAAAAAATATCAGGAAAAAAAACAGTAGGTGGGACTTGCAGTGCCATATGCCAATAACAGTTTGTAGTAAAATTTAAAAATATGGCAATAAAACTAATGCCATGTCACTTGAGCTTGTCTAATTTTTATTTCATAAAACTGTCAGTCTATTTTAACATCTTGTTTGTCACTGTAGAAATCATAATATTTTGTTAAGCTGACAACAGAAAGATGTAAAGAATACAATTTCAATTAAGGAAACGATTCCAAAAAGTAAGTGGCAATGCTTAATAATTCTCTCGTGGTCTTAAATGGCACACTCAAGGTGTTTAGGATAGTTCATCATATCAAGTACTGGCAACTTTATTAAAGCGCTATAGCTTTAACTTTTTCCTCAACGCCATTTAGCCAAGACAAGAGCTGAGCAAAATATGCTAACGATTGCCTTGTACATTTTTTTTTCAAAATATTTTTTTTAAAGTTCATTTAATATGGTGATGGTTTCATTTGCATTTTGCATAAAAGGAAGACAATTTGCGAGTAAAGAGTTTTTTTTTCTTCTTTTTTTTATCGTGGTTTTTTATATTTTGTAGGATAAATTCGGGCATCAAATTTATGAAACATGCGTAGCGAAAAATTGAGTTGCGGCTATATCAATTGAGAACGTGTTTTCTCCGAGGGATTCTCTTTTTACTAAACATTTTTATTCAGTGATATTTTAATCGAAAATTCCTTTGAGGACTGGCATAAAATATAGTATGTTTTATTACTACCACTTGAGCTTTTTTTATTACATATTTTCTTGGCTCATTTTCTGCATCAGATTTAATAAACGTCATTTTTTACAATTATGAAAAAATTTTATGGCACTCAATTCAAATTTTCATTCGTAAACTATAATATAAAGTGTTTTTTTTAAATTAATAAATAATTAAAATTAAAATATACTTTTGCCTTACCCCGTATTTAATGCAAGTAAAGAAATTTACTTTACCTATTCGCTGCAAAATCTTTTCTTCGAGTACATGACTTTTTAAGTTATGAGCGATTAAGCTCAGCAAAAAGGAATATCATGAACACTAAATTCTGTAATTTCGAGAAAAGATTTACAGTAAATTTTAAAAAAACATTAGTAGTAATAAAAAATAAAGAAAATTAAGATTCCTCTATAAATTTTAAAAGCTATCTTATTTGAAAAGCATGATAATTAGATATTGATCTGCTGCAAAAATTTTCAGAATGACATTTTACTTTCTACTAGTACATGTACTTGTGTTTCTGCATTATATGCATTGGTAAAAATTAAAATGGTTACACTGAAAATTTTTGCAACAGTTCAATATTTAATTATCATTTGCTTTTCTAATGAGATAACTTTCACGTTTTATAAAGGAATCGTAATTTTCTTTATGTTTTTATTACTAACAAGAGTTCTTTTTTTAAAAAAATTTACTGTTAATGCTTCCTTGAAATTACGGAATTTAGTGTTTATTATGTTCCTTCGCTGAGCTTAATCACTATTATGATGAAATTTAATGGTACCAAAAAAAAAAATAGAAAAAACATTCAGTACTTTTCAGGATCTATTAAAAATTTATGATCGTTTTATAATAAAGCGTTGCAGTGTATGAATATTTTAGTCTATACAAAAAAACTTAAAAGTTCTAGTGTGAATATTTAATGATCAGTTTTTTTCCAGAAAATATAAATCTATCAAAAATAATTATATGATTGTGATTAACCGATTCAATTCTTATATTAACTTTTAAAACTAATAATTAATTAATTTAGTCATATTTATTGTTCGGTTTATTATACTGTGGCTTAATTCACATTTATGTTAGTTTGGAAAGTGTTAACGTCCATATCCCTTCTTATTTTTTTATATGAACTCTTGAGGAAAATCTTATATTATGAGCTAGAAATTAATAAAAAACATTTTTTCCTTTAAATTGTGTTATTCGTTCCATCTTACGCGAAGATACCCTTTTTTTTTATTCTCAACCAAAATAAAAATGCGAAAAATGTCAGCAATAAAAGATTCAAAATTACTATTTTCTCTTATACCAATGACTTGAGCAGCGATGGCTCAGGGGACAGAGCGTTCACCTTACAATGATAAAACTACTGTTGAAGTAACATTGGGGCACTTTGAATTTCTAAACGCATACAATTCTCAATACTTAGACTTTATTGCTAGAAAAAATTATTAAAAAACTGTAATATTTAATTTTCATTATGAGTGTTTAACTTCCTATTACATTAATATCGACCTCTCCTGAAATTAACCTCCCTCTATAATGCCTAACGCATTGCAATTTGCAATAGAGAGAAGAATGTTAATAGCAGTTCGAACGAAGGAGAAATAGCAGTTACATTTGCCACACATGATATGAACTAATGAAGAGTCATTTGATACTTTCTATACCATACTTAACAGCAAAATACCAGGCATTTAGCCACTAAGCTATTAGTCGCAGTCTTACAATTCAATACTTTAAAAGCAGTATAGAAGTAAAAGAGTTTAATACAATATATTTCGTAAGAGTTTAATACAATATATATTGCCTGGTTGAAGGGCACTTGGTCCGTGTCTAAGAGGTAGTGGGTTCAATCCCCGGCGAGAGAAGAACCCCGTGTAGTAAATGGTGACTGATGCGCGTAAAATCTGTCGAGTCGCCAAGATCTCCACGTTCTCATAACAGATCATAACTCTGGGCACTGATCCAGGAGTTTCCTTGTCTTCTGGATTGGTTCAAAATTACAAGGCTACGGAGTTTCATAAAATTCATAAACTGTCCGGAATCACAAAACGTGTGAACATTAGAGTCTATAAGAACAATTTTAAAAAGTGTGGCATATTAAACCATCATGTCCAGTCAGAAGGAGAAATAACAAAACTGTTACTAAACGAAGGAAATCTGGAACAGCGGGCATTTAACTTGTGAAACATTCTCAGGCCTTCTTTCTATTAGCTTCGTTGAAAAGGTAAAAGGTGAAACTTTTTCTTGAGGTGAATGGTGAACCTTTTTTCAAGAATTTGTTCTATAGAAAAATGTTTGATTTTACGTTTTTTGAAAAATAGAAGTCCTTTTCTTTGATAGAAAAATCAACCTTTTCCCTTTATTTCTATACCATATTGAATAAGTATTCATTGCAACACTGCCAGACAAGGTGTTAAAAATCTTCATACATTCATAAATTTTGCTGAATTAATATAAGTATGAATTGAGATTAAGCGTACATTTTTCTGTTTTAAGGATATCCTGCTATGTTCTCTAATAGCAAGTGTTTAGCTTCGACACCTAAATATTTTCGGGAGACCAAATTAAATCCATGTCATCCAAACTGTCCAAATATGATTAAAAAGGGCCGAAATAGCCTGGTTGGAAGGGCACTTGGTCCATGTCTAAGAGGTAGTGGGTTCAATCCCCGCCGAGAGAAGAACCCCGTGTAGTAAATGGTGACTGATGCACGTAAAATCTGTTGAGTCGCCAAGATCTCCACGTTCTCGTAACAGATCATAACTCTAGGCACTGATCCAGGAGTTTCCTTGTCTTCTGGATTGGTTCAAAATTACAAGGCTACGGAGTTGAACATTAGTCGTAAGCCCAAAAACTGGGTCGGCTTGAACAGCCGACCCAGGATATAAAATTAAAAAAATAAAAAGTATATACAATAGGAAAATTTGTTTAACAATATAACTAATATATCTAAATATTTCTGATAGTGACTTATGACTAATAAATATATCCAACCATTACAAAAAATAAGGCATAAAAGAACTATTCCCTTAACCATAGAGCCTAACTAATTCTTTAGCTAAGGCTTCCGCATTTTCTATATCTATCACCTTATTTTTCAGTTGTCTAAATAAGGTAAGAAATTGAAGAGAAATGTCACATTTTTGATTAAAAATATATGCTGCCTTGTATAACCTATACGCAACACATCTAAACAAATTACCTCCGTGTCTGAAAACGACTACTAGTCTGTCTAATAATATGACTAATATAACTAATTATATCCAATAGTAATTTGTGACTAATAACTATAAGAAAACAAAAAAAATGACTGTCCTTTTAATTCATGCACAAAGTCATTGAATTTCATATAACGAATGCGATTTCATTGTTTCTGAAAATTTTCACTATACTTATTAGTCGATAATTTAATGCAATAATGGATAAAAAAACAGTTAGAGAAATTCCAAATTTTTGATAAAGAATGCTGCCTTATAAACCATATTTGCAACAGAGAACCTAAACACTTGTCTGAACAAATTACCATGTTATCCGATCTGCCTAATAGTTTAATATGACTAATGTAACTAAATATATCTACCAATGATGCACGACTCATAATATTATTATGCATAGCCGTAAGGGAAAAAAAGATATACAAGAACTCTGATACTTTATTCCAATAACTAATACAATACTATTGATGTAACGAATGCATTTCGAAATTTATCACCATACTTTTCAGCTGATTAATTAATGTTACCAGGGTTAAAAATTGAAGAGAAATGTCCTATGTGACTATGTGATTGATATTTGTAATATATGTAATAGTTGTGATATTTGTAATAGTGATATTTGACTAATAATAACATTATGATACTAACTATAAGAAAATAGAGGTTGACTAAGTCCTATCCATCGCATATATTCTATCGGTAGCGGGGCACCCATATACTCGGGTGAACAAATTACTTCTGTCATCCGATCTATCATATCTGACCGAATATGACTAATTTTGAAATAATATGGCTAATATAACTATATATATTTAATAATTATTTTTGACTAATAATAACATTATGGTATTTGACTGATATTAACTATAAGAAAATAGAGATTGACTAAGTCCCTTTATTTCGTGAACTAATACACAGAGTTTGATGTAGCGACTACTTAAACGGTACAGAATTTTCGAAATTTATCACCATACTTCCCAGTTGATTAATTAATGTTGCCATGATTAAAAAATTGAAGAGAAATACCTCAGTTTTGATAAAGAATGCTGCCTTCGTTTACCCCATCTGCAACAGGGTAGCCTCGATACCCAAATTGAACAAATTACCTTCATGTCATCCGAGCTGTCCAAATATGACTAATAGTTCCCCTTTGGCTAGAAAATTCTTCAGCAAATAGATTTCTTTTACCCTTCTTTGCTTCATTCACGCGCACCGCTGGGCCATCCCCCCATTGATCCCTTCTATCCGTAGAAGATTCGAATGTTCCATCGCTTCTTCCAGAATTGAGAATTAAAAGGAAGTCACTTCTGCAGGAAGATCATTTTTCAAAGAAGTTCATGGATTTATTTCGCTTTAATGGGCTCTCCTACTTGAGGCATTTAGTAACTTGTTCATTTTTTGTTTTTCTGATTTGGAAAAATTTTTTTGTTCTGGTGTTATCTTAAGAGTGGTGGTGATGGTTAACGAGATACTTTGAATAGGTTCATGTGTCTGGATGATATTATTTTATAATTTTTAATTTCATTTCTTTATTAATATATTAATGTATATAATTTTGCTTTCGCAAACATATAGAATTACTTAAAAAATGTATTTCCCTTCAGCATTATTAATTATTATTTTTTGCATGGAAGTTCTAAGAGAATCTTCTCGAAGAAAAATATTACTTTGAAACCATTCACGTTATTAATCATATTACATATATACGCAAGTAGTTAATGTACCTAGAATAGTGATTAATAATTTGAAGATTGCGTCATTAATCAATTCTCAGTTCATTATTAATTCTAGTTTTCTGTAAAACATAAATTTTTTTCTCCTTATACATAAAAATATTTTCTCAAATTCATTTTCTTCGGATAGAACAACGGTTTTGAATATTATCTTAGAAATATCCCTTTAGAGTAAATGCATATTTTAAATGTACCTTTTATTTTTATTAAATATTAGGTACTTTTTGGTTAAACGGGTGTAAGTAAACTCAAATATTTTATTTATTTATTATATCCATTATTTTTTGTACACAGAAAAAAATTGCCGCAACTCGGAAGAAAATAAATCAACTAAGAAATAATTTAATTAAAATAAAAAAGTTAACCAAAATAAAATAAATAATTTAATTAAAATAAAATAAATAAGTCAATAGAAAAAATTAATAAAAAGTTGACTTTACATACATCATAGAAACAAGAAAGTATCAAGCGAAATATATCTTATTTTCTATAAAATGGGATACATGAACTAATAATTTTATACTACTTCTTTAAACAATATAAAAGACTTAGCTTTAGCATTTATTATTTTTTTTCAGAAAAACAGTGCTGACGTAAAATATCCTCAGTGGTAAACGGTACATGTGTTAGTATCCCTTGCGTTAGGCTAACAGTGGCAAATGCTTGATCCAAAGCCGTGATGGCTCAGGGGAAAGAGTACTCGTTTCCCAATGAGGTGAACCGGGTTCGAATCCCTCCAATGGCTGATCGATACGAATCCGCATCTGGCTTGCACCTACCATAGTCTCGTGGTCTTCCTCTCCATATAACGGAAATGCGGGTTAGTTCCATCAAAAAATCCTCCACAAAGACAAAATTTCTCCCAATACTTGATCCAGGAGTTTCCTTGTCTTCTGGATTGGGTTCAAAATTACAAGGCTATGGAGTTACACATTAGAAGTCGCAATTTAAATTTATTGATTCGTCGTGGTTGCTTAATTATTTTTTCTCTTTTTAAATCTAAACTTCAAGATTTAATGCACCAAAACACTACTGCTGCTACTACTAAGAAAATTATTTCTCAACAGCCGTACTAATTGTCAGCTACGATAATATTATAAACGAAGCCAGATATTGATCATGCAAGATTATCTCGGTAATATTTTGATCAGACGAGACTTTGAATATGGAATGACTCGTGCAAAATGTAGTCGTAGAAGCCAAATATTGCTTACGCAAGATTGTCTAGGCAATATGCTGCTCAAACGAAATTTCGAATTTGTAATTGTCCAAGTTCAAGAAAATATTGTTCAAGAATGATGTTGAATCTTTGGACAACCTTATAAATGTATATCACATCAGGGTTTCTTGGGATTAATTAATTGAATTAAGTCATTTAATTTTTGGTTTGTATATAATCTATACGAAGCACAGTAAATAATTGAAAACGTTTAGAGGGAAATGATTTGCACAGGAAGATATATGGGCATGCTTGTGAAACTTAAAGTTTGCTTCTGTGGGTCTACCTAAATGAAATATGAATTTCTTAGGTTTTGTCTAATTATATTTATTTTTCTAAAGCATAAAACTAAAATAACTTTATTAAAATATTGCCTACTTGCTGTTCACATTATTATAAAATTTTGGCATATTAGAAATTGTTTATTTTTTTAAAGAGAATTTCGAGGTTTAGCTGTAAAATTGAACTTATAAAAATTTTATTATCGGATTGCTATTTGTTTTATACAATGTTTTATTTTGGGAAAATGATATATTAGAAAAAGTATTTCTATATATATTTGTAAAATATCAAGTTTTAAGCAAAGGGTATCTGAAGGATACAATTTGAAGTCCAGAATCGATACAAGCAACAATTCCTGGCCTCTCAACAAACCCTTAAGACCTCTTTTTTCAGTAATCTCACGAGTATAAATGGCAGATGGTATTGATCATTTGTCCAAACAATCCTTTGAACTGTTATATCGATAGATAAAAGTATTGGAAGAGTTATTTGTTGAAGCCACTGATGTTTCAACCGATAGTAGGAGAGATCACGTGGTAGACTATTGCAAGCAATTGATTTTTTTTTAAGTACGTGCTAATAAAATGAGATTAAAAAAATCTGACACAATCGAGCTTAATTCTTCGCTAAAATAAGGCACCTCAACATATTTTTAGTATTTGTTTTGTAATTGAAGTCATTAGTTTCCTAATTAAGATATAAGAATAAAAATTATTGTGTAATATTTAATAATAATGTTGTGTATCAGGAATTTATAATTGGTGATGATCTTAAAATATGCGCTCCGGGAAGATCTATAGTCTATCAGCAATCCTACAGCAAATTCGCTAATAACTCACAGCGGCTAGTCATTCCCGATTCGTGACTTTTCAGTGGTCAATTCTGTAGCATTGAAATAAACCTAACTCAGTGGACAAGGGAACTTCTTGATCAAGCAATAGTTTATCAATACCACTTATCCGTCTACTTTTGCGAGCATTTTTCGTTAGCATTATGATCAGTATACAATTGGGTATGCTATAGCCTACGTCACAGATCGTGTTATTCCTACTAAAATTAACTAGTAAACAGCATTTTCTGCGAACCTGATTTCTAGCAACAAGTAAAAGCATCAAACAAAGTGTCTTGTTATAAGTCGCTACTCGCCAGGTTGGAATTTTATTAGTCTAGTTCCTTTGGAAATAATTTATATTGTTGTTTTACCGAAGTTTATGAATTTAGTATTTAAAACTCAGTTTATTAATTAAACTAAAAGGTAAATGTTATTCCTAGTAAGGGAAGTAGTTGTGCTTTTTTCATATTATACCCAATTGATGATGCGAACCTAAATCGCTCTATATTGAGTTGAATAAATATCTAGCACCCCTATATTTAAAAAATTTTGCAACAGCAATTTTAATTTAAATAGATATAGCAATAATTTAGCCTTAATGTTGCCTTACAACATTTTAATTAACAAATTCACAATAAATTTATGTGAAACATAAATGATTTGAATTTTATTTGGATTAAGTAAATATATCCTTAACTACTTAAAAAAAATCACTGTTTGGTGTTTAAAGCATTTAAAAAAAATCTAAATTTTGCTAAAGCTTTGTGTTCTTATAAAAAAATTTAGAGATGGGATTTTAACGACTTCCTGTAATGGCTGCAAAAAAATTAGTCATGCCACATCAATAAACTCAAACAGTTAATGGTTTCTAGATCAAACAAAGAGCTTAAAAAGAATTTTTTTAAACTCATTTTTTTCTTAAACTGTTGCTTCTACTTAGTTAACAGTTGACTTAGTTCTTTCCATGCAAAAAGTTTGAAGTAATTGCAAAAGTTTTTTCAATTAACTTATAAAAAAATTTAATTTAATCTATGAAGATGCATTGTTAACAGTGGTTTGTTACATCTTTTTTCTTTTAAAAAAAAGTATATAAAAGAAAAAATACATTTTTTGCTTTGAAAAAAGTAGTCAAAAACATATCAGGCAGAAACTCTTGAATTATTACTTAAACTTGAGAAAAAAGTTTAAAAACATATTATTTTTATCTTAAATTAGACTATTTTTACAAACGTTACATTCTTTTGATGAGTTACTAATACTCTTTTTAAAAGTAGATTAAATTTCAATATGTGATTTATTTGAAATCAAAGATATCATTGTTATTGCTTTTAAGTTGACAAAATTAAGACTACCAATTTGCATAAATTGATTTTTTATGCTATTAAAAATAAGGATAAAAACAATGTATTTTTGTTGGAAAAAAATAGGATTGAAAAAGCAGAAATAAATATATAAAGAAAGAAATAACATACGGAGTCATTCATTTCTAAAGGGAGAAATTGGACAAAAGATATTAGTTTGGTTATTAAGTTCCAGTAGTGTATATAATTTTTCGGAGAAAAAAAAATTTAAGTTCGTAAGCATTTTATTTTTATTCCAATTTCCTTTATTTTCACTCAATATTTCGTGCAATAATTGGCTTTATTGCTCTCCCTAGAACAAAATTGGACAGTCAGAAAAAGTAGCCTAATTGAGGACAAAATTTCTATTTTCAAACTTGGCGTACCAATGACCAGCGGTATTTTTAGCTATGACAATTTCTCTACGTAACACAAATGACACGAGCAGCTTTTGCTACCATGAAAGTCTTAATTAAGAGCAAAGAGGATGTATAAAAAAACTCCTTTTTCTTCAATATGGCAAACCATTTAAGTGATCCGAAAATTAGCATAAATTAACTCTAACAAAAAATATTCCAATAAAACAAAACAAACGCTTTCAAATGATCTGAAACATTATAAGTACTTTAATGACACGCGAAATGTTTAAATTAAAAATAAAAAGAAGATAAAAATTTAAAAAAAAAAGCAGAAAACTTAGTTGCCAAACCAAAGAAATAATTGTTGATTAAACGTAAATTGTTTAATAGGTTTTTAACTTCTTTATATTTTTTTTTACAGTTTAGAATATTTAATCATAGCTTTATTACTAAGATATGCTTAAATATTTAATTTAGATATAGTTCTGTCTGCATGCAGAAATCAAATTTCAATAGCGCTATTTTGTTTGCTTCCATAATTTGCACTTTTATAATGTAACCTAAACTAGATATAAAGCCAAAAATCGTGCAAAACACACGCAAATAATACCAAATAAATATGCATACTATAGTTTTGGTTCTATAATGAAAAAAACCTCATTCAGGAACGAAACTCAAAATAAAGAGGGAAAAATAGAGATGCAGAAGAAAATTTCAAAAAAAGTTACAGCACAGAAGAAGAAAATGAATTAATATAGTGCTGCCGCTAGAAAAAAAGTGGTCAGTGTTAGCTGGGAGAAAAATTCGTATTAACTAGGCACCGCAGGTGTTTGAGCCTAGGTCACCTCATTGGGAGGCCAACGCTCCATCTTCTAATCCACTGCGGCTCTTGATAATAGTATTTTATTTAATTTTATTTTATTTTATAACATTCGTTGAAAAGTCGACAAAGTTTTGAATTTACGAGTACCAAACAAAAGATAGAGAACTCGCCTTTCAATAAGGTAAGACCGGATTCGAATCCCAGCGATGGCTGGTTGTTACGGATTCAGCAGCCAGCTGGCACCGAGTACAGTGCTGACGTAAAATATCCTCAGGGTTAGAAGGATCACGGGTTACAGCCCTCTTGCTGTCAGGCTAACCTTGAGAATGTTTCGTGGTTTCTCTTTCCATGTAATGCAAATACGAGATAGTTCCATCAAAAAGACATCCGTGAAGGCAAAATTCTCTTAATACTTGATACAGAAGTCACTTTGTCTTTTGGATTGGGTTCAAAAATACAAGGATACGCAGATAATGATAGTTTCATAATTAAGCATCACATTGCAAAATATAAAATTTCACTAAATTAAGCAATTTCCATCAGGACGGCCAAAAGTAAATAAAACAGAAAGAGTAAAATCAAAATTCGCGTAAAGGTTAAAACCTGGTATAAAGTATAATCAAACTTGAATCATTGAGTTATCAATCCTCAAACAAATTGAATAAGATATATTTCATCAATTAGAAACATTTTTCTTTAAAATACAAAATCTCATCATCGTTCTTTAGAGAAAATTTAAGAGCACTTTTTACTTGCATGCATCGGTAAACATATTTGCATCCGGTATATTTTCTCCTTCTGCATAAACTAAACCATAACTCAAAGATATCGGAGTTCTGTGGGTTGTTTCATTTCCCCCGGATTTCGCATTACCTATAAATCATGTTAGACAATTTTTCCTCAAAACATACGGCGATTTATTTTTAACAGAAGACGGTGATTTTTTTTTCTAAGAAAGAATTGTTCAACCAGATGGATATGCTGTTTTCTGATGTTTATTTTTCCTTTTTTTGTTGTTAGTTTTTAGAAATAGCATTCCTAAATCGTAGGTGATTTCTCCTTGTTTTTTAAAACCATTATTTAAAAAAAAAGTAAGGTTGATGAAAAACATGCAAGTTGCGTTTGGGCATCTTTAGTAATGGTTAGTAATTTGAGAAAAATAACTTTGATTAATATATGAAATGACTAAATTGTTATGAACTAAGAGTTCATCGGGGGGAAGTGTTAATATTATTTATTTCTCCATATTAATTATTTCTAATACTCAATAGATGGCGCTCTGCGCAGCAATGTAAAATCAGTTAGTTTCTACACAGTTTTCCTCCATAACACTGTAACATCATCAACATCCTTCTTGTTATTAAATATATTTTATGTTAAAGGCGTTTTGTAATGAATGAAACCCCGAGATCTGAAAGATCATATCACCGTATTTAATAGTAATGAATAGCGGAATGAAAATTTATTATTTCATTAGTCCCCACAGTTTTATTTAAGTATAGTTTTAAAAAGACCACAGGAATAATTTTTTCGAATGAAATTTGATATTTATTTATTTAGTGTACTTTTTTCACTTTAAATTTCTTAAAGGACTTCAAGTGTTTGGGTAGCATTTTTCATGTAGGCTTCATATAAGTAGCATTTTTCATTCACATTTCACGTAGCATTTTTCATTTTTTTAAAACTGACTTCAAAATAGTTTTTAACAAGTTCTTGTAAAAAATTGTTTAATTTGATTGTTAGTTATTTAATTAATATTTTCTTAATTTCTTATGGCAAGATTAAAGAACAACAACAATAAAAAATTATTCGCCTGTTCCAAGGTCCAGATAATTTTTCATGAAAAGATTATATAGATTTTTTAAAATCATCGCATTGCTTCAAGTGTAAAGCACTTAATCTATGGCTTTTCTTCATTTACCTTGGCGAGAGAGCTTCAAAAAACAGCGCAATTGAGTCATATTAAGAATAGAACTTTGATTTTTTAGCCAAGTCCTTGAATTTCAGAGATCTTTGTAGATGAGGGTTTTAAATGACAGACAGAAACTTTTTAGTAAAAGAAGGCTGCAGTTATTTTCAGAAAATGCGTATTTAGCAAACACGAACACTATACCGTGAGCAATTCAAATGAGTGTTACGCAGTTATAAACATCATCCACTCAAAACTTACGGGCAAGATAAAAGTACGGTATGCTGTTTATTTACTATTCTCAACGTTAATTTCAAAGGTAGTTTATTCTTTTCCATTTATAATTTTCTTTCATTTAGCTTTTTTTATTAGAAAGTTTCGAAGAAGTATTATCTAAATAATAATTAGTGAATTTAGAAGCTTCAGCGCGAAAAGCTTATACGGTAATAAATCTTCTCTTTAAAATTCGTTTTATTTAATTTTTTGACTGCAAAGAATTATATTTTAGGAAACCTCTCGACAGCGACCATTCTCCGTTCCCTAATAAAAATGAATGTAGGTTGAACGTTTTTAGAGGTAACCTCTATTGACTTCAAAACTGTCATCTGAGGTACATGACTTTTCGCAAAAGATTTTAATTTTTATCGTGTCATTTTCTTGGTGCGGTAATGCCACCTCTGTTGGTGTCATAAAAAGAAAGATCTATGAATAAAATAAAATCTTAAGAATTTAAAGCAATTATTAAAACCCTTAAAACTAATTCCTCTTTAAAAATTTAAAATGTTTAACGAAAAATAAGTTACTGAAATAAAATTTTTAAAATTGACTTAAACCAGTCCTTGACATTACCAGCAGTACGACAGAATGATTGTTCTGTTAAAAATACATTTCGACATTAAGAGCATCAGCAATTGCAACATGTGTTCGTTCTGCAACGAGTTTTAGGCACGATGACTTATTTAGAATACCATGAGCATGAAATAAATGCTATACATCCTGCCTTACACTAACGGCACACCCGTGACGCAATAGCATTCACTTCAGCTTTGTCCTGGCAGCTTCCACTGAATCAGATCCAAGTATCCCGGCTACAAGAGCAATAACTGAATTTAACAAATGGATATTGGCTAATAGTCGGACTCCTTCAATTGATAAAACGACTGACTTACTACTGAAATGCAAAATTGTGAATGGCTCAACATTACATCTCAGCTGGCAAACAATCAAACAGTCTCACATTTGATGAGCACCTCAACTGGACTGACCATCCAGGCAGACAAAGCTGCCAGGAAAATTCAAGACATAAAGAATTATAGGGGATAAATAAATCCCAAAGATGAATCATCTATAAAGTGTGCACTGAAAGAATGGTCGCCCATACAGTTGCAGTCTGGTATGTTGTTAATCCGCAAAAGCCACACCAGACATAAACTAGAAATCATCCAGAGTGTTTAACTTATCTTTGCCGCCTATCGTACATCCCCTATAAATGCATTTTAAATTGTTCTGACAATACCTCCATTACACATTATCTTTCAGTAGAAGGCAACTAGAATCAACCTCATCAGGAATAACGATTTCGATACAACGGATACCTTTCACTCCAAACAAATTGACAGATAATTAAATGACATCCACCCTGTAAATTTTAACCTGAAGACAAAACTAATATTCATCAAACAAGTACGACAAAGTAGATTGAAATAGACAGCTGATAGTCTTCTTTGCAGAACATGGCCTTTTTAAAGCATATTTAGGGCACTTATGCTGGCAACTGTTAACACTTGCTCATGTGGAGGAGTGGCACAGTGTGTCACCATGCAGTACACATCCTACCACTTTATACAACCAAAGTGAGAATTCCTCATAGTCTGGAGGAGATCAATTTTCAATAACCACAAATTAAAACAGATGGCCATCGACCTAATTAATTTTCGAAAAGTTTGCGATAAAATTTCGTAGTAATTATTATAATAAAAAAAGACAAAATAATGAACTCAAGAATTACGATCAAGTAGCTCTGGAAACTCTCGAATCATAAATCGAATCCTCATTGTAAAGAGTTTTCATTATTTGTCTCGTTTTCTAACTTTAGCCACTAACCCCGACTGGGTACCGTAAGTTTGTGTGTTACGTAAAAGCTAATTTGCATAATGTCGTTCTGCAGTCACAATAAAATAGTAGTTCAATGTGTACATTATTCACCTTATTCTTTACCATTACCTTTACCATTATTTACCCTCACATTATATACATTATTAACCTTAAACTTATATAGCTTGAAACATTGTTATTATAAGTATTTCTTTGCACAAAAAACGTATATTAGTTTTATAATCTTTCAGATGGGTTAGTTCAAAGACAACGCTTTAGTAGCCAGATGTATTACATACCTCAAAATATCCATATTCATTTACATAAACTAAATACTGAGATACAGTCTCATACACTATATTAATAAATACTCATTTGCACTCATATATTCTATGCTCCTTTTACACTTACACCAAACACCGAAATATTCGCAATGTAATTTAAAATTTGTATTCCTTGAAATATAATACAAGTATTTTCTCATTAGAAATTAATGAGAATTTTTTTATAGCATTACCTTCTTTATGATCGAGTACGTACTTAAAGTATTTTACATACATTAAAATACTTAGATATACTTTCATAAGAATACATATATATGTAATACAAAAATTATAAATACTTTTGTATTAATAAAAGCACTAAAACTCTTTCGTTTTCATAAAATATCTTTGGTAAAGGATAAGGGTAGAAATTCTATTTTGGGACTTCAAGGCTAAAAACATGCCAATGAATAATAATTAGATTTATATTTCAAACGAGAAGTTATTTTAAGATCTTTCACTTCCATATAAGGAAAGATTAAACGATTTGCTATGAGTAATAAATAATTTTGATGAGTCGTAAGAATACAGAAAAGGCAATAATGACTGGCCGCTTCACAACTTTTAATCATCCTATAAAATGCAAGAGCAATGTTTTTGCGTGGCTTTTTGGTGTATAATGTTTACCAACTAAACTTCTTCAGATCTGACTGCAACTCTGTCTCTCCCTCTCCGTCTGGAGAGGGGTGAAACTGCTATTTCACCATCGTTTAGTAAAATAAAAGATTATGCCAAAACTGGACTCGTTAATCATGCTGCTCTGACTACTAATTAACTAAAAAATAACGGTGTGGTTACACCGTTATTACATATATATATATGCAGTTATGTAAACTAAATATCCAAATACACTTGGATGCAATACGTTCTCATATACACTTATACACAGATATTCACCAAATATTGCTAACCCTATTTGTTAATAGCTTGAGATATCGGTTTACGAAGCATTTCTGTATGAAAGAAATATTTTTTCCAGTTTTAAATTCTTTCCGAACAGAGGAACAATTGAGACTTGCAGAACCTTAATCAAGCCCGAAGATAAAAACGTTCCCTTTTTCTATAGTAAAATAAAGTAAAGAATGAAAAAAATCAGAATCATTATAAAACGACTGCTGACCGCACAGTTTGGTCACATAACTCCACTTCCTGCTTCTATCACTAACAATGGAGTTCCGATCACTGCTTCGATACAATTTTCTTTTCGACCTAAAAGTTTGACTTCTTTTTTCCCATTATTTGACTTTTTCCTTTACGAAATACGGTTAATGATTTTTATCTCATTTTTTTTGGCAATTTGCCACATGGGATTCTTTTTTTCCTATTATCAGAACAAATTCTTGAGCTTCATCTTAAAGATTAATGGTCATTAACGATATAAAAAAATGCAGCAAGATAATTAATCTTTAATTATTATTAATATTAAGAAATAAATTTTTTTTTAAAAGTATTGCTCTATTATTGTTTTGTTGGCATTTTTGGAAGATTTTGTTCAGTTTTAATCAATTTCTTATGTTTACCTGCGTTTAAATCAAATTAGTTCCATATCTAATCTTCTAGACAGGATGATTTTTTGAAAACATGTTAATGATTTAATGAAATCACATAATTTAACTATGCCTATCAATTGAAATTTGGAAATTTATTTTTTTATAACTAAAATTTAAGTTTATGCAGAAACACTAAAAAAATATACCGCTTACAGCTAAATTGCGCGATCCAAAGTTGAAAAAGATAATTAAAAACACGAAATCAGAGAAGAAAAAGTGAAATCAAAAATCGTATAAAATTTGAGTTTTAGCTTATTGCTGCATTTGAATATAATATTTGAATATAATATTCAATATAATATCAATGAATGAGATCATTTGATTCCTAAACTATCGCACCTGTATTTTTTATGGTCTAAAATTAACACCTTACTTATAAAACTATTGAATTCTATACTTTTTAAAATAAGTATAGAACTTTTTAAGTTATTTAAAAAAAGAAGTAAATTTGTGCAAAAATATTAAATTTTAAAATTTTCATTCATTATAAACTAATTTACATACAAAAATTAGTTTTCATTTTTAATGACACAAGTCTAGAAGCAACCGAATAAAATTGCTTTATTATTTTTATTTTACTAACACACTTTTAGCTGGAACACTTACAAAATAGATTAAAAATATATTATTTCAGTTTTTCTCGAAGTTTTCTTTTCCAACGAAACGAAAAAGTTTTTGGGGAAGTTTCCAGACTGTTGATGCTCAACATTGTTGAAATATCTGCAACAAGTAACAGCTGTTTCTTAACATGTTTCAAAATTTACAATTATTTCAGAAATAGTGTGAAATCTAGATCTTGTTTTGATAGTTTTTTTTCTCCAAAATCTTCGCAAACGCTTACTTTTCTAAGAAGTGAAGAATAAATGTAGTTCAAAAATAATTAAGTTTTAAATACAGTGATTGCAATATTTTATTTTAATCCCGCTAAAGCTTTCTACTAACAACAAATTTGCTCACCTTTAAAATATCTGCTTTTTATCCATTATTATTATTATATAACATTGTCGTATTGGGGTTAATTAAAATATTTTTGAATTTTAATGACGATTTCGATTTTTAATGTAAAATATTTTTGATTTTTAAGGCCGATTTTGATTTTTAATGTAAAATATTTTTTAAATCGTATTAATCAAATTTCTCCAAAAAGCTTTAAAATTAAAACGATTGAATGTATTGATATAATTTAAATTACGATCTATTAATTAATCTGTTAAATTAAATTAAGTACAGCAGAGATTTATTTATTTATTTCCTTCCCCTCTCTGTATATAAAAGCGAAATTTCGAAATACTTGAAATTCTTATTTAAAAGGGTGGACTACATGATTGCCGAGAATATATCCCTAAGCTCAAGTTAAAAAAAGGGAATGCAGTTAGAAAGGCGCATTTTGTTGCACTCAGTACCATTAACCGGTTTTAACGTATAACCTCATATTTAAACTCAAATGGTGCATTTTATACTTCATTAATTTATAGAATAATAATTTTAATAATTATTAACAATGAAAGATTATTAATAATACTAATTCATAATAATTAATAACAATTGTTAATAACTAATTAATTAATAATAGTTCAATAATAACTCATCACCAGCAAAAAACTCACAAAACCCCTAACAAGAATGAGAACTCGGCACTTCAGGGGGTTGAGAGTTCAGAAGGTACTTTAACTGTAAAAACTCCCTCAACACAGAGCAGAAACCTGATCATGTTTTCAGCTGCCCTGATATAATGGCTACAACACAACAGATTAGTTACTGTCCCGAAAAAGACCTCTATGAGGACAATTGCTTGCAGCTGTGTGGATCGCATACAACACCATCTAGTGGACTGTCCATGGACAAGACAACCAACCATTGATTAATATAGTTTTATTATAACCAATTAAGTAGAAGTAGAAGATGCTCATTCTATTGCTTTTATCAAATAAGCGTGAATCTTTAAATTTTCAAACCCAACTCGCACATCGCAAAAGTAAGCAGTTAAAAAATTGCTTTTTTTCCCCCTTTTTTTTTAACAGCAACACTTTATACATTTGCTAATTAACTTTTAGGTCGCTTACATTTAAAAAAAATTTGTACTCAAGCCTAATTTTCCCCACATTTATTTGTAAACAGAAATACTTATTATTTGGGAGAAGATAGACCTGTTTTATGCGATATATCTGCTTTTAAACGATATACCAATTTCCGAACGTATTCAGACAGTCTATAGTTATTATCAAATCATGTTAACGATATTCAAGATCTTCCAAGCACTCGGAAATAGACGCTAGAATTTGCTTCAGCATATTGCTTCGAATTGAATTGAAAATTTACCTGCACATATAAAACCTGCACATATATTTACCTGCTATTATGCTATGCAAACATACTATTACCTGTTATTATATGATACAAACATATTATTACATGTTATTATGCGATGACAAACCTAGGATTTAATTTCCTAAGATAATATTTTCTAAATATAAACAAATCAAAAGTATTTCTGAGGTAGGAAACAAACGGAAAAAGAAGGGAAAGTCCCAAGGGTACTTCTTGGTCTTAAGAATCAAGTTTTTCTAAAAAATTAAACCTGCGGATTTAGAATATAATCATGATTTGCTCATTAAATAAACATTTCATAATACTTATTTAAACACAACTGTATAACTCTTAAGGTCTTTATGTTGTCTACATCACTCTTAGTTGTCTACTACAAATTTATGAATTCTAAAAAAATAAATAGGTTGGATGTTGTATATGGATATGAAGTCCTATAAATTTTGGATAAATTTTTCTATAAATTTCATTTTTAATCTTATTTGGTATAAAAACTCTTGTAATTAGACTTTGCTAACGATTCGCGTGATTATCTATATATATTTCTCTTACACACTACATGATTGCCGAAAATATAT
>NC_092207.1:4871654-4880741 GCF_043381705.1 Parasteatoda tepidariorum | reverse complement strand
ATTTATTTAAGATTTTATACTATAGCACATTTCTAATAGGTTTAACGAATTACATGTCATTTATTTGAATTCAAATTTATTTTAATGACTTAGTATTTACTAAAAAGATGTAATTTTTTTATATGGATTTGAATGATTGTTTTGAATTCTTAGAATTTTGTGCATTTGCAATGTACCTAAGTTAGTAGCGAGCTTGGTTTGCGAAGCTAACCATATAAGATTGTGTAGCAATTTTCGGGGGTTGGCGAGCGTTAGCGAGCAGGAGGCGCAGCCCACTAGTATTTTAAAACAGTTGACTTATTTTTAAAAATTTACCAGTGGATTTTGAATTGAGTTGGGAGTATAATTCGTTTATTTTTTTCGTACACAAAAGTAGTCTCTCTTTCTTGTTTAAGTCAGCTCTAGGGTCACTAATAGAAAGAAATAACTGAACTATTACTATCCGAAAAAACCTATAGAGTACTAAACATATAATATCCAAACAGCTAAAACACTAAGCACATAATATTACACTAGAGAACTAAACGCTAAATAGATAAAAACAACCAGAGAAGTTAACCATTTTCGGAGAAAAATTCACACAAAAAAATATTGGAATTCTAAATACTATAAGCAAAAAAAAGATGACTGTAATGAAACCAAAGACGATATCATTCACTATGCTTGTAAAGTAAGGAGAGATCTTATTTTATCCTTTGTAATAAATCATGTTGAAAAAGAACACAATTTCCCAACAATCAATACAATACATAGTCAAGTATACGTAGTCAAGTATACATACAATATACGTAGTCAAGACAATAAATAGAGCAATACACTGTTCTGTCTTGCTCTATTAAGTCTGCAATTACTATTTTACATATTTTGGAAGGATTGATTCAAAAATAGGACATGATAGAACCTATCTGGAAAAAAAAATACGGACAAAACACAAAACGTTAGTGAAAATTTCAATAGAAAGTTTATATATTTTGCGACAACTCGCACAAAAATCGACACACAAAATTTTGCGACAACTCACACAACTCCCGCTACAGTGAAATTTTTATACAAAGAATAGTTGGCAAAAACTGCAGCCAAAATGGGTCACAGCATTACATATATATGGGTCATACTATAATTTTCACAAAAGTTTATTCCATTAGTTTAATTCGTTGATAATTTATTGCATTCATTGTTAGTTTAATCCATTCGTTAGTTTAGATCCATCATGATGTTAACATATTATTTGTTTACGTCATGGTGGGTAAAAACACAATGAGCTGTACAAAAATTTCTGGCAATTTTAGGCAACGGGCAATTTTTTTTAAAAAAAACGCAGGTTTTCAGTTAAAAAATTTTTTTATTAATTTATAAATAATGCAATTTAGGGTAATGTATGGAATAGCATATTAGGCACACGCGCTCTTTTGACGAAACATTTAAAAACCTTTTCGTACAAATGTAGCTAGATTTCGTTGATACAGTGCTCAATTTCCTCCTTTAGAAGGTTGATTAATTGGGGATTATTAGCATAAACCTTAATTATTATTATTATATTTAAATGATGAATATTTAATTTTTTTTAATTATTTTTCTTTATTTTTTTTAAATTAAGATTTTTTTTTTGAATTCAAAAGAATTCAAAAAAAAAATTCCATAAACTTCAGAATATTAAAGAACAATTCTAACCATCAAAAGGAAAAAAAAGTAAACTATCAAAGAATGACTTAATACTGCTTAACAATGTTTTTCCTGTAGCGTTCGATGTTAAATAATCCAGAAATGTCAGCTGTCCCACTTTCTTTCATTTTCGTTGGCAACATCTTAGTGCACAAACGGCGCAAGCGGAAAACTTCGAGATACAACCAAATTGAACTTGGCACGCAGATAGTATATTTAACGAAATTAAATCTTACAGCACTGAATAAATTGATTTGAGTAAATATATTTATTTATACCATTATCTTTGATAAATGCATAAAGGTGGAATCCCCTTTTTTCCTCGTCCAATCCATTCCGAAGATAATATAAGTATTATTTCAGTAATAAATGTAGAGAAATAAAGAATGTACCTCATAAAACATTATTGCCATTAAGAACTAAAACATATCTGTTGCACGTCAGTGCATCAACCTTTTTAATCAATCTTGTTCGATTTATCTTCAGCTTGAATCGCTCTCGCCTCCTTGCCATCCATATCCACGGAAAAGAAAACAACTCAACCCAAAGTTCTGACATTTATCCCGTAGCGCCATCTTCACATGACACTCGGAACCAATTTTTTTTTCCTTTGTTTTGCGTAAGGCCAGAGTTGTTCATTCTTTGCTGCTTTTGATGTCTTAGAACGGCTTTCGTAACCTCCTTTTTTCCCTCTTATATATTTTCTGTTCCCGAAGGTTCATGAGTTATGAGAACTCATTTGCGCCTTTCAAAGGATGAGGAAAAAAGGGGATCAGAAAATAGATAATTTTTCTTATTTGGTTTATTTTCTTTCCTTTATCTTTCCCTACTGAACAACCTAATGTCTTGGTGACATTAGCGTCTGCTTTATGGGGTAAATCGGACCCAAAACATAGTTCAGGTGAATTGCTTGTAAATTAATTTACTGCCCTTGTTTTTCGATTTATTATTACTTTTTTTTAAGGTTTAGTCTAATTTGAACCAATTTGCACTTCAAAAATGTTTCTTATTTATTTTTCTAGAATTATCTTCAGTCTTTTTTTTTCTTCTTTTTTATGGTCTTTAAACGAAGCACGTTAAAAGAAAGACATCAACAGTTTTTCATTAAATGTCAGTCCTATAAACATTGTTCAAAAACAAACACTACTTTTAGACTAGCCTAGAAATCCAACCATCCTCTCTACGGAAATTATTTTTTTTCTTAGTCCGGGAGACAAGAAAATGCAGATATGAACTTTCTAAAGTCAAGGTAGGCAGTACCCATTAACCTTCAAAATACATCAGTTTAGGAAAAATCAGAGGAAGTATATATCGAGTAATGTTCATTTGTCTTAAAAATGTAGGAAATGCCGCCTAATGGGATTATTTTTACACTTTTACCAAAAAACTTAATCTAAATTTTTTGTTGTTAAAAATAACTGAGATAATGAGCTGGCATCGTGGGTAATTTTTTTTTTCACATTTGTCTCGTATTCCCTTGACTATCTCTTTGTAATCCGTTCTAAATGCAAATTAACTAGTCACCCCCGAGCAAAAAGAACTTTAAGAAAGATAAAAGCAACTGTTTCTAAAGTTTGAAATAAAAAACAAATTCTACTAAACTTACTAGTCTTAAGAAAAATGCAGACTTGGATTTCTCACCTTTCCCTACCTGCAAGATGAAAACGGAGCAATCACCGTCGTTTAGGAAAGAGTTTGGAATTGAGGGGCTAGTTTGAAAATCAAGCTGGGTTCAGTTACTAATCAGTTTAAAATAAACAACTGTTAGAACATGAAAAGCGTCTTTCAGGGGATTTGCAATTTCGCACTACGATTGTTTTACTTTGTGGCATAGTTTTCCATTCTGGTAGTTTAATATATTAAATACGGCCAAAAGCGGTTGTTAACCAACATCCAAGTATGATTCTAAACTAAATTCTAAGAGCTGCTGGATGGTTTTGCCGTCCGTGTTAAGAATGGAAGAGCTTAGAACAAAAACCACAGTACCAAACTGACCTCGAGTTATGAGATTAATAGCAGAAGACAAAGAATAAGTTAATTTTCACTTCGGATGAATTTAGAAGACATTTTCAGATAATATTCAATTCATACATCAGCGTTTGAAATAAAAATGGCAGGAGTATTATGTAATGCAATTATCTTAAAATTCAACATTGGTTAGGTTGTACTGCTTTCCGTCGCAGCCTCCCAAACAACCCCTTGACATATCATTAAACGCAAAAGTAATGTCTCTAGAAATACTATTTATTTCACGCCAAAATATTTCAAAAAAGTGGTAAATAAATAAACTAAATTTCGCAAATATTTGACTATTTTTGCTTGCTTTTTGAAAGGTATAGCAGGACATAACTACTATAAAGTGGTGAATTATATAAGACTACGAATTATTTAGAAATAGTGGTGGATAAAAATCTACTAAATTTAATTTATTAAACCAATAATCACAATTGATAGACTACCACTTTAAAATATTTATTTGCAGTCCGGAGCAAGATGGCATCTCTGTGTGGAAGACGTCTGAGACACGTCAATTATTGTTCTGACATGAGAAACAAATGACGTCTCCCAGACTTCTTCGTATGTCAAGGGGTGTGTGACTAAAAGGTATCTAACGCTTCAACTTTAGGAAAACTATATTTTGTACTAACATTCAAAATAGTAATAAATTGAATAAGTGAACTAAGCTCTATCCGATTAATGCATTTCAATCAATTAATGTTTATATATCAGGGACATCGCAGCAACACACGCAAGAACAACACGATTTGTTAAAACGTTAACGACGCATTGATAGTCACTACCTTACCGTAAAAATGGTTGAGTGAATCTGAGATTATATATTGCGACCCTTTTCCGCGTAAACGGTTATACATCATCTCACATCCCACTCTGTCTCGTGACTGGCTATTCAATGTTTAAGCAACATCCCGCGCTGTCGTAGGATTGGCAGCGAGAAGAGTCAAATGTCTTGGAGATCTCGCGAGGCTGTAAGAAAACTGGGCTCAGTAGCTGAATGTCCTTAAAAAATTGTCCTGTACAGAAATCCTTCATGACAAATTCTAAGGCACATTTTGTTTAACACTTCATAACACCATATTAAGTAAACGTCGTTCAACCTTACACCATAATCAGGTTTCAGCACAGTTGATCAATATCTAGGTTTTAAGCACCAATATTATGGTTCACCTAGAGCCATGTTCTCAGTAAGAGAGACAATTTTTCGTTACATTTAAAATATTTACATTTAATTTTCCGAATTTGCTTTAAACTCAATTCAGCTTGATCATAAAAGTTAAATAAAAATTACATTGTTAAAAAAAATTAATGTATGTTGAATCATTAAAGCAGGAATTCGTGCATTTTACTGAATGAAAATCTCTTAAGCAGTATGTCTACATTAATGCTATTCATATCGATTCATTTTTTCATATCGGTTAGAAATTCATTCTCTTTATAATTATGTGTTTCAAAGTTATACTTTTCCTTTCTTCGTTGTCATTATTTCAGCAAATATTTATTCCCCAAGTAAGTATATTCCTATGTCTTAACGCATCATTCTGGAGTAGTAAAAATTTGTTTAAACCATGGTAGCGTGAAAAATGAAGAATGCATAACCTTGAGACTCCTATTCCATTTATAAAGAGTATAATTTTGTTGCATATGATTCAATAAAATGTTTACTCTCATTTTAATAAAAAGTGATAATATGACATGACAATAATAGAGTAAAAGTTAAAGAATTTTACGAAAAAAATAGTTCTTGTTTCATATTTTTAAGAAATAATAAACTGAAATGCATTTGATTATTAATTGAATTATTTTATACGAGGGTTGTAAATTAAATAGTGGCAACTTAACCTTTAAACTCACAGAAGGACGGGCATGCGCAAATTAGATATGGGAGCTGTGAGGTGGGGCTGTTGTCGATGTGTAGAGTGCAAAAAAAGTCGATTAGCTTAGAAGGGTAGTTGTTGTGTGGCGTTAAAGTGAGGAGTTTCGTTTCCATCGCTCTAAAGCATGCTTTCAAAAGGTGATCAGCGGTCGTGGCTTACAATCGAGGTTGCCCGGGGCAAAAATGCAACAGAATGCTATCGAGGATTAGTGGAAGCCTTTGGAGCAAATGCTTTACCATATAGGACAGTAGCACGATGGATTCAAGCATCTCGTCTTTTTTCGTCATTAAGCCTTTTCACAACATGCTTTAGAGCGATGGAAACGAAACTCCTCACTTTAACGCCACGCAACAACTACCCTTCTAAGCAAATCGACTGTTTTTTGCACTCTACACATCGACAACAGCGCCACCTCACCGCACCCATACCCTATTTAAGCAGGCGCGCCCTTTTGTGAGTTTCAAGGTTAAGTTGCCACTATTTAATTTACAACCCTCGTATAAACTGCTATTATAAATGGTTTCTTCCGACCCTGCAGTCCGTTTGGTACCACTGACCCGTGGTTTTTAATTCAGAGTTGGAACTCTCACTGGTTAAATTTTGTCACCAGTCAAAAACGAAATTTATGTTGCTTCTTGTGAAGCGTGATTTCAGGTGTTGTGTCTGCGTGACTTGAGACCTTGTGCTTGACACTGCTTGGCGCTCAGGCTTGGCAGGGCTGATTCGTGAGACAATATATTTCACTTGGCATATGGGCTTTTCAGGCATGGATTCCTATAATATTTTTGTTAATATTTGGTCTTATGTTAACCCTTTCCGGAACAGTATCCAACACCATATTGCAAATCTCTAAAAATTCAAAACTATTTGCTTATAAACGCCACCCGGTTCTTAAAAGTCACTATTTTTTAAACACGGAGTTCTAATACATTTTCGTCTAAGAATCCACGAACTACATTAGCAATTGCAAGTCACGTGACAGAGTTAAATGCCCAGTTGCTACCTGCATAAGATTTTAAATCAAAATTTACTTCACAGAAAAAGATTAATGAAGTATTTAAAATATAGTTAAAAAATTTGTGGTAATTTAAATTAACCTGTGCAACAATGTAAATGAGATGGTAACTGAGCATTTTGAAAGAAAAGTTTTATGGTTTTAACAAATTTCAGGAATGTAGGTATTGATTTCAGTTAACCAAGTGCTTTATTTACAGTTCTTAAAATTAGTTGTTTTAAGTATTTGACCACATAAAAAATTTTAGCAAATTTAAGGGAGCTTAAAAAGGACCAGGCTGAATAGTAAAAATACAACATAGATAATAAATTTTAAAAAGGTATTCAAAACTAGTTTACAACTACTGAACAAAAAATGAGAATTCGAGCACCAGCTATGTTTAGTCATAATAAAATATATATTTTGCTTGAAATTTTTTCACACTTATATTATTATATTTTCTATGGTATAAGTAGTAATTTATTTTCGTCGCACTAGAGGTACGCGTTGAGCTATTGGCGGTGTTTGTTAAACATGATCCAACACAATTTTAATCTAGTGTGGAGAGAATGGTTTCTCCGCTTTGATAAAACGACAGCCATTATTTGCAAAGTCGTGCACTTTTTGGCTATGTGAATAGAGCATTCGCCTTCCTTCCAATCAGGTAAGTCGAATTCACATCCCAGCATTGGCTGGTCGATTCGAATTCCACATCCGGCTTACCCTGACCACAGTGCTGACGTAAAATATCCTCAGTGGTAGACGGAGTTAAGAGTCCCCTTGCCGCCAGGTTAACCGTGGGAAGTTTTTGTGGTTTTCCTTTCCTCCATGTAACGCACATGCGCGTTTCCTCAAAAAGTCCTCCACAAAGGCGAATTTTTCCCAATACTTGATCCAGGATTTCCCTCGTCTTCTGGGTTGGGTTCAAAATGACAAGGTTACGGAGTTGAACATTAGTAGTCATAAACCCAAATATCGGGTCTGCTGTTCAACGACGGTTATAAAATAAAATAAGATAAAGCAGTTTAACGGGGACCAATCCTGCGCACCCTCGGTCAATTCAAAGGCTGATTTAAGTGTTACCCCCCCCCCCCCTCACACACTGCAGCCAGGAATGTTTGATTTCGGTGATCTTCTGGTAATCGTATCTTATAACCAATCACTGAAAACAAAACAGTGGGGCAATTTTTTTAAAAAAAGCTCTGATGTTATCAAAATTAAGAAATGAACAAAATATTTCATCAAAACATTAAAATGAATATTTCAAAACATCAGTTTCGAGAATTATTAAGCGATAGCGCTAAGGAACAACTTTTAGAATAATTATGTCATTAAACTGTCTTCATTCAGCATTCGTTAACTATGTTCAAATTAAATTTAATTTTGTAGAAGCCCTCTCTTCAGATAGAGACAATTGTAGTCAAAATAACTTATTAAAACACCCTTTGAGGTCTATTCTACCTGCTTATTTTATTAGATCTGATAAACATACTAACAGTCGCTTTGTACAGTTATGTACGCTGACTTCTGCATTAAATCAAAAGGTGTTTGTGATTATTAAATAACAGCAACTTTATTAAATCTTATGTTGCGTTCTAATCTGAAGTTAGTTGTGACTGGGATAATGAATTTAATTCCACTAAAGCTTGATAATCTTACATATTTTTGGAATTAAAATCAAATTCTCTTTATCAATTGTTCCATAAGATATCTATTTTTAAATTGCTCATTCGATTATTTTTTTCTAATATTTAGTTTACGAAGTTCTTTTTATTCTTATTTAAAAAAAAATTCTTCTTATTTAAAAATTAGTTCTTATTTAAAAAAAATTTGAAAGCTTTATTATAAATAAATTACTTTCAAAAAGACTTAAAACAGTGATATTTTACAGCTTGTTCGATGTTTTATGGAATGCTGAATAACATTTACAGAATATTTTTATAAACATACAAAAAGATAATAGATATACAGGGTGGTATATAAAAAACATTTTTAATGTGTATTTTTAGAACCCTTATAAAAATGATAATAAAAAAAGTCAATATTCTAAAAAGATTGGCAAAATTTTAGGAAGTGATAGTACACACGCAAACAAACAGTTTTTATCAAAGAATGCATGATCGAAAACAAAACGCAAAACCGCTAAAGGGCGTCAAAATTTATGTTCTTATATCAGGCAAAAACACACAAAGAACGACGAAGTAAAGTTATAAAAGCAAATTTAATGGCATGTGATTACAATAAGTGTTCAAAACAGTGGCCGGCAGCGGCTATGCTGCTATGCACGCAGTACAACGGCGAGGAAAAGACAGGGCATATCATGAACTTTCCCTGCAGCGGCCGAAAGCTTGGCGACAAGTAACGACGCGCAGTAACTCGCAACAGGAATGGAGCTTTCACGCTTGCATCAAACAACTTTCCAAATGAGCCAGCACCTTTGGGTTTTGTTTTCGACCATGCATTCTTTGATAAAAATTGTTTGCTTGGATGTGTACTATCACTTCCTAAAATTTTGCCCATCTTTTTAGAATCACCCTG
>NC_092207.1:4811770-4871222 GCF_043381705.1 Parasteatoda tepidariorum | reverse complement strand
ATATTTTTCAAGAATGATTTAAAAAACTTTTCGCAGAAAGATTGCCAGATTACAAAATATGAAAACAAAAGATTAAATATATATAAATATATTTATATATATTTATATATATATAATTTTTTTTTCCTCGTTTAAATTCATCAAAATAATCGATATGTATTTACACCTCACATTTATTATTTGTTGCATTATATTAGATAATAATTTTTGTGTAGGGTATGAATACAGGGTGTATGAAATTAGACTAAAATTGAATATATGAAAAATTCAATAACAGCCAGACTTCTTACTTTGTGAAACATTTCCAATATTAGACAAAAAAAATTTCCACAAATGTTTAACAGAAAACAAAGGCTAGAAATTAATATTTTTTGTAATAATTTGAATGAGAAGGCTTACATTTTTTGTTCCAGAGTTACTGATTTTAATGTCAAATTTAGTTAGTGGCGTTTTGATGTGTTTAAATTTCAATCAATGATTATCATATACAAATGAGCTATTATCGATATATAGTAATGTGATTTTCATTGCTCAAAAGATTTCAAAAACTTGATGTAACTGGTGTACTATTTGCAGCGCCATCTACCCTAAAACTTTTCAACGAAAAAAGAATACCCAAGGAAATGAAACATATGCCTAGTCACATAAAATAAAGACAATAATTGATTTTTTTTTTTAAAATTTAACTGTTATCTTGTTATAATTTTTAAAAAATCGCCAGTTTAATTATAGTACACCCGCCACAGTAATACATGCAACGACTGTATTTTAAAGTTTTGGTCATATTGAACGGGGAATGATGCTTAGTTGTCTCAACGAATGAGAAAACTGGGCAAAAATTGAACGGCATCGTGTACTCACCTCAATGAGACTTAACGGTACGATAAACAAAAACTAACCTTAAAAACAGATATATGAAGTAAGATCGTCATTATGCTATTCAACCGGGATACCTATTTCATACAAGACAACATTGTAGATTTTCTATATCATTTATTTTTTTTAAGAAATATTATCTTTCCGAATTCTATAATAAGTTTAATAATAAACTCTGACAACTTTTCGGAATCAGCTTCTTCCAAATCACAAGAAGGTTGAAAATATTCACCGTCGAGGAAAAAAAAAATTGAGAGCAGATTACATAAAGATATAGAAGTCTGATTTAGCTTTCGTAAAAAAATAAACATAGGGGAAAATCCTTCCACTAAATTTAAAACCATCGGAAAGTAATTTCTATTTACTTATTTACACACGCCTTACTGTCAAAACTTTTCTATTTCTTTCTCATTTCATCTATACTCAGCAAAAATATTCTATTTAAATAAGAAATTAGGAATTAGAGAAGAGAATTAAGAAAATTACATAGATCAGAATTCCAGTTTTTGTTTTAACTTTCTTTAATATTTTGAAATTTAATTTATTACATAAAACAAATATGCGTAGAATTGAATTTTAGTTTCTACGAGCTTATGAAGTATTTTTTTCTTGCTGAAAATCAAAGGAATCAGATATTGATATATTAAAAAAACAGATATCTTTTAGTTTCAGATATTGTTGTATGTATAGTGCTATATTTATCTCGAGATTACTTTCCTTTCTTTCAGATTCAGAGTTTACCAAAGCTTTTCCTAAAACTTTCTCAAAAGTTTTTTTTTTTCAAAATTATGTCAAGGAGGCTGAGTTTGTTAGATTCAAATAAATCAATTTGTGAAAGGATCAGAAACGAAAGTCTTATGCCTGATTTAATTTTTCCTAAAAGAAGAAATAAAAGGAAAGGAAGAAAAATCATATCAAACAAATTTAAAGCCACCGCAAATTTATTTCAATGCATTTCATATGCATGCAGCTTACTTTCAAAACTTTTATACCATTTTCTTTTATTTATATCCCGCAAAAGGTATATTCAAAAGATAAGACATAAACTTCAGTATATAGATAAGGCAACTTTGTGGAAGATATCAAAAGTCCCATTTTTTTATATTCTTTCTCCACTTTCTTCGTCTTTCCAAACTTTAGATACTTTCTGATGTTACATAAAACAAATATCGCCGCCCAAATGACTAGTTTTATCTGTAAGGAGTTCTTGGTGAAGACTTGGACAAAAGAATGGATAAACAACTTACTTCTCTCCTCTTAGCTAGAAAAAAGAGCGACGCATTCTTTGGATACCTAACCATGAATTTCTATTTGCAGAATGCCACAGGACAATTCGCTTTTGTTGTTGCATAGTGAGAAGTAATAATTGTTTGTTACTCCATAATTCTCTGGATTGTGTCAGTAATCGTTCTTTTTTGCAAAGAAACGTTCCTTAGGTATGCGATAGGGGATAATTGTTTTGCTTTGGGGAATTTGTATACCCTAAGAAACATGGCTCAATTACGTTTTGCAAGAAACATAGATCATTTATGTTTTATAAGCTCAATTCCTTGCCTGGAATTTTTAGAAATTCCAAAGTTACTTGCACATAAACGTTACAAATCTGTATCTCATGCCAGTAACCAAAGAATCTTACTTCCAAATTTTGAACATTTTCCAACTGTCGAGTATGCTCAAATTTCAAAAACTTAATGATTGATAAAACAACCTTTTATAACCATTGTATCATCCAATTGAAATTGTGACTCCGTAAGTACTAGCAAGATCATGTAACTTTTATTTGGAGCTCTGTGCTTGACAGAAATATTAGCTCCCCTCATTGTCTTACGTCATCAAAGTCAGAATTTATAGTGATATTGCCAATAAAAATTTTGAATACTTGGTGATAAGCTATGCGACGCCACAATTGGCGTTACATATTTCCTAGCCTATAAAATATCTTTAATTAATTAAACTTACCTTTTTTTAATCATTCTTAATCGAATTATATTTAAATTAAACCTAGGAGTTAATCTTTCAAAGCTAACATAAAATATTTTATTTATTTCTTATCGATCAATGTAACGGCTAACTTTTTATTTCAATACTAATATAGACGCATTACTTCACTGCCGCGCCTAATCGAAAACAAAAATCTATTCATAATTCTTTATTATTATTTTCTTACCACACCACAAATATGTTTCAGTTACATGGTTATAATAATTCTCACAGTCTTGTTGGCGATTCGCGATCTTCAAGGTATTTTTGTAACATAACATTAATTATGGGGGGCTGACTTTATTTTTGGCTATGTTATTTTTCGATAAATTCACCAACTGGATCCAAAGGTCTGTTGAGAACAATTCAATTACTTTTAATTTAGCTTTTGATTAGGCAGGTCATGGGGTATTTGTAGGGCCGGATTAACCTATAGGCACTCTAGGCACGTGCCTAGGGCCTACGAAATTCAGGGGCCTACGAAAAACTTGGGAGAAAAAAATTTGTTGACAAAAATAATTTAGCTTTAAAAACAACAAGTGTATTTTGCACAAAATTATGAAGATACAAATAAAAATATAATATTTTTCGGTAATAAATTATTTTGCAGAATCTTATGATCTAATATATTACTTTTTTGCGATTTTTGGATTCAACGAAATCTTGTATTATGCTGTCGAATTCCAAACTACGCAAAATGTCGTATTCAATAGACATAAGTGCGAGCGATGCCAAACGATCTTGATTCATTGTTGAACGCAAATAATTTTTTATCAATTTTAATCTGGAGAAAGATCTTTCTCCTTCTGCATTTGATCCAAGAATCGACAAATATATTCTTAATGCAATGTGAACGTTAGGAAAAGTATTCACAAGTTTATCTTTAATTTGAGCCTTCAACATTTCTTGTGCAGATTTATGTTCATATAAATTTGAAAATAGTAAAAATTCATCTACAAAGTTTTTCTCTAAATCGGATGAGTAAATTTTCACCAAATTTTGCGCTTTTAGTTTAATCTCAGATTCTGACAAATTTTTGTGTTATTTCCTTGTAATTCGGGTTCGATAAAACATCGATTAATGACACTTTTTGGTCGATCCAGAAAACTGGGAAATTCAGACATCCGGGATAGCGATGGTCCCGAGCATCCCAGATAATTGGTTCTCTACCGTATAAATATTTCCTGTAATTAATCTCACTATCAATTTCACTGTTTTCTTTGCTGGTTTGTGGTTGTATTGTTGGCGTGAAGTGTTTACATAGTTATCGATCGAACTAATCATAATGGTATTATCGATATCAACTGCAATATCGGCAGTATGTCGNATTAATTCACTGCCGCACCTAATCGAAAACAAAAATCTATTACTCTTTATTATTAGTTTCTTACTACGCCACAAATATGTTTCAGTTACATGGTTATAATACTCCAAGGTATTTTTGTAACATAATATTAATTATGGGGGGTTGTTATTTTTCGAAAAATTTATGGCTATGTTATTTTTCGAAAAATTCACCAACCATGGATCTAAAGGTCTGTTGAGAACTATTACTATGTTCAATTACTTTTAATTTAGCTTTTGATTAGGCAGGTCATGGGGGATTTGTCTCTCTTGGTCTGTCCTTATTAATATTATTATGCAAAATTTATATAACTTTAAGTTTTATGGATATAAATTTTTGTATCTCGAATAACAATTACTACCAAATAAAANCTCTGGGGATTTGTCTCTCTTGGTCTGTCCTTATTAATATTATTATGCAAAATTTATATAACTTTAAGTTCTATGGATATACATTTTTGTATCTCGAATAACAATTACTACCAAATAAAAGTTTTTTTAATAATGATCCAGTTTTCATCTTATCTTCAACTGTCATTTTCATTATCCTGTTTTCATCAACGACCACACCTGAATTTCAGTCTCAACAAGCTACAACAATGAAATTTTAACCCTTACTTTAGAATGGATGGAATCACGAATTTTTGAGCTTTAAATAAAATTTACAGTGATAGTATTGTCATTAAAAGTTAATCGCACAATGGAATTTCGACTGATTTTTAAATAGCTAAATAAAATTTATCATTTTTCAACGGAAGTTTGGTTCTTTGTGACTTAATAAGTTTTAAAAGGTTCCCTAGCATCTACAAAAATAATTTTTCACCCTTTTATAGCCACGTAGCTTCCAATTTCTAACCACTCTCTGAGCAGAAAGATCCTAGTTCCCAATGAGGGCGCTACCGTCCTCTAGGGGGTGTAAGGACTTTTCTAGTGAATTTGCAAAACTTAAAGAAGCAATTATTTTGCAATTAAAGTACTCATGCAAATTAATTCTTTCATTTGTTTTGTATTGAAAAACTAATATATATTAGACATTGTGTATATGAAATATTATAAACAATTATTAGTTTAACAATTTATTGAGAAAAGGATAACAAAATATAGTGAAGATAAAATTTTCAGTGCAGAACAGCAGTAAATGTTAGCGCTAAAAAGTTCGATAATTTTCTTTTTCGTTCATTATAATGCTACAATGGTTTTCGATTTTTAAAACAACATATTCAAAAGTTATTTCATACTCCACTTAGAAGTTTGCAGAAAATAATTTCTTTTTTAAAAGTTTGACTTGAGTACTATACAAAAAAAGTTTTTTTTCGGATTTCTTTTTTTTATATCCGTTGTTGAACAGCCGACCCAATTTTGAGTTTACGACTACGAATGTTCAACTCCGTAGCCTTGTCATTTTGAACCAATGCAGAAGACAAGGAAACTCCTGGATCAGTACCCCCAGAGGTATGATTTGTTATGGGAACATGGAGGACTTGACGACTCGACAGATTTAACGTAGCATCAGTCATCATTTACTACACGGGGAATCTTCGGCCGACCTGGGATCGAACTCTTGAACATGGGCCCAGTGCCCTACCAACCAGGCTATCCATACCTTACATTTCTTAAAAAAAACAATTTGTACTAAAAGATTGAAATGTCAAAGCCCACTGCCTAAGTGTTCAAGTTTTATGAATCAACCAGATTTCAGCATATATCTCTGAAAATGTTGTTTGTAGACATGTTACCAAATTTATTTATTAATAAGCAAAAATCTCAATATTTGAATACTTATGTCCAAATAACGATAAGAGTATGATATTTGCGTAGTTTCAACAGACAACTCAGTATTAATTTGAAGCATCTAAAAATATCTAAGTCTGTAGAGATTTCCTTCTTTTAACTTCTATACACTTCTTTCACCAATGTAAATTGCACTAAATTTTAGTGCGTTAAACTTAAGACCAATTTTTTTTAAAATAAAATATAGCAGGGACAATTAAACAATTCAGTTACTCGTAACTCTATTTTTTCTAGTATACACTAAATTCTGTAGGATTCACAGCATGTAGAAGCAAAGAATATACATAGGAAAAGAAGTCTAGCTTCCATTAACTCAATCCCCAAGGTTAGGTGTGGTCCCTGAGCATAAAGGAAAAAAAAACAACACTTAGGGGTACAACAGCAGAGGTTCTTGAAACAGTTTTGCACCCTCCACTTCCTGAACTTTTTTGCAAAACCTCTGCGGTTCAGAGAGAGAGCAAATTTTAGACATTTATCATGCTCTCTCGATAGAAAAGGTTTTATGACTTCAGGAGATGGTGTACCCCCTGACGACATCAGTTTCGGTTGTCATGTTTATACTTTTAATTATTTTCTTCTTCAAAAGTTTCTATTGGCCTCTCCTCCTAACCAATACTGGGGTTAGGGGTGAAAGAGAAAAGTTCTCTTGTTTTATCGTTGGTTTGTTCCGTATTTTTACCCTATTTATAAGCAGTACTGTACTATTAATAAACACATTTCTTTAAGAATACAATAAATCTGCTAGCACATTTTGACATTGAAAGAATAAAGTTGCGGTTTATAGAAAGCACCGCATAGTTTGTCCAAAATAAGAGCTCCTCCAGATATTCGTCTGAACCTGTGGCGGTGACTATGGTAACGAGGTATGACTATTTCAAGCAGGGGTGCGGGATCACTGTTTTGGAGTGGTTTCGGCTCCGGTCGGCGAGAGAAAGGGAATTTCTTTCTACGGTCTATTGGGTTAGTCAAAATAGCTTCCAGGGGTCCCCAACCCTATGCCCGCGGGCACCATGGCGCCCTTCGAACGGATTAGATGCGCCCGCTACTTGTGCCCAACAATAAAATATTTCCGTTTTCAATTTTCCCATAAAATGTTATGTAATTTGTTTTGCTTTCTCAATATGGATGATAAACCTAACCAAAATAGAAATCGACAGGAAAAGGATCTCCATTCCCACAGATATAAGCACAAAGCAAAATATAGCTGACCACTCGCGAATTGAATATATGAACTCTTATACTTTGTATGTTTTTCNCTCCTAACCAATACTGGGGTTAGGGGTGAAAGAGAAAAGTTCTCTTGTTTTATCGTTGGTTTGTTCCGTATTTTTACCCTATTTATAAGCAGTACTGTACTATTAATAAACACATTTCTTTAAGAATACAATAAATCTGCTAGCACATTTTGACATTGAAAGAAAGAATAAAGTTGAGTTTATAGAAAGCACCGTATAGTTTGTCCAAAATAAGAGCTCCTCCAGATATTCGTCTGAACCTGTGGCGGTGACTATGATAACGAGGTATGACTATTTCAAGCAGGGGTGCGGGATCACTGTTTTGGAGTGGTTTCGGCTCCGGTAGGCGAGAGAAAGGGAATCTCTTTCTACGGTCTATTGGGTTAGTCAAAATAGCTTAGACAAACTATACCTAAATATGTATGTAAAGTTGTCCAACAACGTCTTGACTATAACGATGGATTTTAGTTCAAATGACGCTCTGTGTGTTGTTTACCCTGTAAGTTGTTTTTCTGGTATAGCGCGTACCGAACCGGGTGCGTTAATTACGTTACCCCTCGTTAGTTACGTATTCGAAGAGCTGAACTTCTCTCTATCTTCTTTGGTGAGCCGCATTGACTCAGGGGATAGAGCGTTTGCCTTCCTATGAGGTCAACCAGGTTCAAATCCCAGCGATGGCTGGTCGATACTCATCCGGCTTGCACCGACCACAGTGTTGACGTGAAATATCCTCAGGGATAGACGGGTCATGGGTTAGAGTCCCTTCGCCGTCAGGCTACCAGTGGGAGGTTCTCGTAGTCTTCCAGTAACGCAAATGCGGGTTAGTTCCATCAGAAAGTTCTCCGCGAAGGCAAAGGTTTTCCCAATAATTGATCCAGGAGTTTCCTTGTCTTCTGGATTGGGTTCATATTGAACATTAGTAGTCGTAAACCCAAAAATTCGGTCGGCTGTTCAACGGCGGTTATAATATAATTATAATATATCTTCTCTTTCGGAAGGCTGCTGTGATATTCTTATGAAATTAAAACTTATTTCCATTAAATCTTCTATGTAAACATTGGATACAAGTTCCCCTACTCTTTATTTCAATAAAAAAAATTTAAAAAACTAAGATTTAAGGTAATACACCTTTTTCCAAATTTTTTTCTTCTTCTAAAAACTTCGAAATTTATATAGTTAGCTTATTAATTGTAACTTGATCCTTAAAAAGTTTGACCCAGTACCATATATAACGGGACCAGAAAAATTGTTTAATATTTAAACTCATTGATAATTAATCCATTGATTATGTTAATTAGATGGATGATATCCAATCAATTTCCAAGCAAACACTTAAAAATTTTGTTTGAAGTTTACTTTTTAAAAAAATAGGCTAAAATTAAGTTAAAATGTTAATTTATTGGTCATTTACTACACTGGGAGTCTTCGGCGGGCGGGGTTCGTAGGTTCGAACCCCACTGGCTGAAAACTCCCCGTGTAGTAAAATGGTGAGTGACGCACGTTAAATCCGTTGAGTCGCAAAGTGCTCTATGTTCCCATAACAAATCAATACCTCTGGGGGTATTGGATTGGAGATCGCTTGTTCTCTGATTTAGGTCAAAATTACGATCTGTGGATGAATGAATGGATGCATGTATAAGTCCGCCCTATAAACGGGTGTGACGTATGGTTGTGGCAGAAATCGAAGTTAGGACCATTGATGGCGCCACTGGAAAACAAGAACAATCGCACCCCTCTGCCTAAACAGGTATACGAAGAGAGAGAGATTGATCATAAGGAATTTTCAATGAAACAACTATATAATTCTATGAAATAACACTAAATCGCAAACGATTCGAAGCAATCGATTTCGATTTGAGGTTCTAAGTTAATTAGCCTAACTCACTCACAACCAAAAAACTCCCACGTTTTTCACAAATAATGTGTCCTTTTTAAAAATAAAAATTAAAAAAAAATATTTGTTTTAATCCTATTCTGCCAACGTAATTTTTCCTTTTTTTCTCATTATTTTTGAGACCCAATTTTTTTTAAAATTTCAATTTGGAATTAAAATTTCTGTTACCAAATAGTATAACTTAAAAAAGTTGCAGCTTAAAAAAAGATGGATAAGGAAAAAATACTGTCCTTAAACAAGTTTATACCATGCGCAAAACATTTTTGTGTGAATTTCCAACTATTGCGAAAATTACAATTTTAAAGTAGGGGAGAGTGGGGTCAATTGTAACAGGGTACGATTGTAACAGAGCAAAAATTTCGAGTGTCGGGTTCTAGATTTGGTTCCTAGGTGGCGCACAAGGTGTATTTAATAAATCTACATGTACACCCCTGCTGGCAACCATTTTTATGTACTTTTGAAAGAGTTACATCACAAAAGATATTTTCACGCTACGCAAGTACTTTTTTTGGTATTAGAATATTATATTGTAACAAAGTAATTTTGTTTAAACAAATAAAAATTATTAACCGAATATGTAAGTGGACACCTTAATTAACATTTCAAAAAAAAAAAAAGATTAGTTTTGCTAATTAACTAGCATTGTTTTTAACAAATGAAGCTGAAATGGCGTCTTGGGGACAATTGTAACAATAAGTAAAGGGACGATTGTAACAGCTGAAAATAAATAATCTTATGTTTACAAACCATTACTTAACTCTTTAAGAACCACCAATAGTTTCCTATATCATTTATATTATGTTGCATGTGCATTATTTTATTTGTCACCTTTCACAGCATAAATTAAAATTTTTAACCCCTTAAAGTTAAAAGTTTAACCCTTTAGGTCTCTGCTCATTATTATTTTTACTCCTAAAATATCACTACTATTTTGATCAATAAAAAAATATATCACAACTATGATAATATGTATAATTAACTATGTTTTAGTTGAATTTATGAACTGTTACAATTGACCCCGTAAGTGGGGACAATTGTAACAACTGCGCGACTGTCAAAAATTGTTAATCACTAATATAATAACATTTAAAATAAAGTATTTATTTTTTTCTCTAGTAGAGGATAGTCTACTTTACTCGTCTGTCAATTAATACTAATAATATATTGGATTTTTTGTTAGTTAAAAATAGTTAAACAAAAAATGTTACAATTGACCCCACTCTCCCCTACTGTTCGTTTAATATTTCCATTCCTTTAATATATTATTTTAATAGCACTTACATAAAACAATAAATATACTTTAAACTTCTATCATATTTATTCATTTCACTGAATTATAATTTGAACAATTTATGCAAGTTTCAAAATTCGGAGAAAGGCGTTATTTGCATTAAAAAGGTATCCGGCTTTTTAATTGAAAGCATGTTAATGATATAACTTGAATCTTTATTAAAAGTCGGATGTTATTAAAGATAAGGATCCGATAGTATATTCCAACCGTATTATATAGCTATCATCTGTTTCAGTTTTAATTGTCTTCGTATATATTTTGAAACAAAAGGTTGGAGAAACTAAACTGAATGTTTAATCGCCAAATGGATACTTATGTCAAAATAAATTACTAAGTTGGCGAATTTTGAATTCAACCGCTTCAGCTCACGAATTTACGGAAAACGGGAGCGTTATTCAATCCGTTTCTGTCACGGGTGACGTGATAATAATCGCCAATAATTCATAATTTGCTTAAATATGCTGAAACTTGCAAGCATAAAATGACAAAGGAAATTTAATAGTTAAATATTTCTGCATATATTTGTGAGTATTTTTATTTATTCGATGATTTTGTTAAACAAAAGTGTACGGTTTCGAAATTAATAAACTTACATATTTTTAAAAATACTAAATGCGATGGTGATATTCGCAGTTATTTTTTTTAATCAATTCTACATTGCCTTTTTTATTTATTATCATAGTGTTTTTAATACATGAAGCTATATAAAATAATATCTGGATAATAAGGTATAGTTTAAAATAGTTTTCTAATAAAATAAAAGCAATATTTGATAAATTGCTAACATCTGGAGTTTTATGACACATAGCTCTAATAAAAAATAAATGATTGTAGCCAAAATTTGTGGAAAACAAATTTTCGTTAATGTTCAAGGAAATATTTAAGATACATAGTTTTTTTACTGCTTTTTAAAAATTCAGTCTGAATTATACAAAATATCAATTATCATAAATGAAATTATTGTAAAATACCCTTTTATATTGTGATATAATTTAATTTTAAAAGTTATAACTGTATTTGACTCTTTTATCAACCCCCAAAAATTAATTTGCACAGTAAAAAATTTCATGATAAGAAAACTACAAATTTATATGAAGTTATAAATAATGATGAAAATTTATATCGAAAATCGCAATAATGCGAATAATAGAAAAACAGCAATTTTACTTTCGGATTTCTAAAAAGTCGGTAAAAGTTCGGAATAGAAAATCGGTATATGGGCAATGAAAAAAAAAATTGCTTCATATAAATTTAAATCTAAGGAGTTATTTATAAATTATCTCGCCGTTAGTACTAGCACATTTTTTTCAACGAAACCTATTGAAACAATTAAAATATATCATAAAAATTAAATTTCATATAAAGAAAAACTAAAAAGCAGACTTTTTAAAGCCGTCCGTAAAAACCATTTCGCTTTTACTTTCAATAAAATCAGAAACAGAATGATAAATAATAATCATAAATTAACAACTAAAAAAAAAGGTTATTTTTCCAATAGATTTTGTGCTAGGATTTTTATCTAAAGCATAGGATTTATTTTTACATGTCTTAAGAGATAAGAAAAAGGATTTCTGCATTGAAGGGGAAAAATTTAATCTCTTCATTTTGATCAACTGAAGCACTTATTGCATTTATTGTTAGTATCTCTCTTTTAACTAATTCTTTGCACTGCCATTAAAATATCTATAAAAAAAAATACCGTGAATATTAATTTCCCTTAAAAGCTAAAATGCAGACTTCTTGACGCCCTCTTAAAGATAAGAAAATAATCAAATAAGGCGCATTAACCTTAATTTTCTACTCTTTAGGATTTTCCTTAAATGCAACAGCAATTAAGTATTTAAAGTAATTCCTTCTTTGCTTAAAGAATGCCAGCTCGTTAAATGCAGAAATTCTTTAAGCGTTATCAGGGAGTATATATATTCATACATTTAAAAAAAAATATTTATTTGAAAGAAATGAATAAATTACGCTTTTTTTAAGTGGTATATCCATTTAAAGTCTTTAATATTCGGCTTTTTGTAAATTAGAAATTAATAATTTTTGACATTTAGTTTTTGCAAATCGTAAAGGGAAAAAAATTATTGTGAAGGTTATACTTGGGCCACTTGATTTAATTTTTTTTACTTCATGTGTTATTTCGTTTCATGAATTACTTAGGGTAATTAATCCAATAGACACTACTTAAATCGAAGAAATATTTATTTATTTACAATAAATATCGTAGTTATTTAAAAAAGAGGCTATGTATAAGTCTTTGAAATTTTCATTAAGATATATTTAATTATATTAATTTAATTATATAATAAATGAATTTTTCTTTTTTTCTTATAATCTTCGAAAACTTGTATCTGCCCTTTTGGAGGAAAAATTTTCATAACGGTAGTGAACAAACTACATTGATAATTTCAAACGAAATCAATTTTTTTTTTAAATTTTAACAGTATCTAAAATTTGCAGAAAACTGCTTTAAAGCTTTTTATGAATAAGTTAAAATTATTCATGCATAATAGAGGTCAAACAATAAAATTTATTTTTTTAAAAATGAAATGTCAAAGAATAAATTTTGCTATCACTTTTGACTACGAAAATAAATTTTCCCGGTAAAACCGGAAGAGTTGACAGTTATGTTAATGGTCTCCGTAATAGTCATTTATTCCTGATTGCATGCAGCTCGGCACCGTTTGAAAAGTTTCTTTCGGATCTCTTCACAATCCAAGCACGCTGTGTGTTTTTGTTGTGTAATGAGGTTATTTATACTTCAAATTTTAAATCTCTGTGAGTTGTATTAAATAAGTTTATAAAACATAATTTCTATTCACTACGGTTCTTCTAAGCCTAGTTCGAGTTCTTAATATTCTTTTTGTGGTAAGCTTATGCTTGATATACAAAACTAATTTCATGATTTACTGTATATATCCATTTAAACTTTACATTGCATGGAAAAAGTAATTTTTCTGAATCTTATTTGTATCTTTTCTTACTGTAATATTAACTTTTAATGTTACGTGCTACTGAATATAAAATATAGTGGTAGGTACTTTACACCCAGTAGTGCAAAATAACATTCTTAGATTTTATCAACAACAGGAACTTTCCTCGGTTCTTAGTGAAATCAAACACTTACTGGTACAGCACTTGATTGTTAAGTTGTTGTCATGATTAAGTGTAAAATAAAAGAAGGCGTACTACATGACATTATTAGAACAGTTATAAGATTAAACAATTAAACCATTAAAGTAACTTTTTAATAATTCGCAAGGGAAAAAGCTTTTAAAGAAATGATAAGAAAATTTACTGATTAGATTCTGAGTTTTGACAAATGTTTCAATAAATAAATAAACAAATAAATTAATCGTTTTCAAAAAATTTAATGTAGCGATTTCTTACATAGAACTAAACTATTTTAATAAAAACAAATTTTTAGCTCTTGACATCACTACAATGCCTGTAAAATATACACATTCACAAAAGGCTTTTAAAAAATATACGATAAAAAAAAACCTTAAAATTAAATTCAGATTTTTAAATGTGTTTAAAAATATTCCAAATCCCGACCTACAACAAGTAAAAAGTTTTAAAAAAAATTCTGAAAAATGTTTGATAACAGTTTTGCACTAAAAATGTTTATGCTTTAAGAAGAAAGTACAATTCATAAGTTTTTAAATAAAAAAACTTTTACGGAGAGTCTTTCGAACAATATTTTCAGATTTAAAAGAACACTTTATTCATTCTTGTGCATTCTTTAAAATGAAAAAAAAAATGCAATCTTAGAATTTTATGACACAGAAGCATTGCTGCCGATTTAGATTCTAAATAAAAACTTCCAACAAACGCAACGTAAACTTGTGCCATTTTATCTTTTGAAAAATGACCACAACTTTCTTTTGCCGTTTACTACCAGTTCCATGGAGTTTTTTACTCCCTTTCTTAGAGCAAATACTCGTATCACATGCAAAACAGAGGAAACTTCTTGAAACGGGGCCAAGTCAGACGAAGACAGGGGATGCATTCGGCTCAGACAACAAAAATGAAAGGGAAAAAAAATAAATAAACAAATAATAGCATTTAAAGAAAGGGAAACATCGTACGTAAAACATTGTGTTGTTGTTTTATTTCATTTTTGAAAAGTAAACATAAAGAATGGGAATGAAAATATTACTTTTTTGCAGACGCATTACTCAAAATTGTAATCTTTTTAACATACTTTGGGGAAGCATTTGGGATATTTTAATAGTGATTGATGAAAGAAATATTCTCTCTCCTGATCATATTAATGTCATTTTTTATTATAGAAATTAAATTAGGGTAAAACTCTGTTCCTGTATCGCTCAATTTATTTAGAAAATGGAATTCATACTCTGACAAAAAATTAAAAAAAAATCCGTAAGCGGAGAAAATAAATTTAAACAGTTTTTTCCAACTTTATTTTTATTAAAAAAAAACCATTTGTTATTTTTAACTGATTACGCTAATTATTATAAACGCTTCTATTTTGATTAAAATTCGTTACTTAATTTAAAGACTAGATATATTAGAAAAAATAAACATTGTGACTGATTTATATAAACATTTAGGATCCTTTTTCTGAAAATGTTTTAATTCTACATTACATATAGATTAATCTATTAATTTAATAAGTTTCAATCCATTCAAAATTTGAAAAATAATTTATAATTATAATTATTTTAATGTGAAAATACACTCTGTAAAATATTAACATTTAACTCACTTCAAACAGTTAAGTTAAATGTTAACACCAGTAATTGACAAAGCTTACTCTAATCTACTGCTCATTAGCGAAGAAGGTATTATTTTTTGGAAGGTCTGTAAATTTGGTTAATAATTAGTGCATATTTAAACTATTTATATTCTTGTGTGAAATAAGGGCAAGGCACGTTTTAAACTTAATTCAATGGTGAGACAGCCCATAGAGGGCTTAGGCCTACTGTGTCCAGCTCAGTTTTCTTGACCTTAGACTCTGGGGAGCAGGAGAAGATGTTCCATTTGGGTGGTCAGCCGAAAGCGGAAACCCCAGTATTCAGTTCTCAAGCATACTTGGTACTCATTTTATGAACCCACTCATTTTATCTTGGGATGAAAGGCTGAGTCAGCCTTGCCTGGCCCGAGGATCGAATCCAGGACCAGTGGCACCAAAGAGCAAAGAGGTACCACTCAGCCACCGGGTGTCAGGGCACGTTTTAAACTCACAAAAATGCTTTTTGAAACATTATTAAATTTGTGCAATTTCAAGAAAGTGATAATATGGCGGCTTGTTTACATGTAGTGTACTGACGAAATTTGAGTTTTCCTTTGCCAGATTTCATTGACAAATTGGTCATAGCTTATTTAAAACCAAATAAATGTCAATCCTTTTTACTGATTAGTTGAAAATATTAATTCTGGTAGATTATTTACCAAATGATATCAATCTTTTTAATTGTGACAAACTGATCATAAAAACAGTTTTAAAATGCATGTACGTTTTTAATTTTTGTCTCATCAGATTTATTTAAATGGTTAAAAAAATGATCTGTCAATGGCATTAAATAATTTTATATTATTTAGAGTCTATTCATTTTCTTTTTGTTCGAGTTCATATCAATACTCTATCTGTGCAGTGTGTATGTTTGATTAACATTCTAATTGATTGTATAACTACTAATACATACTAACATACAAAATGATAAATACTGTATATATGAAGCCTAAAATTATTATATTGCTTTAGGTTTTATCGCTAAAGTATCGTGACCAATTTTTATTAGTATTATATATTACTGTAATACATTTTAGGGTTACTCAACATACATGATTATAGCTACAAGTAGAGTAAAATATTCTTGGTGCTTCACTGCACCAGGAACTAAGCTTGGTTTTGGTGTAGTGGAACACTCACTGAAACATCACTTCAGTGTAAAGGAGTTGCCAACATTTTTGGTGTTAAGATACATGAAAGTATTTTTTTTACAGATTACAATTTTTTTTAATATTTATAATACAGACGAGTCGTTTAGGAAAAAACAAGCTTCGGTTCCGCCAATTTCAATTAAAAGTTACTTAAAGCTTCGAGGACTCTTTCGGCACATAAATTTAAGTTTTTTTTAGGGAATAATGAGCTGTTTTATAACTTTTGTGAATATTTAGCAGTTATTCATGATTGTTAGAAAAGGCTTTATTTAATTTTAGTCAGTAAAAATGATGCAAAATGTTAACATGAAGAAAAACAATTTTTTTTTTTTTTAAATGAAAAGCGACTGTGATCTCACTTTATAATATTTTTAAAATATAACTTTTACACTGTAAACTTACCTTTTATTTTACAGTATCTAAATTATTAATTGACGCAAGAGTTTATACAAGTTTTAAATTTTTATAATTATTTATATACTTAATTTATAAAAATTTAAAATCAATAAATTGGGTGAATAATTGTCATCTGGATCGAAAATCTCTTCACCTTTGCATATTTCAATTAATATTTGTCTATTTTAACATTAAACATTTGTCTATTTTAAATTCGAATTGTTTCTTTTGAACACAATAATATGCAGTTTAATATTAATGTTGTACTGCAGATTTAAAACGCATAGGGATTTTTAATCAATACTTCGAAGAGCACTCGTAAAAATCTCTTTGTCCCCTTTGAATTCGAAAAGATTCATCAGTTATTCGAAATGATTCTTTCGTTGAAAATAACAAAGATTCAATAGCATTACTAGTCATTTAAATATGATTAGAAATATAAATCAATAATCCAATGCTTATACCGTAGCCTTTTAGAATTATAGTACTCTTACAGAATAGAGCTATAAAAAAATAATTAACTTTTACAACACGTACTTGTATCTTAAAAGTTTACTCCTTTTATAGCCTAATTGGTACATTGTATTAAATTTTCAAAAAAAAAGGAAATCTACTCAATTGCTACGAAAAAGCTTTTGTTATAAATTGAAAAAAAATTCTCCGCGATGATTTATCTCTAGATAATAAAAAATAAAATAAAAGCTTTATGCATCATGATCTGTAACCAAAGAAGCTTATATTTTTCCTTCGGAAAAAAGAAACCTTTTTCTTCCATGCAGTTTTCTTCGAATGCAAATGAGCCTAAGATGGCATTTCATCACACGTGACTGGAAAAGTAACGAAGTTGCAGCATTTTGCACTGTATCTCCTATTACCACTTGAAAAATAAATCTTAATTTTTTGTTTTAAAAAAAAGCAAATTCTAAGATTTATCTATTAATAGAAGATAAGTTATTATTTCGACAAAGGATTAGCTTCTTGCGATATTTGTAAGCATTTACATAATAAGTATTTAAGAAAATTTTTTTTAAAGATTGCCAAATGCTACTCTAAAATTTTATTAAAAACTGCGCTTAAAAATCACAAACGTTCAAACGTTTATTAAAACCTGTAACATTGGTACACCTTCATTAGTATGATAAATGACAAATAAGATGATATAGTAATGACTTAATCTGAGAAAGGATGTATCAGAAGAAATAGATATATGTACATTTTTTTAATTTCCTACACTTACTGCCAATTTAATGTTTAACATTCAACTGTGCAATTTTATCATTTCCTACACTTACTATTAATGTTTAGCATTTAACAGTGCATTTTTTAATTTCCACCTCTTACTCTAAATTTAATGTTTGACATTTATCTGTATAATCCCTTACTGTATAATATATCTCTTTAGCAGGCAGTAACTCCTGTTGAATTTATATCATCATTTCACCGTCCAAGTGATTTATTCTACTGATTAAGGCATATCAATGCGACACAGTAACATGCATATGTTTAAATAGAGATTTTAACATTTGTGATTTTTAAGTGATGTTTTTAATGAAACTTTATATTATCCCCAAAAATTCATTTTATAAAAACTACATGTTAGAAGCTTTTGAGCGTATTGAACCATAATATCGTTTTAACTTCTTATGGTTCAACTGATACGGAAACTTGGTTCAATGTACTACCATATGCAGAATGTTTAAAGAATATTATTGTACAAGGCACCGAGATTATGATTCTATGAATAAACCAGTTTTTCTGAGAGTCCGACTTAGTCCTACTAGAGTTTAACTTTTTAATTTATGTTTTTAATATTCATTTCCACATTTGATTTTAAAAGCAGGTGGTTCGCACCCCCAAACTTTTTTCTAGGATGGATTTCACAGTTTTAGAGTTTAAAATGTTTGGATATTAAAATTTTATAGTATGCAAAATAGTGCGTCTAAAAAGTTTGTTTAAAGAAAGAACAAGCAAATAAAACGCAATTTTAATTCTTAATTCCCCCTCAAGTAACATTAGTTAACCGCAATACAATTTCAATAAAGTATATAATTTTACATGGCAAAATACAAAACTTTTTCAAAACTGGTTTAATAGTTTCTGAGAAATTCGCTTGAAAAGCTCTCGAGATGCAGCAAATTAAGCAAAAAATAAATTAATATTATGGGATACAAACTTCGGATCGCTCTCCTGACTAAACTATGGGCACCATATTTCCCAGATTGAGGGTGCCTCCTATATTTTGGGGTCCAGAAATCCGAATCCGTTGAAAGAAAAGATATGTTTATTCAGAGAAAGTATGTTTTTGTTCTTGATTTCGTAACTTAAAATATCGTCCACATTAACTAATTAGCAGATTTTAAGTCACCCCCTCGAACTATTAAGTTTGACTCCTTGAACGTGAAAGTCAAATCATTAGGTCAAAAGTTATTCAGGGTATTTTTAGCGCACTGTTCAAAGCTGTTGGAAGCGATCAGGATAAAGAACGAATGCAAGTTATATTCTTCAATTAAGCTTTATTTTCACTTCAATTCTTGATACTAAAATTTTCGAAAAGTTCTCACAATTCTTTGTATTTACTACGAAAACAATAACAATAACATAATATTAAAACAATAAATAATTTAAAACAATAACAAAATAAACTAACAATTAAGTTCATCGCTTACACAACTTTAATTACACAATTATACAGAAAATTTAAAGATTTATTTAAAGAATAAAACTAAGTTCTCATAGAGCTATAGAAATAGAAAATCCCCCTACTTGAAAGTAATTAATCAAACCTTAATAGTTCCTGTCAAAACAATATAAATAGGGTTCTTGTAATATTCCACGATAAATATTAAAATAACGTTTAAAAATGGATTCTTTAAAGATTTAATAGCCTCCACTAATTGTTCTGTGATTTATCGTTTTAGGAGAGTTTAAAAGTATATTTAGCAAAAATATTAACTGTTTAATTAAATTTCTCTAGTAATATAAAAGCTTGCTTTCTAGTTTAATAAATAAAAATACATAATGCAGAAAAAACTAATGTATGCTGTTAATATACAAAATACTTTAGTTAATTAGATTTTTAAACGGTACTTAGTTCAAAAATGCTATGCAAGATTGAAAAGTAACTTAAGATGTACAAATTCAGGTTATGACATGTTTTATGCGTTTTCCATCCATGACTATGATGTGGCGCAGAGGAATAGCAGAATTTTGCTATTCATCTTGCTATTTGCTATTAATTTATAATTAACTAGTGATATTCGGATTTAGTTTTTGACATGCTCGACACTATGACTGTGGTGACAAATAACAGAATTTCTATTTCTATTTGCTACGTTTATTTTATATAAATGTATCTAAAGATATCAGGATTTAGTTTTATGGCACGTGCGATTGCCACCAATGGTAGCGGTAATTTGCTATTTGTTTTACTAATTGCTATATTTATTTTTTTTTAAAAACTAAAAGTATCAAAATTTTGTTTATGACATGTTATGACGCCAATTACTATTATGTAGCGTAGACAAATAACAGAATTTTGCTTTTCGTGTAATATACCGGAGTTTTGCTATGCTTGAATAAGCAGAATTTTCTATTCAATTTGCTATTTTGATTTTAAAAGTGAAAAGAGATATTTGGATTTAGTGAAAACTAGATTTCCTTATTTAACATTGTTCGTCTTAGCTTCTGGATTTGTCGTTCATTTTCAGCTTTTTAGAACACAATTTTTAAGTTCGAAAGTTGCTGGCGGTAAACCTCTGAATTGATCGTTCGTCTAATTGGAAACAGCTCAAAATACACAGCACTTTTGTAACCCACCAAATTGACAGCATCATGAAAATTTTCTGTAGCAATTCAGCTGTAGACATGGTTTTTACTGGTTCATCATGTTTCAACCATGATTCTTCTCTATTAATATTATTAATGTTACTACAGACAATATATTTTTCATCACCAGGTTTCATCATTTGGTCAACTGAATGTATCACAAATGTCAATGCTTATCGCAGGCATAGTTGGTTGTGTAAGGCGAATTTCGTTCAATTCGCGCGTCCAAATCAAATTATCCAACTCCAAAATGTAATAACTCAAAGACTTCTTATATGAGTTTTCAATTGTATGTTACATTTAATTGTTTTGCAACCTCTTGCAGATGTATATGCTTTTGCTGTGGCTTTCATTTTGGCTTCATCAACTTCAGAAGGTCGTCCAGAACGTTGGTTATCTTTCAGAGAAAAATCTTCAGAACGAAATTCGTCAAACCACCCAGTTAGAGCCGCTATGGCTCAGGGGATAGAGGGTTCGCCTTTGAAGTGAACCGGGTTCGAATCCCGGCGATTACTGGTCGATACGAATTCCGGCTTGCACAACCACAGTGCTGACGTAAAATGTCTTCAGTGGTAGACAGATCATGGGTTAGAGTCCAATCGCCATCTAACTAACCGTGGGAGGTTCTCGTTGTCTTCCTCTCCATGTAACGCAAATGCGGGTTAGTTCCATCAAAATGTCCTCCACGAAGGCAAATTTCTCCCAATACCTGATCCAGGAGTTTTCTTGTGTTCTGGGTTGGGTTCAAAATTACCAGGCTACGGAGTTGAACATTAGTAGTAGGCTGTTCAACGACGGTTATAAAATAAAACCACCCAGTTAGCATTTTACACTTCACTTATCTCTTTGGAAACTTTAGCCACTTTCCCCTTTTTTTGAGAATAAAATAGTAAAATATATCGAAAATATTTGCTTTAGCCCTTCACATTAAAACTGACCGTAAACAAACAGCTGCAAACAAAATCACACGAGATTTGTTTCCAAATCATATCGACAAAAAAAAATCTCAAAAGAAAAAAAACATTCTAGCGTTGAAAAAAAATAACGAAAATTATAACGATTTTTACAGATGCATACTGAAATTATTTTTTGCCAACTTATCTTATCAACCTTTTCTAATCTTATAATTTTTTTTATATAAATATAGATATAGTGTACTTCATCACCATCCTCATATTAATTAGAAAAGCAAAGTTTGAAGACATTATAACTTGTTTGATTTCCCGTAGACTTTCTCAATTTTCCACTAATATAAGATTGCTGTTGGTTTCTTTTTTTTTGTCAAATACATCAGAAAATAATCTTCTGAAAAAAATGATTATATAATTACTTCAAATATACTGTAGTATAATCATGAATTTAAAGCTTCAATATTTTTTTTCAAGTTTATGTCTTGAAAGTAACTTTGCATAAACTGCAGTAATTTTGTAGACAATATCTAAAATACTTTTTGAGATTAATCATTGAAAAGTTGCATCCCATTACCTGCAAAATTACTTAAATATTTTTACAGTTAAGATTGCACTATTGAAAACCTACAGCTGATTACAGATATTTCAATTCTTTAGAAAAACTGATTTATTTTGAAGGAGGTAAAAACAGATTAAAAACTGTTACAATGTGTCAAATTTCTTTTGAAAAAGAGCTTCTACTGTGTTTGGAATAATCCTATTTTACCTGAAATGGTATTTTCAATGGTATTTTTTTCTATATAAGATGCTAAAGTTTCTAAAATTTTGGATGAATATCTTATAATCATTGTGCAAGAGATCTTTAAATAAAGTAAATATGACAGTAAATATATAATAATTATATAAAACTTCTTAAAACGATCTTGAAAACTAATTTTTTGACTAATTAGTAAATTTTCAAGAAAATACCACTCGAATTTATCAGTTTAACACTAAAAGTACCACAACTGGTCAAATGACAGTTTTAGAACTTTTACATCGAAAATGAGGCTTATCATCTTATCGTTTTTGCACATTTGACTTCATGAATTTTTCTAACAGCTATATACAGTTAATATTCCATTAATATTATTTCTTTTTGTATTTTGTTTGTTTGGAGTAATACTTGTCGTATACCTATTTCTAACACAACCAATCATTTGATCGGGAGAACATATTGCTTTATAAGGTTATCAGATCAGAAATTACGATGTAATGCGTGTTCAACGCATTGCATTCGATTAGTTGCACATTTCTTCAAACCCTGTTGCGTAATTAGTTCAATCAGAATAATTGTGAATTCAAATTTCAAGAGAGTACCTAAAATTTTAGATTGGCATTTTTTTGTCAGAAAAAGTGACAAAAACTAAATGTTTTGGTAAGTAGCTTCTGTTTTAATGAAGTTATACTTCTTATGCGACTTCCAACAAGGTTGCGTTAAACGTTTAACGCTACATTTTCACTGACCGAGAAGTCGCGTGGTAGGATCCAGTTTTCCCTCATTCATTTCCATATTGTTTTGGTTCTCACTATCATAAAAATAGTAAAAGTCATAAAATTATTGTTTTTCTATAAATATTTTTTTAGTTTGTTTTGATACACATATAATTTAATGAGATAGGTGGTAGCATGTCAAATTTGATAAAGAGCCTCAGAGCTCAAATAAATCTTGTTAGGCTAATTTAAGCCTTACCTATTGAAGCGTAGTGCTATGAGCGAAAGCAGAGAGCACGCCGCACTTAACTATACTCATATAATTTAATAGGGTAGTAATTTTTATTTTCAAATTTAGTGGATAACAATGGTAAAAAATGAGTGAAAACAATCCCACGGACAATGCGACGGATTTAAGNTGTATTTTGTTTGTTTGGAGTAATACTTGTCGTATACCTATTTCTACCACAACCTATCATTTGACCGGGAGAACAAATTATTGCTTTATAAGGTTATCAGATCAGAAATTACGATGTAATGCGTGTCCAACGCATTGCATTCGATCAGTTGCACATTTCTGCAAACCCTGTTGCGTAGTGAGTTCAATCAGAATAATTGTGAATTCAAATTTCAAGAAAGTACCTAAAATTTTAGATTGGCATTTTTTTGTCAGAAAAAGTGACAAAAACTAAATGTTTCGGTAAGTAGCTTGTGTTTTATTTTGATAGCTTTACTTCATTTCTAACTAACTGATAGTTTTTACCCGGAAAAACGTCGAAACAATCAAGACAGCACAAGTTCTTAGAAAATAATATTAATTGAAGGAAAAATTATAAGAATTATAATTCTAATATATTCTTATAATTATCAGAATAATTATAAGAATTATAGAAATAATAATAACTAGACGAGATATGTTTGATGAAATTGTACGATGGAAACACCCTGTATAATGTAAAAAATAAGTTGGGTAATTAAAAATTCTTATTCTTTGTGTTTGTAATACATAAAAATTGGCAGTATACAATTTTGTTTAATTATAATAAAGGTTTTTGTTTTAAATTTATTTCCTTCCTAACATCCATATTTCATACATTCAATTAAAAAACAAAGTCTGGTTACTTGACCGACTATGGCAGAAATAGTTATATAGTATTAAGTGTTGGTATGTTTAGTGTTAAAAAATATATAACAGGTTTCATTTAAGCCTTAACAGATATTAGTAACTGCAGTTTTCTGTTTGAACTCTGTTTCTGGAAATTAAATAACTTCAGTTCCCTTATTTATTCATCCGTAGGGTTTTATTGAAGTAATTAACCGGGAAATAATCTGATAATTCTATCAAATCAAATTAATAACTATTGAGACTTTTCGGTCCCACTGTCTCATTAGTCTACCTTCTATTCTTCAGAGAATAGAGACTAACTCCATTTCTTTAAATGAAATTCTAGAAATTATTCCAAGCCTTACAAAGCTTAGAACATTAATACCGAACAAGAGAATACACGCAGTCAAAGAAATTAAAGAAATTAATAAAATTGTTACAAATCTCAAGCATATCAAGTTAATAATTACTTGATTGTTGGAATTTTCAAAATTTTAAGATGAAATTTCCATAAATCTTTTTTAATATTGTTTTTTTTATTTGCTTAAAATTTGAGTAATTATTTTATAGTATTGTATCACCAAATAAATTTATAACTAATGATAAATTTTGTTTAAAATTTTATTCTTTGTTTAATGAAAAACTTTTAATATATTTTCACAAATAACTTTCCAAAAATATTTTTAAGAGGTGCAGACATTTGCAGGTTTCATTTAACCTTCAAATCGGTGGTGATTATTTATTCTACAAGTTTATTTTTAAGAAAATAGAGCTCAAAACGTGAGTTGAACAAATAATAATTAAACAAATTAATAATTTTAAAGACTTAACACTGGGTCTAATTATTGTTTTTTTTTCATACCAGAAAATTTTCATATAAGAAAATTATGACTTGCATGATTTTTTTTAAATAAAGTTAATTTCAATCATGACAAAGCTTTTCATAAATACAGAATAAAAAGACACAATCATTAAAAAACATACAATAGTTACAATCGCTTTAATAAATTATTTAATAAAATTAAGGTATGTTGATTAAATAAAGGTATGTTGTTTTATTTAAAAATTGTGTTTCAAGTTTTACAATATAAATATTAAAGTAATTTCATTATTTCTTACATCATGTTGCATTTCAAAGTTTTTAAAATAGAGAGCAAAAGCTTACGCTTCATCGCAAGAATAATTTCGCAGAGTATCCTAAATTAGAATGACAGTTTCAATAAAATAAATAAAATGAAAGCAGTTAAGCTAATAAATCATCGGAAACATTTTAATTCTGTACACATCTCGAGCTGAGTTTTTAAGAAAAGGAAGCAGCATTTGATTGTTCTTTTTTTTAATTCTCTCATAAAAATTAATCACATTTTAAAGAATAATAAATTAATAATAATAATAATAATAAATTCCTAATGTGATACAGCTCATTTGCTTAAATCACTTATATTTTTTCAAATAAAACTGATTTAATAAAAATATGTATTGAGTCCACAATTCTATTTTACAAGATTGTTACTGATTCTATACATTTATAATAGTGTTATTAAATTGAAATTATACGATTTCCGATACTTTTTATAAACCCCTTTACAACAAGGTTACCTTGACCCAACAAGGTTACCTTGACCCAACAACAAGGTTACCTTGACCCAACAACAAGGTTACCTTGACCCAAGTTAGGCTCAAAACTGGCTCAACATAGGACCTATAAGAACACGCACCGAAGTACCAATATTGGGATGTCTCGATTTTTTAATATTGGTCCTAGAATGGCCTATATAGGGCTTACATTGGCCAATATAGAACCTATATTGGCTAAATAATGGATATAAAATATCGGGTGAATCTTAGAACTCGATATAGATATATAGTACTCTATTTAGTAAAATATCGGATGTATCGGAACATTATACATGGGGTCAATAACGGGAAAATAACTGCCCTTTGAACCCTTATTGAGCCAAGATTCATGAATATTGGCCAAATGAAGGCCCAAGTTATATTGCTGATAGGGCTAACTTTGGCGCCTAACTTTGGATGTTGGGCGGATTTGATTGTCTCAATATAAAGCATGATGGTTTGGGATGGAAGAATATAATGGTAACCAGTAAATTATATTAAATCATGATGGATATTTTTGTTGGCTCAACATAAAAATCTATCATACCGCATTGGTACAACGGTTGTTGGCTCAACATTAAAGTTCATCATACTATGTTGGGTTTGCAATTTTGGCCCATTAAAAAAACTCCATCATACTATGTTGGGTATTGTATATTGGACCAACATAAAACACCATCATACCATGTTGGGTATGTTATGTTGGCTCAACGTTGGCTATGTTATGTTTGCCGATTCCTTTATTGGGATGATGGGCAGATTTGATGGTCCCCATCAAGCTGTATGTTGGTCTTTCATGGGAATTCAAGATGGTAACCATCATAGTTATGCTGGTCCATCAAAGGAAAACCATCAAGATTTTTTTGCCTTGGGCTGTTATCGTTTAGTGCTTTAAATGCAAAGATATGGCTAAAAAATCCCTTATATACCCAGATCAGATGTCTGGTATATCGCCACGTAATGAATATGCTTAGCATTTAAAAAAGGCAAGAAAAAGTAAGTTAAAAAAAGTAGATAACAGTAACTAAAATTGTACTGAATAGTGAAAAGACATTTTTTTCAGTGTACATTTTCTTTAACACATATTTCGAGCAGTATCCTGAATAAAAGCTCACCCACGAAATTATTGTAAGATAACATAAAAAATTATTTTACTCAATGATTTTAATAGTAGTAATGAAACAAATATTGCATTTGTTAACGAAAGTATGACGATATTTCTGTGCATATTATGATAAACGTTTACTACAGAAAACTATTAAAAATAACTAAAGAAATTATTTCGAAGATATAAAAACATCTATTACACCTAGCCATTAATCCGAAAGTTACCTTTTTATCAGTAACTGTAGTAACTCATTATGCAGAAAATTAAATGAATGCTCAAATACTAGTTTGTCCCATTTAACTAAGTAAAAATAATCATCAATAATTAATAAGAGTATGTGGTTTCAAGAGAAAAAAATATTACATTTTGGCAGAAATAATTTTATTTTAAAAAATACTTTAGGCAAATATAAACACTCTCATTCGACTTATATTATGCAGTTAACTAAAACTAGCGAGCTTCACTTGTCTTAAATTAGTCAACTACTTAATTCTTAACGTTTTCTTACTTTTTTCTTATTGTTTTCCGTATTTTTTTCTATTATTCACTAAGTCTAAGCTCGTTTAGTTCTCACAATTATAGTTAAACTCTTTTAAAGTATACTTAAGACATTAAGAAAGAAAATTAACGGTGCAATGACATAATTAAAGGAAAGATGAATGAGAATTAGAAGATTTAAGCTGCCAAAAAATAAAATATGCTAATTGAACGAATGACTTCAACTACGTTCGATTTGAAATATTTCTGAAAGGGAGTTTTGTTGATCTCTTAGGAGTTTTAATATGAGTTTAATACTCTAGTTAGAATAATTTTATAGAATACACGCTGTTAGATTAGTGAAAAATTACTACGGCCATTGATTTGGCTTACATTTTGAATTTCTTATACGCATTAAAAACTTATTTCAGAATTAAATTAAATGTTATAAATTACCTGGTGAAATATATTAAACTTCAAATATATTACATATATATATATACACGAGTATATAATTTATCAAGTTTTATTAACTAATATAAGATAAAAATGCAAAGAAAGCAAGGAAAGAAATAAGAAAATTTTTTTTAAAAAATCAACAGAAAAACTTATGAACAACAAAAAGTTTTCGAAAAGTAACGAAAAAATATTTCGTCTTCAGCCTACACTATCATATCCACAAAAATTGTACTTTCTAATACTTTATTAATGAAGACAAAGCAAAATACATCAACATAATAGTGTGTTCACCAAAGAAGAAATAGAAAGCGATTAAAAAAGGAAGTTTTATCTTGTTAAAAAAAATCACAAAAATTAAAGACAAATACAAAAAAAAAATGACTAAGAAGAACAAAGAAGTATTTAAAGAGTAAAGGCAGAACTAATGTCATGTACGAACTAAAATTTTGCAGATAAGAAATCAAAGAGTAAATCGAAGGTAGTGAGATATCTTTAAATGCTATGCTTGACATCAGCATTAAATGCCTCTTCAATTTGCTTTACCAAATACCTTTTGTAAAATAATAGCTTTTTGTGTATACAATTACCTACTAAAATAGCTATTTCAATTCAACGACCGTTTACCAACATCTTCAAGATCATATGTACGTGATCACGTGATTCTTCCTTCACGGGGGGGGGGTGAAAAATCACGTTTATGGTAAATTGTCTTGACTATCAAAATAATTGTTTTTAAAATTTTCGCGTTTATTTAAAAAGTGGAAAATTTCCTTTTTAGTTTTCTCAAGAACTGAACCTTAGTTTTTCTTTGCTTAGAGTGATTCATTCATAGTTGACTAGACTATTTTTCGTTCCTCAGGGACAAATAATGCTCCAGGTTCGAATCCCAGCGATGGGAGATCGATACGAATTCTGCTCCCATCTCGCACAGACTACAGTACTGACATAAGAATAAGGAACACGGTTTATGGGTACAAGTTCCCTTTAAGCTAATCATGGGAGGTTTTCGTGATGATCTCTCTGTAATGCAAATGATAGTAAGTTTTAATCAAAGGGTTATCCACGATGACTAGTATGTTCCAATCCTTGATCCAGGAGTTTCCTTGTCTTCTGTATTGGGTTCAAAATTGCAAGGCTACGGAGCTGTACATTGCTACTCGTATACTCAAAATTGGGTTGGCTGTCTAATACCAGTTATAAAATAAAATAAGTCTTGTGGCAGCACATATCTATGTATGAGAATTAATGATAAGTTTTCATTAACTATATTTTAAATATTGTTTTAAATTCGATAAAGAATAAATTTAAACTTACTAAAGATAAGGAAATAAAGATTTTAATCTAACTCAACTGGAAAAATTTTTCTTACAAAAATGTACAATCTTTAGTCCTACTTAGACTTGTCTGCTCTAGTATGAATAAATGTCTAAAACTAAAGAAATTAAACGAACATTTTTTCTTTTCTGAACTAAACAGTTTTTATTCCTTCTTTAATACACCAAGAAACTAAGATCCATGTAGATTTCCCCATCCAATGAAAAAGTGAAAAATCTCTTATTGCCTACCGATTTAAAAAGAAAAACTTTACCTGACACAAGATGCCTGCAAGCCATTAGAGACTCTTCTCCTAATCATTTACTGCTGAACAATATGCAAATGAGTTGTTAGAGACAAGCACTTGAAGAAGTTTCCGAAAAGATTTTGACTTGGCAGGGAAAGGGAGAATCTGTTCTCTTAGAAAACAAACAACGATCGATTTCTCTGTAAAGAGACCCCTCTCTCTTGTATGTAGTACATCGTTCGGGAGGTAAATCATGTTCCGAATTTTATTCATTATCCTACTTTCGTTGTCCTATGGTGTCTAGGACAGATACTTATTTTGCATACGCTGTCCTGGTGATTGCAGTTGCTTGATGCGAGAGGTCACACTCTCTTACGTGTTGTAACCGAAGTTAATACGTGCGCATTTAAGAATTGTTTCTTAGAATGAAAGAAATATTGTAATTTGAATGATTCAAGGCTTAGGTTCTAAGCCTATTACAGACTTAGGATATTTTAAAAAGAAGCGCTACTTTGGAAATTTTAAAAGTTGATCATTGTTCTCTGGATATTCCTATAATTTAAAAATCCAGCTTGACTAGTAAAAAACGTAAATGAACCGAATTTTTGTTAATAATTGAGAAACAAAGATAGGTCCCATTAGCAATATTTCTGTTGATCATAAAATTAAAATTTACGAAATGTGGTAATTGTTCATTTGCATTGTATTGTATTGAATGTAGGATTTAGCGGCACAAAGTCCAAAAGAGGACATGCTGCGCCAAACAATCATTGTTCATTAGATTTAGGTAGAATTTAATCACATACTATAGTAGCAGCAAAATTTCTTGTGTTCAAATGTTCACGCAAAAATTTGACACAAAAAAAATTTTATAATTTTTTTTGAACTACTTTTTGATTCGTAAAATGAAAATAAGGATGAACTAGAACAGTAACTTAGCTGTTACGTAATGCTGTTTAGTTATACTAAAATGGACTGTAAACAAAACAAAAAATATTGCTTCTGTTAAGCAGTCATCGATTGCAACCAATTGTTGAAGATATTTCCAACGTTTAGTCAATATTTCTGATTATATTTGGACAAATTCAATTAAGGAAAATGGACGTTTGCTTTAAAGATCAAAATATGATTTATCATGATTGAAATTTATTGATGTTTTTCATTTAAGCTTTAAAAAGTAAGAAACGACCTGATTTAAACTTAAATTATTAGTATTTTCATAAGTTACTAAAGTTCTTAATACTCACTTACGCAACTCTATTTCTCTTATATAAAATCAATTTGAACATTTTAAAATAATAAAGAGCTTGAAATGAATATATTTTATTTTAAAAAAAGTTATCGAATTAAATGATTTCAAAAGCACAATACAGTTCGTTAAAACGACAAAGTTCAAGTGTAACGTTTTAAGACTAATGATGCTTAATATTTAATTTCAGTATGGTCTACCACATTATATGTATCTACAAAAAGATATACCAAACATGGTTAAAACACTCGTTTCAACACTGACATATCAATAAAAATAAATTACTCGATATGAAAATTATCATAATAATGGCTAGCTGCACGTATATTTTTATAAAAACAATATTTTTTAGTGCAAGACCCAATTTTTAAAGAATAAACTATTACCCATGCAGCATGAAAGGGCAGATAAACGTTAAAAATCCGTTCGTCCGTTATAAGGTTTTGGGCTTACGTTAAAATTACGTTAATTTCACGTGATGATTTTCACCATTTCTTCATTCGTTAAAACGTATACGTTAAAATTACGTAGCTACTCCGCAGTTTCCATGCATCATTTTCTTTTAATAAAATAGTTCTATTGTTTTATTCAGAAATTGGTTATATAAATAAAACCCAAACGAAATTGGTTATTTAAATAAAACGCAATAAGTGAAAATTGAAACTAACATTAATGGAATCAGAATTTCGATCAATTTTCGTTCTAAACTGTTAGAACTGTACTTACTGAATTACAACTACTCTCCTTTAATGGAACTCGTCAGGAAAAATGAGTGTTTAACAAAAAGAAAAAGTTATTGTGCCAAATTTTCCAATTTAAATTAACGTCAGTACTAATTAATTAGTATTTTCAAGCTCTACCTTACAAACCATTAAAATTTCGCCGCTTGTATGTGAAAATCCGATCGCTAAAGCAAGAGTTATTCAGGTGTTCCAAATTTCTATTTTATTTTATGTCTTTGAAACTCTCGTATGCTTTCACCATTAAACTTAGTACTTTTATTTCTTATCTCTTTAAATTCAAATTAGATTTGATTAATTATAATAAAATTCAAAATTGCACATCTTTTCATTGCATCTTTGTTTAATGACTCTAAAATGAGCTTTTAAAAAACTGTTGGACTAGAGGATTATTCTACTTGCTGTTCACTTTTAACCGTACCATTAATATTTCGTATCATTTAGCTGACAACTAAACTACATTTTCCTAAATGCTTTAAATATAGTAAATATTAGATACATTATTATTTTTCGCCGTCTGCTATCTTAAGCCTGTAAGGTTTGTTATCAACAAAATATATTTTTATTTCATGGAGATAATTTTTCTAGAAGTGTTTCATTTTGTAAAGAATAACATCAGAATACAAGGTTGGTTAATGAACCGAAAAAGAGATGAAGCGATGCTCTTCTGAAATATTCTGGAATAAAAAGTGTTTTACTCTCATTCGCTTAGCAGTTCCCAATTTTATAGAATCAAGTTAATGGTTCGTAAAGTAGACGTTAAAAATAAGTTTTAAATAGGGCCTCACGTCAAAGCGATCACTAAATAGTTGGTAGAAAAAAAAAACTTTTTTTTTAATTATTCAACAAGCATCTATTTATACTGTGATCAAAAAAGGTTGCATAGAACATTTTTGGTTTTTATAAATAAAGTTTTGCATGTAATATTCAGACATGTTTTCTTGAATAAAATTTAATCCAGGTTCCAAAAATATTAATTTAAGATTTAAGCAGAATTTTAAAATATAATGAGAACTTGCATCATTTTGCAAATTCTGTATTCCTCATTATTAGTTTGTTGGTGTGATTCTGTACAACTCGGAAAATTTTTTTTATGAAAATAGAAAAAAGTTTGAAAATACGAAAATGGACAAGGCAAAAATTGCGCTTTTTCAATGTCCAATTCAAATTTAAAAGCTAAATGAGAAATACCGTACTTACTTTTCTTTGTTTTTTTGCTCAAAAAAAAAATACAATGCATAATCATTGAGAGGCAAAGTCTTGAACTATGAGATCGGGACGGCAGGATAAGTTACAGGAATAAACTTTTCAAGTATCTCATTGTAATCTGAACACAAAACACTCATATTCAGAACACAAGTGGGTTCTAAAAATCTATATTTGAGCAACGTCAATTTAATATCAATATTATAAATCTGGTAGGTTTCAAATCAACACGGAAATAGAACCCCACTTCTTCATAATTTAAAGAAAGCAAGTCAGAGTTTATAAAACTTGCGCCTTTTTTAAAAAAAAATAAAATCTCAACCCGTTTGGGTATTATGGTACTTGAGATTTTTCCTAAAATAAGACTTTCAGAGTTTACGTTACAGTTTCATTTTCTTATTAAAATAAAGCCCGTGCACACTTTGAAGGCAAACTTAATACAGAAGTACTATTTCTCTAAATAATGCATAATTTTTAAATATGAAACATAAAAAACTTTAAATAATGAAAAAACATAAAAAGATTTGTTAAATTATCTTTCTTAATTTATAATTCAAAATCAAACTCTTTCTCACATTTTATTATTCACTTTCCGTTTTATTCCAGTTTTGGATTCACGTATACAAGAATTAACATTTTCCCTTTACTGACTGTGAGAATCATATTATTCCCTCGAACTATTTAATGGGCCAATTGTAATTACTAAGGTTTTTCTTTTTCCGTGAGACGTAACATATTGTAGATACAAACTCTTGTTACAGCCCCTAAGAAAGAAAACTAAAGCACACAGATTTTGGGGTAGGATTTGAAGCAAATTTTCAAAAATGTCTTAAGTCTTATTAAAGATTGTTTTCGAATCATCTGCCTGGTATACTGCGTTCCATATAGAATATTCAACCATGGCTACTACCATATTTTAAATAATACATATATACAAATATATAATGAATAATGATGAATATAATGAATAATATATAATGAAAAGTAATTTTACTTACTAAATTTAAAAAAAAAAAACAGAACGTTTTTGAAATAAACTGTTTCATGTTCAAATCGAAAACATTTGTAGATACCTTATGCGAATCTGAATGCAATATTTAATCAGATTAATTCCATTCATTAAAATTTATTTACTTTGAATTTTATGCGAATAACAAGGGTTCATTTTGATTGTTTGTATATTGCGCTTGAGTTATTTTATTTCAAACGAAATATTTGAGGAAATTGTTTGAGCATAATTTTATTTAATTTAGCTTTATTACAAGCTATTTTAACTTTAAAACAAAATAATTTGGTTAGATTCTCGGGTAAACATTGGAACAGGCTTTAACATTCATTTTGCTAATGTATAATGAATAATAATTTATTGCTATTTATAAAAAAAAAATCAAGTTTAATGAAATATGAACTAGCTTTAATATAAAAATATAGTCTTGAAAAAGTCTTAACAATGTATTTATTAATTAATATTAAATCTTAGCAAATATTTAATAATTAAAAAAAAAGCTTATTCAAATCATGTAAAAAAATGGCTCAAATAAAAATTTGCACACATGGCGCATATTGTTTTTTAATGTTTATATCATAGAAAATATGCTATGTAATTAAGCCAGTTTTGAATATAAATTAGTTTTACAAATTAATATTAAGTGGCATCTGAGAGCATCAATAGAATTTTAGAAACAACCATTTTAGAACTTCTGCGAAAAATAATAGAATTCTATAGGTAATCAAATCAACATTTCAAAGTAAATATTTCATAGAATAAATTAATCGAATTTAATAATGAGTGAAAATAAGCTAAATGAACTAAGAACATTACAAAGCTATTCTAACTTTCTAAATGAATAACAAAAGAAATGATGTGTCAGTAACACCATCGTTGATATGACAGACAGTTTACCTTAACCGATCAATAATAGTCTCATAACTAAGAGCCTACAATTAGCTTCGTGATGTCATTTGTTTCTCTAAGCTCTTCATCGGCTTATTAAAAAAAAGTTTAAAGAAACTGCCACTGTTAGAATTTTCCCGGAAAAAATGGTTTAATAAACATTTATTTAATTGTCATTTTACTGTTATTCAAATAAAACCAGTCAAATCACCATTATTATAATAGTATCCAAACTATTAACTGTGAGAAAAACAGTTCATTATCAGCTTTCACCAAATACAGTTGTTTAACAATCAGAAATTCTTCCCAGCATTTAGATCCACCTAGCTCCTTGAAGCTGGTACACATTATAGCCAGAAAGGCTAATCTTTTAATCTCATGACAGTCAGGACGGGGATTTAAGTCAAAGCGTTAACACCAATATATTTTATCCACTCCTCCAACATCCCGCACTTCCCAATTTGCGACCCTGGATTATTAGAATACGTTACTCTCATTCAAGAATCGACGACAGCAACATAAAGGTGCTTAATAAAAGAAGTCTAGTATTTCTCATCTCTTAAGATAGGTAAAATATCCAGATAAACTAATTAAACCACATTCCAGGTTTTATTTGATCAACACAACTTAACCACAACCTAACTCCAATGCCCATTACCTATTGAAAAGCCTATCTTTAATCTGCAAATTAATTTCTTTATTACAGTTCTGAAACCATGCTAGTTGTAAAGGGTAAAAAAAAACGTGTAGTCTTGTGTTTAGTTTTTTTAACCATACTAGCTGTAAGCGGTTAGTTGGATGGACAGACTGCTGTCGGTTATTCAAAATACCTATTTAAGAAAATAAAGTTCATAATGAGTATTTAAGAAAATGAACAAAGCAAAAAATACGCATTTTCAATGTTCAATCCAAGTTTAACAACTAAGCGAGGAATTTTGCACTTACTTTTTTTTAACACTAATCATAATTATTGAGGGGGCAAAGACCTGGACTTCAGTATCGGAATGGCTGGGTACACTACAGATATAACCTTTCAGGCATTCTCTTCGCATTCTAAACACTTAGCTATTAGATGGTTTTCTACAAATCTGAACTCGTACACCGTTAATTTAATATCATAGTATAGTAATATATTTATAAGAGTCTTAAGAGGAAGCCATACCACAGGCTTACTTTTAAAAATAAAATTATCAATGTTGTATTTCGACTTATAGTTAACTATCATTTCGACTTATAGTTAACATATTTAATAGTAGTCATTCTTATGTTTCATGATTCTACTTTTTAACATAATATTTCAGAACAGGGGTTTCCAACCTACAATGAGGCCGGGGGCCACAATTAAAAAAACAAATGAAATGGCGGGCCTCAGCTTTATCAAAATTTTATGTAGGACTCTTTTATGTTTGAAGTAACTTAAAATATTACTGTTAGATTTTTACCAAAATGTACAAAACAAAAGTATTGAAATACAAATTAAAATGAGAAGTAGATTTTTAATTGTTATTAATAATATTTTTGAAAAGATTAAATAATAAAAATTCGGGCTACAATAATTTTAATGTACACCTATGTATTAAACAATTAATGTGCAACAGATATCTAATTGTTAAGAGATAAAGCTTTGAAAAGGTTGGTAATTAAAACTTTCATAGTAGCACACAAAATATTCAATGAGAAAATTGAGGTTTGTCTGCTGCAACCACCAGAGAATAGATATTTACATTTTAAATTTACAAATGTGTGTGTAAATATTTGTCAAAAATGAGTGGTTTCAAAAATTTAAATCAGAGAGTTTCTTCGATAAAATTTCTGATACACACATTCTAAATTATATTCACAACATACAAGAAAGTTAAATTAAAAAGAACAACATACACGATTATTTTTGTATTTAAATAAATATTATCTTTGATGTAAAACTTGAGAAATAAATGTCCTTGCACCGCTGGTATGTTAAATTTCACAGAAACGAAGAAATTAGTTTTTAATTAACGAGAAAAGTATTTTAAACCCATATAGATTTTTTACGAAAATTGTGCGCAAAAAAATAACTAATATATTTTAGTTCGCGGGCCACAAAAAAAGGCCCGGATGCGGCGCCCGGGCCACCAGTTGGAAACCCCTGTTTTAGAACATATTTTTCCAATTTTTAGAATATATTTAGTTCTGAACTTGTTATCTCGAAAACTCGCTATCTCGAAATTCTTTTTAGTGTTCCTACAACTTTGAGATATCGCATGTGGAACGCATTCTGGGATAATGCTAGAAATATTTGTATTAATATAATTATTAATATGCCAGCAGTAAAAATGAACCATTTTTATCTATTTAAGTGTGAAAAATTAGAGTACCTAGAGAAGATGACTTAGAGAACAATATCAATTACATAAATGGGAAGGAATTTATTTTGATTCCCAAAATCGGTCTTTTGGGAAATTTTCGTCTCACTAACTAATGTTTATACTTCAGACAAAAGAAATCCGCAGTTCACGGCGTGAAATCAATTTCTTTGAAATTCTTTTCTTCGAGGCAGAGATTTAGCTCACATATAATAAAAATTTAAACTAACAAGCCCCAAGAAAACTGTAATCGAGGAGCTCCAACTGAAATTAAACCACATCACGTAGAGGTTTTACGAGATGTTATTTCTATGAGTATATTTGTAACAGTGCTAAGGATTGGTCAAAGGAAAGTACTATTGAGTAAACAAAATATATTTTCGTTGTGTAATCTCTTATCTCTCTCATTGAAGAAATTTAGTAACCTAAAGGAAAAAAAAGTGAATTGTATTTGAAGAAAATGCGTATAGATAAAGAAACAAATCCTTGAAACTGTATCGTTAAAAAACAATGCCCTGAGATGGGGACAGATACGACTTCTATTCGAAAAAAATATGAATAGATAAACAAAGCCTTGAAACATCATGGTTAAAAACCATTCCCACACAACCTCCCGTTGAGAGCCAGGGGGTCGAGGAGGTTAAGTCTCAACGATTCCGTGACCTAAAGTCATAAAGGTGGTAATGTGGTCAGCATTGTGCACAGACCACATTTACTTCAAAACAAGGTAGTATTAACCAATATAAAGCTGTTCTTCAAGCCACCAACAGAGTTAGTTTCCTGTCCTTCATAACGACAGCTCAATACCATAACCACTGAGCCATCCTGACTCAAAACTCAAATGTATCAGCTGGGATTTAAACCCCCGAACTCTACCATAGAAGTGAGTGGATAACTTAACCGCCATGATTTCAGACAATAACATTAATCAGGCAAAAAAAGATTGTTTAACTAGTTAATCTGTTCTTAACGTACAAGTTTATTCTTATGACACATTTAAGAGATGACGTAATATTATCTAAAAAAAAGTAAAATCAAATCGTCCAAAATAAGGAGTTTAATAAGTTTAAATTTTAATAATGAAGAAAATCACGTTTAGAAACAAAAAAAAATATACTATATTCTAAAAAAAATTAACAAAATGCTGCTTAGTTGATAATTAGAAAGATCAATACTATAAAAACATACAATAACATACAACAAAAAACATTCAGAAATTTCTTTAAAAAAATTTTTTTTTCAGCAAAACATCAATATGTTTTACAGAACATGCATTAGCTGAAATTCAGGTTTAGTTAATTTGATACTTAAATTTGGTGTCTAAAAAGCTTTGAATTTCGTTGTTGCATATTATAACTTCATTTACTAACCCAAATGCATCCTGAAAGAAAACAGCACAATTCACAGGAAAAAAAAATATTCACAGGAAAAAAATCGATTTCAAAAGGTTAGTTTAATACGTAATTGTTGAAAAGAATACTCTTCAAAATTTGTAACTAAAAAGTTTTTAATTATAATATTAATTACTAAATTAAATTAAAGTTAATAAATTTAAGTTACTAAATAATTATTTTAATTAATTACTGAAAGAAAACTTTTTTTAAATATCATACTATATTTTATTGTTTCTAAAATAAAAATATTTGAAATACTATCAACCATTCATGGTTATCAGTTTTCTTTTATGATAAACTAAGTTCAGAAATATCCTAATATGTATAAAAAAATAAAAACGAAATATTGCCTTTAAAAAAGAACTACGTACCAATTAGATGGAAAAATTAATTTGAAATATAAATTCGAGTTTTTCTTAATTCCTAGCAATACGTAAAAAAGAAATGAATCATGCTCAATTAGTAGAGTTATGAAATGTCAATATTTTTACCAGATATTTTACTTAAAACATAATTGAAGTAACATTCCTGCAATTTTATGTTAAATTCAAGATATACATGGATTTTTAATGGAGGTACAAAAAAACGTTTGTAAAATCAGCTGATACATTTCTCTAGCATTAAAGATTTATTCATTGCTCAATCGGATTTGATGTAACATTTTAAATGGAAAAAAAATATTAATCAATATAATGTTACTTTAGTTTTAAATGAAAAAAAATTCACATTAATCTTTTTCAGTGAAAGTTATCAATACTGCTTTCATATAACTAAGATTTAAATTCAATTTCTGAATATAAAAATAATAATTTTGGATAATTAATTTCAACATTAACGTTAAAATATTTTTTTTGTAAAAATTTCAATCTTATATCTTTAATATGTTTTTCTAGAAAAAAACATGCACTTAATACTTTACATCTAGTTTTAAAGTAACCGAAATTTTTATTTACATTTTTTTTCACCTTCTGTTGGTTAAAAAATGTATAGTTTGCTATGGATATCAATTATGCTGCCAATTTTTAAAAACAAGATTTATGATTTTATAGAAAAAACATTCATGTTAGTAGATTACAGCTATACTGCGCCAAACACAAACGTTATTTTCTGCTCTTAATGATGTAATTAGAAGTAATAAACTCACTCAGTTCATCCATTTCAAAAGGTAGTTGTAAACTATTTTTTACAGAAATATCGAAAGGATATAAAAAAAATCGAAAAATATTGAAAGAAAATAATTGTTTTCCATATAATATCTCATGACATCCTCTCAACAGTTGTCATTTGGTACAAAGGTAATGTTTGCAAAGTTTCAGATCAATCAATAATTATTTAGACCTCACCCCAAGTCTTAAATTTAAAAAAAAAAAAAAAAAAAAAAAAAAAAAAAAAAAAAAAAAAAAAAANAAAAAAAAAAAAAAAAAAAACATTTTTTTTAAAGTCTTGGTTTTGATTAAAATCCGAATGAGTGACTGCAGAAACACAAATCTGAACTCATTTTATAGATGTTTTTAACTTTATCTTTTATAATTAAAACGCATTTGGAAAGCGAATACTAAAACAAGACAAAAAGATTCAAATGTCATTCAGATTCATTCGTCACGAAATAATCAGTCAAAAGCGTAAAAATGGAATTTTGATGTTTGATCAAGATTTTTGAGAGATATTAGTTTTGAAATATTAAAAAAAAATCGAAAATATAAGAAAGATATGATGTAATATCTCATTCAGTCATCTGTCTTGTTTCGACGAGCAGCAAATACCAGGGCTAAAATTGTTGACAAATTCCTAATAATAAATTCAAATAGTATATTGCTATAAAATCTCTAAATTCAGTAATTTTATAAGTTAACTGTATTATATTAAACCAGGGGTCGGTTTAGAAGAAATTTGAGTCCGCTAACGGACCCTTCACAAAATATCTTTTCATAAAAACGGACCCTTCACAAAATATTTTAACTTAAAAACGGACCCTTCACAAAATGATTTTTCTTTTAATCGGACCCTTCACAAATTTGTTTATCTTCATTATTATTTTGTTAATCGAATAAACCCTTTCCAGGGCAGAAAACAAGAAAGATGGATGTAAACGAATTAAGTTTTGTCTTCGGCAGACGATTCTTCCATTATTCGTCCGAAATTAATATTCTGCGTTCAGCAGTATAGGCTAAATACCAAATATTTGTATGATGCATCTCTAATTTAGAAGGAGCAATTGTTGTTTATTTTTTAAAATTTAATTTTTTTAATTACAGTTTTACAGTGTTGAGCATAATCTTGTATGCCTATACAATTTAAAAACTTCTTGAAAAATTTTTTTTTTGCAATAACGGACCCTATTTGCACAAATTCATAAGAGCGGACCCTGGTTGAAAGAATGTGAGTAATTTTTTCACAATTTCACGAAAAACGGACGATTCACAAAATGTCTTGACAGACCCCTGATTAAACACAATGACAAGAGTGCTTATACAACGCAGTTTTTGCACAAGAAACATACCAACTCTTTTAAGACTGATACATTCTTTGTTTCGACAAATAAGTATTTATTTTTAAATGAAATGCAAAATAAAGCACCATATTGAAAAGAAATTCGTTTTTTTAGCAAAAGTTTGGACTTTATTTTTATAACCGTCGATGAACAGCCGACTCAATTTTAAGGTTTACGACAAGCCTTGTAATTTTTAACCCAATCCAGAAGACAAAGGAACTCCTGGATCAAGTATTGGGAGAAGTGTACCTTCGTGGAGGACGTTTTGATGGAACTAACTTGAGTTATGCGGAGAGGAAGACCACGAGAACTTCCCACGGTTAGCCTGATGGCAAAGAGACTAACCCATGATCCGTCTACCACTGAGATTATTTCACGACAGCACTCTGGTCGGTGCAAACCGGATGCGGAGTCATATCAACCAGCCATCGCTGGGATTCGAACCTGGTTCACCTCATTTGATGGTGAACGCTCTTTCCCCTGAACCATCATGGCTCAAAAGTTTAGATTGCCAGATTTTGTATATGACCAATCAAATTACTAAAGGCTATCTAAAAAAGGAGTTTTGCATATTTTTTTAGAAAAAAAATCAAGCTCTTGGTGCAATTGGAAATAAAGGTATGCAAAAAAAGCTCACGGTTTAAGAAATTATAATTTTCTTTTTTAGAAACAGGGTGCGTTGCCAAATCCTTGAATCAAAAATAAGCACTTTTTAAAAACTTTTCAAGCACTTTACAAAAATTTTCAAGCACTCAAAAAATTCATATTCAATCAGTGATATCATTGAGAAACAAAAACTTTTTATAAACAGTTTTAGCGTTAACAAAAACCCAAAAAGAAACAGACGTAAATCAAACAATCATTACTTTCCCAAATCATCGAGTGAATTCAACTTGACCCTGAACTCAGAACAAAAGTACCCGCACCCCCTACGTCAAAAAAGTATTAGAAGTAAAATAAAATAAACAATAATAAAATTAAAATAAATTAAAAAGAGAAACATTTCATAAGGATCTGATATTCTGCATCCGAATTGGGGCACTCAGGTTTCAAGTGCGCGTGCATGCGCAAGTCATAACGTGGGTACGACATGAAGTCCGCGTGAATGATTACGTAGCAAACAACCCATTTTTCGTGAAATACATGGGATCCACCAGATAGCGACTGAAGGGAGAAAAAAAATTATTCGGGGGGGAAAAGCACTTTTTGAAAACGCCAGCTGAAAAATGCACCTTTAAAAGCTTTTAAAAATGAAATCCCCCAAAAAGCACCTTTAAGTACTTTTTACAAACGCTACGCACCCTGAAAAAAAGCCTACAAATCATAATGAAAATTGCATCAATCTTGGCAATTTTAACTAGTAGAATGATACATTCGAAGCATAATTAGTTCGAAACCTATCAAAATATAAATAAATGCATCCTCAAAGAAATATCTTAATAGTGCAGTACTGTTTATTAATAGTGTAAAAATGCAGAATAAATCAACCAGAAACAAAGGGAAACTTTCTTCTTTACCCCAATCTCAGTCGTGGTTAGGAGGAAGAGATGAGGGTACAAACCAGTTTCAAGAACATCAGCTATTGTGACCCACCCCCTCCCAAAAATGTCGTGTTTTCCTTTATACACGAGGACCGCACCTAACCTAGAAAGACTGGTTTACTTCATGTCTATAGAAACTAGACTTCTTCCCCTGCGTACATTCTTTGGTTAGGGATTTCCAGGAGACAAAAGTATCAAATATTGAAATTAATAAGATTAAGAATTGATACAATTTCAGAGATGCCTACCTTCTCCGTTTTGAAAAAAAAAGGAAATATTTTCTAGTAGTAACGAAACTGAAGTTATTTTTTTGTTTAGTATTTTTCCTTTTAAGTGATTTTTTACATCACTCCCTATGAACAATTCAAAGCATCAACAGAAATGCAAATTTATTGCAGTTATCTCGTGGTGACACTTAGGGCGTAATTGTTCTGCAAGACTAACTATTTAATTCGCTACATATTGTTTTTAAAACTTTTGCAGAAAGCGGAACCGTTGGCATCCCAAGTATAATTGAAATTTATGATCGGTATAAATTTAATTCTTCTAATAATTTTACACTTTTTGTTTGAAACTTCAGTATTTCTTATAGCTAGCATGCAAAATATAAATGTCTTAATTTGAATCAGAGTAATAAATGTATTGGGTAACACTAAGGGATTGCAGGTTGCCTCTATTCCCTCATAAATTACTAATTTTTTTACAGTCGTATATGAAATAATTACAGGTAAATTGCAAGGTTAATTTAATTTTAACTACATAGGAATCCTTTTTATGCCAAAACTTATAGATTTTACAGTTGGCTATTTTTATATAAAAAAGTTTTAATTGCAAACTTATTAGTTAATATAATTTTTTTTTATATATTAATCCGATAAANCATAGAATGCTTAACTGGGGCTGCTCAGTTAAGTGCTTCTCCCTCAAATAGAAATGGTTTTGTTTTTAATGGCTACCGGGGCCGGTACCCCCTGAAGACGTCGGCTTCGGTGGTCATATTTTTATTTTATTTCATTTGTTTTGTATAATATAACTGTCTTACTTTAAATCAGAGTAGGAAATGTATTGGACAACACTAAGGGATTGAAGGTTGCCGCCATTCCCTCATAAATTACTTATTTGTTTTACAGACCTATGTGAAATAATTACAGGTAAATTGCAAGGTTAATTTAATTTTAACTACATAAGAATCCTTTTTATGCCAAAACTTAGATTTTACAGTTGGCTATTTTTATATAAAAAAGTTTTAATTGCAAACTTATTAGTTAATATAATTTTTTTTTATATATTAATATGATAAAAGTAAATAATAGTGAATTTTAAAAAATTAGTTTAAATTTTTTTTCAAAGAAGAGCGTTGATGTTTCGTTCGAATTGCGAAGTAAGGAATGTTCTAAAAAAGTTGTAAAATTATGACTTAAGGCAATGTCTCCTAAAATCAACAAAAATAAAAATAAAAATTGAGATTGATGTTTATTTGGCCAAATAAAAATTAATGACATTGAAGTTGTTGGTATGCAACTATTTCATGGCAAATGCAAAACCCGAAATATATATCTTCCTGCAGGAGACTTGTGATATTTGCAAATTCTGGTGATATTTAGATTGTGGTGATATTTTAGATGTTTATAAAAAAAAACTAAACAAAACATCCCTCAAGCGTCATGCATCATGTTAAGTGGTTTCAAAGTTTCCAGATATAGGCCTGTAGAACCATTCATAACAATCTAAGTAAAAGTGTAGAAAAATGCTCTAAATGGTGCATTAGTTTCATATTAAGACCTTAAAGTAGCGATATCAAATTTTTTAAACCACTTGTGGTACTCAAATTCTCAATTAGTTGATTTTATTTTTTGTTAAGAAATCTTGAAAAATGAATGAAAATGTTTTCAAAAATATTGATTAGCAGATCATATGATTAACGGAAAAGTTTGGAAATATGAATAACTGTTTCTTTTTTAAAACCTTCGAATCTTTGATTCTATTATTAGTTTACGAAAAGTTAAAAAGCATTTAATTAGCTTTGGTTACTACGTCTGCTATTTTTATTATAGTTATTATTAGTTTGTTTATTAATTATCTGAAATAAAGTCATATTTAAAAATAATTATGTTATTTTATTTCATTTTATGCCGATATTGTTTTTAAAAAAGTATTCACGGCTACATTCTTTAAAAAATTTGCGATAGTTACCAATTGCACAAAATTTTTTGCACTTTAAAAAACAATATTTTTTTGGAGTAAGGTCGGGAAATATACCATTCATTCTTTAATCTGTTGTTTGTCTGTCAAAGTTATTCTAATTGTAAAAGTTTCAGCTGAAAACATTATCTACAATATAAGACTAGGTTTGTGTTTCGACAATTATCTGGTTAGATTTTATAGCGCAAAACTGACCGCTTTCTTTCTTTCTAAAAGAATCACGATTTTTTTCTAATTTTGGCAGTATCACGTGAACCGGGTTCGAATTCCAGTCGATACGAATTCCACTTACGGCTTGCACCGACCACAGTGGTGACGTGAAATATCCCCAGTGGTAGACGGATCATGGGTTAGAGTCCCCTCGCCGTGGGAGGCACACCGTGGGAGGTTCTCGTGGTCTTCCTCACCGTGTAACGCAAATGCGAGTTAGCTCCATCAAAAAGTCCTCCACGAAGGCAAATTTCTCCCAATACTCGATCCAGTAGTTCCCTTGTCTTCTGGATTGGGTTTAAACTTTCAAGGCTACGGAGTTAAACATTAGTAGTCGTAAACTCACAAAATTGGGTCTGCTGTTCAACGACGGTTATAAAAAATACTATTCGTCTCTTTAAAGCACTTTATTCGTTAAAAATATCGATGAATCCTTGCGTTAAACAAATTAATAACGTAAGGAAACTGACAATAATTTATGAACACACCAAAAAATAAAAGTTTTCCAATGTCCACGTGAGTATCGCGAAAACCGTGAATATAGTCAATATCGTCTGAATTGACGATATTGACGTCAATTCGGGAGTATTAGGGCATATTTCTTGGCACACTTTTTGGGTCACCATATTAGGTGGGCCAATGCTGGGCCCACAGTAAGGATATATAGTACAGTGAATGAAAGAACATCCATGCCTTATCCGAGATTCGAACCCAGAACCTTTCTGATACAAGGCCCATTCCCTGACCCCTATATAGTACGGTCGGCTAGCCTTCAAATATAAAATATTTAAAAAAATCTATTTTGAAATTTCGCTGTTGTGTTTCAAAAATAAATTTACTTTCTTAAAGGAACTATAACAATTTTAGTCTGCATCATTGTTATTTATTAAAACGTATAGTAATAAATAAACATGATTTAAAAAAAATCAAAATAGGTAGAACTCTTAAATTCTGAATAAGACATAACTTCAACAAAAACTTCACAAAAACAAAATTTTTAAAAAAGGAACCTATGAATAGCAAACATAAAGATACGCAATTTCGATAGCAATCTCAGTGTTTAATTAAAAATATCCCTTTATAAAATATATACCAGAAAAGAAAATATTTTCTTTGAGTTATAGTGAAACATCTTTATACTTGGTTAATCAATATTAACATCAAGAAGCTCTAATTAAAAATATTTCAATAAGTTTTATATATTTTCGTAAAAGAACAAATATCTGATCCGAAAATCAGAAGATAAGACTCCAGAAAGTTGCTCTCTAGGAACAAAAGTTATTGTTCTCTTTTCTTGAAAATCTATTATTGTTACTGCGACATCATAAATACCAAGATGAAAGTTACTCTCAGGAAGATATTGTGGTTTATAGAAATGCCAGTAATATTTTTTTTTATTTCTTTGAAAGAAAGAATTCCTTTTTATATAAAAGATTGCAATTGTAGTTACACCCAGTAATATTGCTTTATATTAATTTGGAATCCCAAAATTAGTTTTGAATTAATCAAAATGAATTATATGAATAATTTTTAAAAGCTATTTTGCTATTTTTTAGAAAAAATTATTTTGCTATTTTTCTAGAAAAGCTATTTTGCTATATTTTTCTAACATGTATACGTCGGTGAGTTTACTCTAAACACAGCTTAAGATGCGTGTTAAAAAAAATTCAATATGAGTGTTTAAAAAATGGACACAGATCAAAATACGTTTCAGAGAACACGGAATGGACACAGAATTTTGTGCATATGTTTCTTTATTTAAGCACTAACCATGATCCTGGAGTTGTGGTAGTGGAGTATATGACAGTTGAAACTTTTTGGCAGATTTCTTCGTTTTCAGAATTCAAAACAATAAAGCGAGTTTAAAAAATTTAAGTTTTTAACACTCGCATTTGCTACCACAATTCTAAATGGGACCTTTTGTAATACAACCGTCGACTTTTAAAGTCTTTTTTAAAAAAGACTATTACAAACTGCACTAATTGATTAGGTGAATTGACGATAATACTATAAGAATTTATTTGAACATATTAATTTATTCAATAAAGAAAGGAAAATACTTATAAATGAAGTCCGAAAATGAAATCAATTAAGTCGATTTTCATAAATAGTAATTCATAAACACGCATTTCATGTTGTGTCCATTTTCGTATCCACGCCTTTTGGGCTGGGTCTATTTTCGTATACACGCATTTCATGTTGTGTCATTTCATTTTCGCATACACGCCTTTCGAGCTGTGCATATTTTCATAAACAATCATTTCAAGATGTGTCCATAATAAAATTTTGCTTTTTTTTAAGCATTTATGCGTCAGTATCAAAAGTTTATATTAGTAAATAGAAGAGTTTAGTTCTCTCTAAACTAAACTTTGTCATTATATTGAAATTAAAAAGCAAGAAAGCTTAATACCTAATATTTTTCGGATTATAAAATTACAGCATATTTTTTTGAGTAGTTACTGAAAAATTCTCAACTACTGAATATATTGAAAATTGAAGGATTCATCCCACTTATTAAATTAGAATAATGATCTTAAGATCTAATTTTTATAGATTTTGAAAGCTTGCATGTGCATTTAGTTTAACTTAGTATAACTTATTAAAAAGTTAACACCACAACTGAAGAGTTGTCACTCTCCTTATATAAGAAACGCAAAATTAAAGCTAAACACAATATTATGTTTCTAAATTTGGAAAACTTATCTAGTTTTGTCTAGTTAGTATAATTGCGAAACCTCAACTTGAATTTAAAGAGTTTGAAACTCTCGTTAAATAAGATGACGAACCACAATAGTGATGGACAGATAGATAGCGAATATGTTAGGACTAACAGTCTCAGATTTTAAATATTTAACTTAAGTGCCAAAAAATGAAGCATTTTCACTCCTTTTAAAATTGAAAGAAGAAAACATATTTGGTCTAACAGTCTCCGTTTATAAAAAACTTGAAAACTTATTTAGTTTTGTCCAATCGGTCTTTTGAGTAGTTTTCTACCGATATACTACTAAAATTTGAAGAGTTCATTAAATAATAAGTCGAAAAGCTAAAGTCTAATATCCTTTAATTTTTTAAAAAAAATAGTTTTGTCCTGTTAGTATATCTATAGAAAAGTTGCTGAACCTTTAAAACTTTTCACCTTCTTTATAGTTGGAAGATCACCTACTTCAAAATCTAATAGTCTTAGTTTTTTTAAAAATTTAAAAAATTCAGATATTTTTATCATGTAACTACAGGAAAAAATTTCAAAAAATATTCACAAATAAAAAGTACAAGATAACATTTTAACATCTGTAAAATATCAGTTCTTTTAAATATAAACGAAATTTCAGAGGATAAATGACTATTATTTTTTCTTAGCTATAAATAAACATCTCTTCAGTGTCTGCAACTCTTCAAACAAAATTGCCCCAATAAATTTAAATAATATTTTCATCCGTCCGGGCAACTACATTTCCTTAAAATAAAAAATAATTTTTTTCTTCTTCTTTCTATTTTAATACATAGCATTTATCAACGATCGGATGCATCACAACTTTGGAATCACATATATCCAACACTTACTTATGCTCTAGAAAACACACATACTTTGTTATCTTTCCAGAACTATGTTCAACCCTATTATTTATTGGTTGAAAACATTTTGGAAAGCATTTGGGAAGATAATCGAATTTTAGAAGACACGATGCATTTATTATATACATTTGGAGACAAATGCAATGAATAGTGTTCAACAGTTAGAAGAAACATTTGGTTTTTGAAGGAGAAGAGAGACTGTCTTAAAAAAACATTTCGAAATAAACAAAGATAAAAACTAGTAGTCGGGTACACAGTTTTTTTTATTTGATTTAAAGCATGTTACTTCGATAGTAATTATGGAATCTTAAATGTATTTGTGCATAGTTCTCTGTCAACTTTTTTCACGCATCATGTGGTATCGCGTTTGCAGAGTCATCAGAAAGCAACAAATAAACAATTTTCTATGATAGCTAGATATTCCAAATATATTATATGCTGCCGGACAACAGCGGATATTTTAGTGCCTCCAAAGCATATGTGTTATTTTAGCATATTAAAAATAATCTAGCGGCTCGACAGCCCATGGACGATCAAGACGTTCTGTTTCCATCACACACTTATACAAGTATGTTATACTTATATATTATACAAGTATATTATACTCATGTTNCTCACATCCTTCTCACCCTTTCTCAAAAACAGGGTGAGATTTCAAAAAGTTAAGTGAGATTTCTAAGAACTAAAAAAACACAAAAACTCTTGAAAATAAAATCATTTCTTTAATTATAATACATTTTTAACGTCTTCTAATTTTTAAAGCATTGAATATTTTTGTCATCATGTCATTTTGCATCATAGAAGATTTTGCCTTTACAAGGTATTCGTTCATCTTACATTAGTGCATAAAAAATTTGAACGTCTTGCATGAAGAAACCTTACCTACGGTAAACAGGTGGTTGCAGAGAAATGTGTTCTGAAAGGGGTTCCGTGGTTCGGAGGGGTTGTGTTCTGTTGTTCGAAAAGGTTCTGAACAATACTCGCAAATAGGGAATCTATATAATGGGGCAAATGTTGAAAATAATGAAAGATCCAGGAAGAATAGTGAAACGGATTTTATTCTAAACGGCGTAATTCGAAATTTTTTCCAAAATGCGAGAAACTCGCGAATTTTGAAATTTATTTATAGAATGAGCGACTTTCTCGCGGTTATATTTTTTTAATGCGAGAAAATAGAAAAATATGCGAGATTTTCGCGTTCTCGCGCTGTAGTGAAAACACTGTAAATCAAGTTCAATGACAATTTTATAATGATAACAGCTTATAATAAAAAATAGTAACTCACAGGTTTGAAATTCATAATTGTGCAATTCAAATTGTGAAACTCATAATTCTCATTTTAACAAAGTTGTGAATATTTGGTAGTAATTGCTTTAAAAGCATACTTATTGTTTTTGCATGTCATTTACTTTACGTCAAATTTTTTAACTTAAATAATGCTTTTGCGATTTAAAAATTAAATTTTTAAACGGAAATAGTTTTAAAGCTTTAGATGATACATTTAACTTCAAAAGATTTATCGCTAGATCACAGTTCAACTGAGTTTAACAAGGAAGAAAGCAAACCAGATTATTTCCGGGGTATTGGGAGCATCAGCGAACAGTGGGCAGAACCCACTAGTTCTATTTTATTTTACCGCTTAACTCATCATTACTGATTATTCTATATCTGTCAGATATACAAGTTTTCTTCTCACTTATTTTTTAAGTTCAAACACCTAATTTGATTAAGCATAATAAAGCATCCTAATTTCATAATTTATTCGGGTGTTCCTTAAACAACGCCCTTAACATGTTTCTTACTTATCAAATATTAAATCAGAAGAAAGTCAAGAGTATCAAGAATACTATGAAAACCTAACGAACACTATCAAAGAAGGCTATAATAATAAGGTCATTTTAATTCGATTACTTTGAAAGATCTTATATTTATACCCTTTTCACCTCCTCTAAATTTCTTCTGACAATTAAACATGTTTTAATGTTCTTTAACTTCAGTTTTCTGGTTAATGATGCTCTGCTAATGCAACCTTGACTGAATTTGTCATATCAGAGCAGCTTTAAAATTAAGATTAAGGGAAGATATGCCCGTCATCAACAATTCCGAAAATCATTGATATCCGCTCATAGAATTGAAATATTGAGCATAAAATTTACTTAGATAACACAAAAATTTGTCTCACCCCTTGTCACATCAGCTCATCATGATGATCAGGAATCTTTTTCATTTATGAATGCCTAGTTAAAGAAGTCAATTAAACACAACCTCTCAATTCCGCTTGAAAATGTATCGTCAATTGATTTGCATTTTTCGCCGTGTATGCATTAAACCATAATATTAAGCATAACTAATACAAGAGTATAAGATGTCAACTATAAAATTTACTTGAACGAAAAAACGTGTTTTTAATTTTCAATTTCATAATTAATATTTAATTCAATCAATATGCTTTTAATTTAATTAAACTTGAATTGAATTTCAATTGAAATATTTACATCTCAACTTTGTTTCTTCCAAACAAGATAAACTGTTGCAAAACTAAAAATGAACATTTTTTTTCTACTTTAAATGTGTGAATTATATTTCTTTCAAAAACAGAAATAGATCATAATTATAGAGAAATAGACCATAATTAAAACAGAAACGTGGAGGTCAATGACTAATTCGTCTTTTTTTTTTCTTTCTGTATCAAAACGGAGATATTCTTCTTCTTTACACAAAGTAATTCTTCAAAACTTCGCTCCACATTCGTCATTATTGAAACCTTATCCTACGTCTAGAGAGAAAAAAAATCTTTAAAAAAAAATTTAAAATCACATTTCGTAGCTGCCACACAACTAAATGATATATTTCTCATTCTCCAGTTTCTCCCATTTCAAGCAGTTTTAGAATCCTGCCAAATGGCCCGATAAGTCGGAGACCATAAGACATTCCTCCTTCCTTATTTGGAAAGATATCATGCCCCACTAATCCTCAAGCAAGCAACGGTTCCCTTCCTTTTATCCTGATCCCCACACCCAGCTCTGTCCCTCTAGATTGCTTTGGCGATTTATATGCCGCGATATCTACTCCTCCGATAAGATTTCTGCACCAAACATCTATTGTTGTCACTGATTGCGAATTTTGTAATAAACAATATTTTAGATGTATCGCTTATATATATATCCTTGTGCAAATTAATTGAAACAAACTCAATAAATTCAGAAAACTAAGAGAAAATGCTATTTTATTTAAATTTATACAGACTCAAAAATTTTTAGTACATAATATGATCTCCACGACACTTTATTAACATTTGGACACGATTCGGCATGGATTCCACTAATTTTTTACAGTCATTTATAATATTTGTGTCCTTGTACCACACATGAATTAACGCCGTGATTAGCTTCTCCATAGTTATACAGTCCATATTTAATAGGCGATTCTTGCATATGGCCCAGAGATTCTCAATTGGGTTGATATCCGGAGAGTTCCCTGGCCATTCCAATGTCTCAATTTGATTCTCAGACATGAATTTCTTGACAATTTTGGACGTATGGCAAGGAGCTAAATCCTGTTGAAAAATCCCTGTTCCATCAGGGTATCGTTTCTTCAACTCTGGAACAACTTTTTTACCCAGAATAGTAATGTACTGCTCAGAACGCATCATACCGTCAATAGGCTGCAAAGGTCCAACCCCATTGTAACCGAAACAACCCCAAAACATCTTCTTTAAAAAACACGAAAAAAAANCATCTATGTGTAAATATTCCGTGAAAAAATACTGTGTGTGTAACATAAAAAGCTACAATTAATCTTTTTATGTTATTCCTTTTCTATAAATCCTTTTCTTAATGTATTACTCAAAACTAAACGCTTTCTCACACTTTTAAACTCACATCCTGTCTATTAATCTATTTTTGGCCCAAGTATGTATTAATTAAAAGTAAAGACATTTTTCCCGTTGCTCTTTGTGGGAATCACGCGACCTATTTAATAAACCAATTGTATTTATTAATGTTTCCCTTTTACCCTGAGATATAATAAAATAGAGGGAGATTCATTTGCCACTTTCCTTAGGATAAAAACTAAAGCACACAGATTTTGGTGTGCGATTTGAGCTCCGCTAAAGATAGAAAATGTTCTGAATATACAATGTGAAGCTCAATAAAAATATTTTTGCCTTCCAACTGCTGTTTGTGTGGCTCTGCACAAGACCATGACTGCTATCCTTTTTTTAACTTAAGTCAGTTACGAGTATTTAGATTTGAAATAAGGAAGTATAAACGAATAGAAATATTAATAATGAATTATTAAAGAAATAAAATGAACCATATCTATAAATGTGGATTTTTAATTTACAAGCATAAAACGCAAATTAAATTTATCAATAAATAAATTTAAAAGAAAAAAAAACTATTAAATTGTAATAGCTGAAAAGGGTTTTATATATCTTTTTTTTTATTCATTTCAATTAGCCACAAATGGTCAAATTAAGTAATTACCTTAGCGAATTAACTTCTGATGTAATGATTGCATTTTCACATACAATCTGCAATCTTGATTAGATCTACAGTCATCTATAAGTAAGCTAATGGGATAGCTGCAAGTAACAATATGTGGTTATCTCAATCCTGATTGGTTGTTAAAACATGGCATTTGTTTGCGTTAGTAACTGTTTGTTCTATGACTACATGATAAACTGACTTCATATTTTTGAGATCATATTTCTCCTCTTCTGTCCTTTCCTTTTAATTCTCTCAAAAGTTCTATTCAATTCACTATTTAATAAAACTTAAGTAATAAAAGTTTTAAGTTCAATTGCCTATTAAAACCGTGAATATTTATTAACATTTCATTCATAAGCAGTTCATCTACTCTTATTACATGGAGAATCTTTTTATTTAAATTATTTAAAAATGATATTTTTAAAGTGCAAAATGGTAAAAATGAAAAAAAGTAAAAATTATATTTTTAAAGTGTTTGAATTGTTTATTTAAAAAAAAGCAGTTACTTGTTTTAAGTAATATAAATCATTGCAAAATTCGATAAAATTACGTAATAAAAATATTTAGTAATTTTAAAATTTGATTAAAACACAGTTTTGAGCAAGTTCTAACACACATTAGCAGGATGAAAGTAGTTTAACATATGTTTCATTGACCCATGTTCTGCGCTTGAATACTGTTTAAACATAAGCGACACATTTCAATTTCACAAAAAAAGTGTTTTTAAGTCTAATTTCTATTTAAAATAATGTACATATATAGGAAGATTTTATTTTTAAAAAAAAAAAACATCTGGAACAAAAGATATAAAAATAGAAAAAAAATATTTACATATAATACGCTTTAATAACGTAGCATTTTTAAGTTAAAAAGAGAATGTCTTGAAAATTGTCTGAAAGAATTAGCATAAAATATGTTTCTTCTTCCAATCTCCGAAGTTAATAAAAATATAAAACTGTCGAAATCAGAATGTTACTTAAAAAATTGCTTATTTGAAAATTTTCAATAATTTAAGTCAGTCTGTCAAACATTCTGAGATGTGTCCTTAAAGTGATAAAATTTTACAGACGGAAATCGTTTGCGTTTAGATAGATGATTATTGGAAACTGGCAACTTTAAAATATGATTCTAAACTCCGTTATTATTGGCATAAAAATGTCACTTTTAATAACGCTATTTTGGATGTTTCAACTCGCATACTAGGAGGATTCTTACAGTACAGTTCATATTGGAGATTTGGCATTCATTTGAAATTTTAGATTTAAATTGGACTTTTATGGGGAAAAAGCAGACTCGAGCAGAAATGTTATTGCTTAAAAAATTCTTCTTGTGACTATAAACTCAATAAATCAAAGAATTATTTTGCATTTTTTTTTGAAGTTTCTGAATAAATACTCAGCTTTAAAAGGAAAAAACAGAAAAAAATTTCAAAGATATTCAAGAAAAGAGGACATTAAAGGAAAATTCTAAAAAGCTAAACTAATCTTTGAAGTATTGTTTGTCGTTAATATTTCAAAATTTTTGAATGTCAGTAAAATAGATAATATTAGTATTTCTTAAAACATCGTTTCGATAGGTACGAATATACATCAATTTTATGATTTTCTTTCTTTTTTTTTTGTATTTTCAAACACAACATTTGTAAAAAAAATACACAGAAAAAGTGGGGGAACAAGTCACCTAACATAAGATTAAAAAAGGTTGAATCAAGTTTAAGGTATGTTTTTATTTTTTCCGTACATCATTTTCTTGCAATGAAGTAAAAGAAAATGAAGATTTTGATTAAGTTTAAAATTTAGTGAAATTATCTAGAAACGGAATGAAGTAAATAACAAGTACAAAAAGGGGAAATCAAGTTGCAATGCTTTTAAAAAGAAATTTTTGTCTTCATTAATACTATCCAGGGCCCGCCCGCGCTAGGGATTTAAAATTATTAACCAGTAAATTAGCCAAATATCAAAAGTAATCATCAATTTTCGAAAGTCTTTGCCAATTGCAAATCTTAACGATTTTTTTATGATTAATTTTTTTCCTTAGGAAACTATTTTACTGTAGTTTGCTTCAGGCTTATATTATTCTGATCGAATATTAATAGGTTATGTGGCGCATCTACCGAAAATTACTGTAATCGAATAAAAAAAATACTGATTTGTTTACAAAAATTCATTTTGACGTCATTCTGAGGTTTCAGTTAAATATATAATTTTTTTTTCAGCAGGAAAATTCATTCGCCAATACTTTCACCGAAACGCAATTTTATTCACCAAATTTACGATTTTATCGCATTTGGAACTTAGATAAAATTGAAAATTAAGATTACATGAATAATTTTTAAATCCCTTATGAAACAATTTATGTACAGGAAATATAATCAACGAGAATTATTTTAACTTCCGAAAACACCGCTGTTGTAGAGCTTGGAATATAATCTTTAGATTGTTTACATTTACACACCTGCCAACTTCTACGGTCGTTGAAAAAGATTTTACAAAGTGGTAGTAAAACAATTAAGTTTGGAAGAAATTTCTAAAAGCATAACTATTGAGAGATCTATAAACATAATTAGCCAACCAATAAATCTTATCTACATATTTTTTTAAAGTTATTTATTCGTCGTGGTAATTTATAAATTTTTGTTGATGCTTTAAATTTCAAAATTTAATACACCAAAACGCTTATGTTGCTACCACTAATTTATAATTTTTAATAAAAATTATTTCTCAACGGCAGTCTAAGTTGGCAGCTATTCATTTGAATACAAGTTAACGTGAGTTAGTGAAAGCCCTCGACGCTGCCAACCAAAATATAAGATTGTCGTTAAAATATACATATATTTTTTTTGCTATGTACTTAGAATAATTACATTTTAATTATTAAATCTCTGAACTAAGAGATTCCACTTCCGCTCTGGTAAGCCTATATTTCGAATTCGTCAATATATTCTCTTTATGCTGCGCGTCTGTTTGATTTACAGAATAATTTTATTTTTGGAATTAGTGAAAATGTTACGGTGAATGATCGAAATTGGTGATTGTTGACTTCCACCAGTGAATGTTGTAACTCACATAGTCGATTTGGTAAGTGTCCGAAATATATACTAGGTCTAGTTACGTGCCACTGCTCTGTACACATTTGCCCGATATACCCTACACTGATGTTTTTTAAGATTCAGTGCCTTTGCCCGGTATGCCCTACATCAATGTTTTTTTAAGGCCAAGTGCCACTTCCCAGTATGCAATTAACAGGTACTCCGAACACTGATGTTTCTCCCAATCAATCCTCAGCAGATATTAAAATATCGAATAATTATAATGATATCAACGAATAAATTAATATCAAACCGGATGTGGCAAATATTTCTGACATTCACCAAAGCGACTATGTGAGACACTCACCAGTAAAAGTAGACATTCTTTTGATATCGCGGTCATGCACAGTAACAAATACATATACATTCCAAATTAATAATTCTTTCTTTATAGTGTAGGTACCTTAATAATTATTTTATTGACTCTTATATGTATGATAAGTAATCTTATGTTATGTATCTCATGTAATCTTACCTCATGCATCTTATCTTTAAGATGGTAATTATAAATGTTAGTGCTACTGAATTCAAAAAACTTGCTTAACATCAAGTAATGTACAAGAGCATTCTTGGTGTAGTAGAACACTTATAAGAGCACCACTTTGGTATCGAAATTAGTTGCCACCATTTTTGTTCTAAAGATACATAAAAACAATTTTACAGTGTAAAAAAAATTTTCTGCGCAAATATTTTTTACTGGAAGTGTTTAGAAATACTGCATAATTCAAATATACTTTCTTATCGCTTAATTTTTTGTTGATACTAATTCCGTGAAAATCATTTTTTTTTTTTTATTTTATTCTAGTGGGATCTTGTATGTTCCAGACGATGGTTTCCTGTTATACTTCTGACAGCATTTAATGCTTCAAATTTTATTGGACAGTGTGTTTGCCTGCTTATTGCAAAGAAGTAAGTTAAATTTTGATAGTTGTAACTATTCTGTAGCTTATTCATAAATTATAATAAATTAGTAAAAACACTATATTCAATGTTGAATAAGCTATATATTTACAAAATAGTATATTTTATTTAATGTATTTGAACCCACGTTCTTTACTTCCTTAAAATTTCGATGTTTCTTTAACAATGAAATAACAAATATTTTCTGCTTTTTTATGTTAGACTTGAATTAACGGTTTAAATTAAAGCAGTATTTTTAAGCAAACCATGTGATAGCAAACATTTTATTATTTGTAGGAAATTATTAAGATTTCGTTTGGAAACAAAGAAGTTGTTTTAATTTAATTATTTCAAAACCTTACTCATGATTGCATAAAGTATGACTTCCTATGAAGATCAAAAAGACGGTTGTTCCTAGATATGAATAAAGATTGAATATGGTTCTCCATAGATAGAAATTAAATGAATAAAAAATACTTTTTAAATTAGTACTCTAAAAGCGTCTCAATTCTTACATAATGTGACCGGAAAACTTAATTATATGAAGAAGTAATTTTTTTTTTAAAATCAGTAATATATTTTACATCTGTTCTGCATTTAATGAACATAATAAAACAGAAAAGCTTAATTAAAACATGCTTTTTGTGGAAAAATTGAAAATCCTGTATGCTTATTTACACTGCACATTCAATTTGCTTAGCTTATTAATATCAATTTAAGCCTTAGTTTATTATATATATTTTCAGTTTATTAATATAAGCTTATTTATATAAACGTATAACAGATCTTCCTTAGTTCCTATTTTTGAGAATTCAAATATTTATTTTTTGCCCTACATGTACACATTTCGTCAAAATAACATTCCATTAAAGTATCCATTAAAGTAACATTTCATTAAAGTATCATTTAAAGTAACATTCCACTAAAGAAGCAATTAAAGTAACATTCCATTAAAGAAGCATTCCATGAAAGAAGTATTCAATTAAAGAAGTATTCCATTAAAGTATCCATTAAAGTATCCATCAAAGTAACATTCCATTAAAGAAGCATTCCATTAAAGAAGTATTCAATTAAAGTATCCATCAAAGTAATATTCAATTAAATTAACATTTCATTAAAGCAACATTCCATTAATATATTCAGTCACATTAGACTCCTGCTTAATTCCACTAATCAGTACGATGTATATTTTAGCATTTTACGTTCAGACGCCTATTATTACTGTTGATTGTTTAGAAATTTAACTATTTAGCTATTTCTTAATTTTCAAAATATTATAGTGATTCCTCAAGTTTTATCAATACTTTAACAAAAAGTTTATAGTTGAAAATATTTTCACAAATTTTGCATGCCCACTTACTTCATTGGAATTAAATTTCTTTTAATTCAATATAGTCAACATCTTGTGACTAAAAAAAAAGTCAGGACTTCGTGCGGAGATCAAAAAGACCACGGTTCTAAATTATGAATAAAGGGATAATATCGCTTTGGAAAATAAAGTGAAAAAGAAATCTTTTCAAATTCATACTTAAAATTATCTCAGTACTTGAAAACTTGAAAGGAAATTTAATTATATCAGAAATAGCATTTTTTTAAAACAAAACCAGTAATATTTTTTTACATTTGTGCTGCATTATATGGGATGGAGACTTCTTTATGCATTTCGCTAAAGCATTTGATTTGTTATACATATTAATCAATGAAATGTAAAATTGTTTTGTAATTCATTTTTTGGAATTCAATTGACATTTATATTCTGTATTACTTGTCCACATTACATTAAAGTATTTTCTGCCACATTACACTAGAATCCACTTAATTTCAACATATTTAACTTACAAATCTCCGCTTTTGATACCTATTGTTATTTAAATATAATAAACTTCTAGTATTAACCGTAATTTTTAAAATATCAACATATAGTCGTTCTTTAAATTAAAGAGCAATAATTTAACTCGAATCCTGAAATAAAGAATATTATCAAATTGCTAAACATACTCACTTCATAAAATTAAGAAATTTTTTTTAATTTTATCCCGTCATAATCCTGTTCTTTATTACGTACAAAATGCGGATCGATATCAACGTAAAGGCTAAAGAAAGAATATAGCTCTTGAAAATACGTCGTAGGGAATTAAAAAAGTCTTTTCAAATTAATACTTAAAATTATATCAGTTCTTGAAAACGTGACCAGAAATTTAATTACATCAGAAAAAATCAGCTATACTTTTTACATCTGTGTTGCATTTGCTTTATTTTTTAACGATAAAAAAAATCATTAAAAACTATTGTTTTTATGAGAAAAAGAAAACTTAACAAAACCATTCTTTTTGTAAAAGAATAAGATTCCTTTATGCATTTCTTTAATTAAAACTTGACTTATTATTTACACAGCGTAATTCTATCAATTTGTTTCAAATATTAAGATAAACTAATCAATGAAAGGGAAAATTGTTCCGTTGCACTAATTTAATGAAACAAATCGGTCTTCTTACAATTAAAACTGATTTAACAAGCACTCACCCAGTACAAATCATGCCTAGATTAAAATGATAAGATTAGGAAATAGAATGATTCCCAGTTTGTTTTTTTGGAAAAACTTATTTCATTAAATGTAAAGTCACGTAGTTATCTTTGATTAATTAGAAACTTCAATAGTTTTTTTTTCCTTCTGAGATTTATTTTTCGGAAAGTGATTCTTTTTTAATATTGTAGAATTAGATTTCGAAATGCTTTTTATGAGTGGTACAAAACAATTTTGTTTTTTGTAACACACCTAAATAATTCTTTTATTTAATAAAACTTTATTCTTTTTAGTCATATCCTCTAGCTGTAACCAATGCATTTTTTAAGGACACGCATTGTTTTTTTTATATATA
>NC_092207.1:4592090-4811606 GCF_043381705.1 Parasteatoda tepidariorum | reverse complement strand
TATATATATATTACCTAAGAAATGTTTTAATTATATAGTGTCCATTCTCAAATAACTTTTAGCTTTTTTTTTTTTTTGACAGTAGCATATTTTCATATCTATAAAATGTTTGTCATTTGTTTGCAAAAAACTGATCGAGTCATTTTCGATCTTCTCATTTAAAATAGTTTTTATCCCCTAAAGAATTTAGAGTTATGATAGAAATTGGAACGTTGTTGTAGACTAGCGGCTCTCAACTTTAACCCTAACTTTACTTTCTATGTGCATTTAGATCCGACCTACGATTCCTAATTCATTTTTTTTTAAATTATTTCAAGTAAAATGCCATCGAAAAAAAATTATATTTTGTAAAAGAATATATAATATTTCTCAAAACAATATAAAGATCAAATTATATAAAGAAGCATGTATCAAAATATTGCATTAGTATTTCCTATCACGCTTTTCAAATCAGCATTAAAAAAAAACAACGATATGTTTCCCTAATAATCATTTTCAACGTTTATAGCAGTTATTTTAAGCTTTCATTTCAAATTAAGCAATAATTCGTTAAATTTTATTTATTTTCAGTTACGTATATACGCAAAAAAATATTACTAGAGTAGATATAGCACAAAGATTGAAAATTTAACTGCAAAACATTAAAACTTAATTAAAGAATATTAATCATAATACAATGAAAAATCTTCATTCCTCTAACTGAATATTGTAAAAATAGTCTTCCATAGGAAATAACGTTCACAATTACCTTAAGAAACTTCATTTATAAAGTCGGGGTTCCACCCAAAGAATGCCGATCATTTTGGGTTTCACAGCAGAAAACAAAATGAGTACCACTATTGTAGACAACCCATTTGTCGCCCATTCTCAGTGATGATGGGCTTTAAAAAAAGAATAATTTTCTTACCATTTGAGAAGCAAATCATATAAATCAACTTAACATAAAAAAATTTTTTAAGAACATGAGGAACTCCAATATTGGAAACCAATATGAGGAACTCCAATTAACTCCAATATTGTGTCTTCATCAGCCTTGCAGAACGGGAGAAATTTTCAACAAATTGCCGGATCGAAATTTTGCCAACCAGTTTTGTCATTGACATGGTGCGCAAGACATGTTGATTCTTATTAAACAAGAAAAACATCGTTCAAGAGATGAGATTCTCTTTATTGACAATTTCAGTGATATTTATAGGATCTCTCAGGTCCCGCAATTCAAGAGTAAACTCGCCAAAAATATCAATGGATAAAGAACCTAATGAAAAAAGAATTCTAAAAAACTATAAAACAGCTGCGGTCACCATAGCAGCACATGCGAAGACGACGCGTGAATACTGTCTGCTTTTTAACACTGCCAATACGTCTTCTCTATACACATTCGATAGTTCCTTTCTTGCTTGAACAGTATTTCTACCTTTTCGAAAGTAAAATATGCCGCAAATTCTGCTTTTCATATTCAAAATGTCGCCAACTACTGCTTAGAATCATTGGAACTTCTTTACACGCAAGTTTTGCTATATCAGCTGTAAAAATATATAATGATTATGCGGCTTAAGTTTGAAGTTACCTGCGTAAAAACACTAAAGTCTTTAGATGGAAAAAAACAAAATTACTCTCGGAGAAAACCAGTTATTTCTGTCTTCTTTATTGTTAAAAATATTTTTTCTTTAACTCTTTTTTTTTCTTCCTTCAATATACGTTTGTGTACAGTTTTCTTTAATCACACTCTTCTTATTATATATATTTAAAAAACTTATCAAAAATGCAATTAATATCTTTTTAAAATTCTTGTTTAAAATATAATTGATATCAATATATTTCTAAAACATTTGTCAAAAATGCAAAATTAATAACAATACAATATTTCTAAAATCCGTTTCAAAAATGCTAATAACACTAATATATTTCAAAAATTCATGTTAAAAATGCAATTAATGTTTCTAAGACTTAGGTCGAAAATGAAATTAGTATCAATATATTTCGAGAATTCGCGTCAAAAATACAATTAATATATTTAGTCATCGGATATTAAACAATTTAATGAAAAATACACAAAAAATTATGCGAAAAAATGAAATCTGCTATGTCATGATAAAAGAATTCAGGATTGAAAATTGAAATCCTGTTTGATGACCAGAGTAAATAGAGTGAAAGGTGATTGTTGAAAATAAAACCAAGTTTTTATTCTGACAATCACATTTTTTAATACAATTTTCTTTACTTATTAATCAAAAGATTTAGATTCTTCTTTTGCCCTTGCCTAAATATTAACTTTGAACAACTAATGTGTGTTCCTTGTTGACAAAAAAGGATTCTAAGATAAAAAATGACTAAAATTAAAAAGGAATGAGAGCATACAAGACGTTTATCTTATGGTTTTTTTAATATAATAATCATGTTTAAACTTTTATTGATAATCTTTTTATCAATACGTCATCCTTTTAAGCTTTGTTTTCGAAATAATTACTTTAAATTTTATATTTCCTAATTTAATTATCATTTATAAATTTTAGAAATACTATATGCAAATCTTTTAGGAATAAACATTTTACTATGACATTGCCATCCTGCTAAATTTTATTTCCTGAAGAATTTCTTCAAAAATGTATATTTCCTAATTTAAATTATATTTAATAAATGTTAGAGATGTGATTTTATTTCTGCATTTTTAACTTTTTTTATTGAAGCTAATATAATTACTCGTTACTTTCATTTAACTATTTCCATATTATTATTTTACTAAAAAAGTTAGTTATACACAGAAGATTTTATTTCAAATTTTTTTTTTCTTCTTTACTTTTATTTTGTGTATCGAATTAGTTGAGTTGTTAAAGAATATATTTGTTTCCTCATTATTTTTATTAATAAGATTGTTAAATAAAATTTCTAGAAAATTTCCTTTATGTTAATACAGAACAGGCAATATATGAGTGACATTGTTTAGGAATAAAATATTTTTTTCAACTATCCCTTGTACTTTAATTTAAATATTCCAACTATTACAATGTTAAATTTATAATTTATTTTTAAAAAATTGTAATCACAGTTGCATTTTTTAACATTAACTCCACTAATTATCACTATCAAGAGATTTGTTTGTCTTCTATCATTAAAATTATAATGCAGAATTTTTTTCATTAAATATGGATATTTCTTAACAATTAAAATTTTACCTTACAATTTTTTTATATTTTTAAACCTTATTTTACAATGGTAATTTAAATAAAGGAATTTTAATATGAATTTCATTGAAAAAAAAACGCTTAAATTTATACATTTAAAACATATATGCATTTTGGTTTCACATTGGTCAACCTTCATCAAAAGGTAAAACGGCCGGGATAGTAAAAAACAGATAAATTCTACAGATATTGACGCAAATGATAAATGAAGCATTAAAGAGATAAATATTGAGTTAAAAGTAAAACATTAAATTTACGCTAAGTATAGAACGTCAAAAAATATATATATATATATATGATTTCCAAATATGTGAAAATTATGGTATAGCAGCAGGATCATTACCACGTTATAATGAGTTTTTCATGTGGAGAAAAACCCAAGTTAACGCATGTAATACATTTACCGGGGTGATTGTGAGCCCAAGTCAAATTTCCGGAAAATTTCTTGAGTTAAAAAAAAAGCTTAAATTGAAAAAAATTTAAACAAGGTTTTTTTTCTTCCTTTTTCTCAAAATTTCTTAGTTTACTTAAAATATTTTTAAAATTTTACACATTTAAACATACCTATGATGGCCTTGGAGAAGTAATTAAAATTTACAAATATGTCTTTCTTTCTTGAGTTCATGATTGTAACAACTATTTACTGATAAAAAAAAATGAATATTAATCATGAATATAAGCTTATAAAGTATCTCTCTGGCTCTCCCTTACAAACAAATAANAAAATATTTTTTTCAACTATCCCTTGTACTTTAATTTAAATATTCCAACTATTACAATATTAAATTTATAATTTATTTTTTAAAAAATTGTAATCACAGTTGCATTTTTTAACATTAACTCCACTAATTATCACTATCAAGCGATTTGTTTGTCTTCTATCACATTGGTACACCTTCATCAAAAGGAAAAACGGCCGGGATAGAAAAAAAAACAGATAATTTAATTCTACAGATATTGATACAAGTGATCAATGAAGCATTAAAGAGATAAATATTGAGTTAAAAGTAAAACATTAGATTTACGCCAAGTATAGAAAGTCAAAATATATATATATATATGTATAATTTCCAAATATGTGAAAATTATGGTAAAGCAGCAGGATCATTACCACGTTATAACGAGTATTTGATATGGAAAAAACCCAAGTTAACTCATGTAATACATTTTTGTATGCTTATGGGGAGATTTTTAAACGTTATTAATGAAATTTATATTATTACAAAGAAAATTACTCTCTTAATTGTATAATTTAAACGTTGTTCCTGAAGAACTAGTTTATCGAAGAGCTTAGTTTATATCTCATAAACATCTAAAACAAAATTTAGAGCTTAATCTGTTGAGGCATTAAAGGTGTTAAAAAAATCCCGAATTCAGCATGTTAACCACGTATTTCCCATTGAAAAGAAAATTTCATATCGGCTTGTATTCTATTTTCTATTGTATTCTATATTCTATTCTCTTTCAACTGATACACAGATTCTAAATATTTCAGTTTTTACTATACTTTCAAATTTTTATCAATAATGGTCTAAAATATAAATTTTCTCTGCGTGTTACCAAGTTTTCATTTTATGTTGTTTTTTTATTCTAGATTTGGAAAACGAGCTCTTTTCTTCAGTGCCCTTTTTATGCAGAGCGCAGGTGGTGTAGCGACTGCTTTCTCGCCAAACTTTGTCAGTTTTGCCATTTTCAGGTGCTTAGTAGGACTAACTGTACCTGGTGTCCTCATCGCCCCATCATCTCTTGGTAAGATGTTTTATTCAGGTATCGATACAATTTTCAATAAACACTAAAGCATTCAAAACAACGCTGAGGTTTTCTCCCTTCTACGAGGTCTCGATCGAGCAAAATGTTCTATAGAAGATTTAATGTAAAAATGAGGCGTTTGAATTGAGTTCTATTGAAGAATTATAGCATTTCGAATGTTGAAAACTTTTTTGTGCGCTTTTTTTTTATAAACATTAGTTGAAAATGAAGTGAATTCAATTAAAAAAGCTGAAGATTAAAACTTCATTAGCGTCCTTATTGAAATTAAGGAAAAATTTAAATGCTGCGAGTGCTCGAATAGGTGCTCTTATTTTAAGACCAGTGTTCCCCAACCCCCGGTCCGCGGACCAGTACCGGCCGGTGGATCAAATAGTACCGGGCCGCCCATTTCATTGAAACTGAATTTAAATTCCTAGGTTCAGTACATAAAATTATTAAGATGAAGCTGAAGATCCTCTTAATTATAGTGTCTAAATACAGTTTAATAAATAAATTTACATTTATGAGAAATTTAGCCTCTTTGCATATTAATATAATTAAATCCTCGAGTAAAGCTACAAAAGAAAATCGTGAATTTGAATAAAAAATCGTTGGTATATGTGTTTAAAAAATCGCATAATGACTCAATGATTATTTTTCTTTTTTTTACAAATTTGTTGTCATTTTTATGATATTAAACAATATTTTTCTAAACTCTTACGCCAAGGAAAATAAAGAGTTTTAAGTGCCTTACACTGTAAACCAGGGTTCGTGATTTTTTTGATTTTTTTTAAAAAAATCAAAAGAATCAGATTTTTTTTATTTAAATCGGATTTTTTTGATTTAAAATCAGATTTTATTGATTTTTATTCAAATACACTGTAAGAACTTTAATTTCTGATTAAAAAAAATTATAAATGTGTAATTAAATTAACTTAATATTAAAACTATATTGTAACAATATTTTAGAAGCTCTAACTAAAATAATTTTTCATTATAATACATGGCTTTGAATGCATAACAACCATTATGAAACAAATGCTTGATTAAAATTTAAAGACTTAGATGAAATAGAGAATTTAAAGAATACTTCAGGGGTCTGTCTGGGTTTTTCTGAGAGGTACCTATTTTGTGGAAATTAAAAATTATATATAAAAATAAAATTTTAAGAAAAAGTATTTTGTGTGCTTATTTTATCATTTTTCCTAAAGTTGAATTTGTAAAAAGGTACCGTTAAACGGTGGTAAATTTGGCTTGGGCAGACCCCTGCACTTTAACTATTAAAATAAAGTTTCAGTTAGCTAACCATAACTTTAATTTAAAATTGTGATTTCTTTTTTTTTCTCTTGATTTTTAAAATGACAAAATAAATGTAGCAGACTGCTTATAAATGTAATCCTTCATCAAAAAATAAATAATATTTAATGTATGTATTTTTATATTAAAATATTCAATTTTAATTCTATATCAAAATAGATAAGTTAAGCTTTAAAAAAAATAGAAAATCTATGTACTCATTGGAATTTTATTTCTCACAAAATTTCTTTATAGAAAATCAGATAATGTCAAAGATACTGTAAGCATATTATGAGAAAAAAATACCAGTTAATAACCCTACTGCATCAAATAGACTTTGAAAGAGTTTAAAAGGATGAAAGGGAAGAATGACACTATATTAGGAAAAAAACATCTGAATTCATCAGCCCCTTTTTTTTCCTTTTTCTGTTTTTGGCATATTAGGGTAATTTCTTTTTAATATAACCTCAAGCTTCAGAAATATACATTTTCCACCAATAAAATATGTAGATTTTAATTCGCGCTTTTTCATTCAAAAGGTAGAATTTTAATTAACATTATTTGTATTATTTTTTGAAAAAAATTCATGTTTATTAATTACTTTCTACAGCTATGCAAGTCTATATTAAGACAGCATTAAATGTTTACTTTAATCTGTACTTTCAATCTCAAGAATCAAAAGATTTTTAAAAATGTAATTTCAAATGTGTTGGAATTTAACACACACCAAGAAAGTAATTTCGTTAACTAAAATTAATTAATGCAGCAATTTATTTAAATTAAATTTTAATACTAAGAAAAGAAAATAATAAAAGTATCAAAAATTTAAAACACTGTTTTTTAACTTTTAAAATCAATATATATATATATATAGATAAAAAAAAATTTTTGATTTAAATCGTGATTTAAATCAACGAACCCTGCTACAAACTATATTTATTATCTCTCTGTAAAGTATAATCTGGGCATTAGAACGGACAATTTAAAGATTTCAAAAGTTATTGAACTTTTTTTAAAAAAAAAAATCACCGATATAGTGATACTTTCTCAAAAATTATCAAAATCAATGAATAATTTACAATTTTTTTATGTGCCCAGACAATAAAGTATGTGGGCAACTTTTTCATACGTTGAAACATTAGAATAGAAACGCTTTTCGTTTTCATAAAAATTGTAGCTTTTCCTCCTATTGACATTTTAGTTTCAGAATTAATTTAGATGGCGCTGGCAACAGATAGACTTGCAAATTCATAGCAATTATGAAAATAGCATAGACTTTGCAAAATGATCTATTTCATGTGACGACAGAGACTTTGAGAAGCAGCCTTAACATGTCGAAAGTAAATTCATTGACTAGATTATAAAACTGCTTTAATATAAAAGTTCAGCCGCGTAAACGAAGATTTGAATACAAAATTACAATATTTACTAATTAAATATTAAGATTCGAGCCAACTACAAATGCCAGCCCACTCCAGTATCTCGTTTTTTTGTCATTTTATCGATAATCCATTTCCACTTGCAGCCCTTCAGGTCATACGAAGGAATTTACAATCAAAACTTTTTATAAGTTAAATGAATTCCAATAGCTGTAACAAAATACTTTTTTTTTCAATTAATTCTTTGTAATAATACAATGTATTAATTGTTCTTTGTATAGTATTTCAAGTTTTAAACAAAGATTTGAATATAAAATTACAATATTTACTAATTAAATATTAAGATGTGCGCCAACTACAAATGCCAGCGCACTCCAGTATCTCGTTTTTTTTTTTTTTTTTTTTTTTTTTTTTTTTTTTTTTTTNTTTTTGTCATTTTATCGATAATCCATTTCCGCTTGCAGCCTTTCAGGTCATACGGAGGAATTTACAATCAAAAATGTTTACATGTTAAGTGAATTTCAATAGTTGTAACAAAATACTTCTTTTTTTTCGATTAATTCTTTGTAATAATACAATGTATTAATTGTTCTTTGTATAATATTTCAAGTTTTAAGCAAAGATTTGAAATTACAAGCCTGCATTCTATCAGTCTGAAGTTTTTTATTGAATGTTTATGAAGTAGGATAGTACACTCCTGGTTCTCTGTAGTTGTTAGGATATCTCTTAATGAAATAACCGCATTCACAGCACAACTCATACTGGGCTGTTTGTATAGCAGAAAATGTGTAAAAGTGGTAGTAAAATCGTTTCATATCTAGCTTGTTTTCGTGAGAAATAAAAACCTTGACTATTAAGGCATAATAAAAGTTATAATTCATACAAGACCGCTTCGTTGAAAAATAACTGTCAATAAGTCTTGATCATCTCGGACATTTGCTCCTTGCAAAAAAGAAATTTATTTTACTACCACTTTTATACCTTTTCTATTATACAGACAGTCTTGATAACCTTTTTACTAGGCCAGTTTCTTGAACATAATGTTAAAACAGCAAGATAAACACTCTTCGTATCGGCCGTATTCGTATCTGCCAGCAATCGCTGGAATTTAAACTCTGGTCACCTCACTGGGAGACGAGAGCTTTATCCTCTGAGCCTCCCCCGGCTCATGAGATTGGCAAAGAACTGCAGAACAAAATGACGGAGAAACGTATAGTAACTCTTGATCAGAGATGTCATAGTACGGCACTAGAGGAATTTACTTTTTATAGATTGCCTATTCACGGCAATTGAGCCAATACTTTTATTTATCTAAATTCGCTTAATTTTGCGTTTTCTGATAATTATTATCGAACTATTCATTTAAATTTACTCAGAAGAAGCTGTTCTAACAAATTTACTTATTTGGTACACAAATTGCCGAGCTCTATAAATCAATCTTCAAATCAATCAACAATGATAAAACAGCCACTTCTTTCTGACCAGCTTATTTTAAAATGTTCAATTATAATTATTCGAAAAACATTAAATATAATTTAAGAAAAAAAAATTAAAATAATTTATTTTAACGAAACGTTTGGTCTGAATACAGAACAGGAACTGCCCATAGAAAATAAGTACCCCTAGCAGCGTACTATGACATTTCCAATCGTGGTTCCATGTTCTTGACGTACCCTACTTACTCTTAAAGCCTGTATTAATATTTATGAAACACCATGCTTAAATAAATATAATTTATTTGAACTAGCGATACGTGTAATATCGTGAAATACTTGTTGTCTAAATTTCATGACATTTATACGACTATACGACACCTTAAACTTTCCCTCTCAAATTAAAAAAAAAAAAGATTTAAAAGACCACGTATATGAAGAAATTGAACAAAACGTGAAAGAAAACTAAAATATTAAATCGAACACTGCAAATAAATAAATGGTCATATAATGCAAATACATGCAAAAGCAACAGTGCTTAGTTAACATTTTTCTGGTGTTACACCCAGTCAAAAATAGTAAACCAATTCCCAGACTCGTGCATTAATTCGTGAACCTCTCAGATTATCTCGCGAACAACTTTGTTTTTATTTTTTACGTCCACGATAAGTGAAATCTGTCGCAGAAAACGAAAAGTTAGTAGAAATTTTCTCGGCGTGTAGTTTTTCAATACAATCATATTGTTTTCTTCTCATACGTGCTATGTTTACAAGCAGAAGTTAAGAAACTTTGTATCCTAAAATGTCACAGTAAATTACTTACAGAAACGAAAACAATTTCATTTGAAGTGTTTTTTAAGTAAATTTCCCACAGGCATCTTATTCGAGGAATAGGGCTTTTGGTTTCGATTGATGTTTCGTACCTTGTAATAAACTCTTTATAATCCTATGTTGAGATTGAGAACTTGAAAAGACTTATCTTTAGGAGAATAGACAAAACTATATAAATGAAGTCAGCAATATATTTTTCTGCAGAAAACCTATGTTTCTTTAGTTAAAGTTCATCATTAAAATGCATAATTTTCAGCCTGATGTAATTTTATTTATAACCATCATTTTACAGCCGACCTAATTTTTCGGGTTTACTACTTCTGATGTTCAACTCCTTAGCCTTGTAATTTTGAACCCAATCCAAAAGACAAGGGAACTCTTGGATCAAGTTTTGGGAGAAATTCGCCATCGTGGAGGACTTTTTGATGGAACTAACTCTCATTTGCGTTACATGGAGAGGAAAACCTTAAAACGACCCATGGTTAGCCTGACGGCAAAGGGTCCCGAACCCATGACCCATCTACCACTGAGAATATTTTGTGCCAGCACTGTGGTCGGCGCAAACCGGATGAGGAATTCGTATCGACCAGCCATCGCTGGGATTCGAAGCCGGTTCACCTCTTTGGAAGACGAACACTATCCCCTGAGCCATTACGGCTCAGTCTGATGTAATTGTCATATTCGGCACGTACGCTCATTTATCACCCTTATTTTTTAAAAATAACACCAAAAAATATAATAAAAGCATTTCATTGTTTGGAGTCAAAAATCCGGGTCTTAATTTACAATGATAAATAAAACTTTATACTCTAATTTATTACTAGCTGAATATCAGCTTTTAGTACGGGAAGGAAAAGTATTGAACATATGTGTATAAGTACTGAACATACGTGTATAAGTACTGAAAAAATAAGTACTGAACGTGCACAAAACTGTAAGACAAATACCGATACTAATAATAAATCTAAAATAATTACTTTTTTTTGCATATTGTTTGTTACACTTCTCGAAACTTTAACGTAATTAAATTAATAAAAACACGCATATTTAGTATTTCATACCATCAAAATAAGGATTAAATGTATTTAGTATCATCTGGTATAATGCTGTTGCTTTAGGCAATTAATAATATTTAAAATTTACCACAATCAAGCTGCTTTCTTCTGCACTTATTGTGTAGGTCGAGTACGTAAAAAATAAACGAAATATCTTGAATAACTTTTGATCTAATGATCGGATTTTTACGTACTTTGAGCGAAATCAGAAATCAAACACAAAAACGTACTTTCTGTGAATAACAATTTTTTTTTCCTGTGGATGATGAGTTCTGACCCCAATATATTAGAAGTAACCGCAATTAGGGAAATATGGTCCTAAATGCTTGGTCTGGAGGGCGGTCCAAAGTTTGCACCCTTATATTTTAATTTTATTTTTTGAGAATTTCGCCAAATTTTGAGAACTTTTTAAGCGATGTGAAAAATTTTTGGACATGATTTTAGAATTCGTTTATCCAAAGAAAATTCCAACCAAAAAATAATGATGTTTTTAATACATAATTAGAATATTGTACATGGAAAATTTTAGTGAAAAGAAAGTACTAAACTTTAATTCTTCAAAAATATCGATAAAGCTTAACAGAAGTAACGTAACCAATGAGCGAGAGAAGTAAGCCAACACCTCCTAGAAGAAAGAAGGCTTCAGCACGCAGAAGGCTGAATTTAGCAGTCCGACCTAATATGAACTGCGCAGACGCGAGTATAAATTGCGAAGTGGATGATAAATAAGAAAGATGTCAGTACGTTTGGGCTGCGCAGTGGTGGTAAATACGAAAGATGCCATTACGTTTGGACTTCTAAAGGCTAAATTTTTTTGTTTATGGTAACCCGTGCTGAGGCCTTCTCTTTTCTACGAGATAGTGAGCAAGCTCGACTTTCAAAGAGTTGTTGTAGTTTCATTTACGTCCCACTAGAGCTGCACAATAGACTATTGGCGACGGCCTGGAAAGCATCCCTGAGAATGATCCGAAGACATGCCATCACAATTTTGATCCTCTGCAGAGGGGATGGCATCCCCGCTTCGGTAGCCCAACGACCTGCACGCGAAGTCGATTACTTTTCGGTAGCACAGTTTAACGAGGACCCATACCGCACATCCTCGGTCCCTACGATGACTGATCCAAGTGGTTCACCCACCCGCACACTGACCGCAGCCAGTGATGATTGACTTCGGTGAACTGCGACTTTCAAAGAGAACTTCAAAGCAGTTTCGGGGGGGGGGTTGGTGTGCTTCAGCGAGCAAAAGGCAAAGTCTTCTAGTTAACATTTTTTCTTTTAAACATTCCTCATACTTCTTGTAACAATATAAATATTTTTCAGCCCATGAATTAAGCGGCTGGAAGTTACATCCAAAAGTCAGCCTTTTGTGTGCAGCTTCACGTAGTCTTGGAATGGCTCTGTTAGCAGGAGTAGTGCTCTTTGTTGGAGACTGGTCAAACTTGGCATTGGCGAGCTCTATTCCTTTTATGGTATTCTTTATGTACTGTTGGTAAGTTTCATAACTTTTTGCTCAGTTTGAAATAATTTTTGCATTAGATTATCCTTACGCTGTGTTTAATATGTTTATTTTTAATTCAACTTAAAAACTGGCATACCCAAAATCAATTTATGCATGCTGATAAACTCAATCGTATTCTGAAAGAGGAGTATATTGAATACCTGTAGGGACTCGAACCGCGTTACTCATCCAGAATGTTACTAAGAGAAGAGTGACATCTCACCCACCGGAAAGTGTGTTTTATTGACGGAACAGATGAACTGTTAGCTTATGGTTTCCTTGGATGGCAATTAGCTAGCAACAGATTTTTTCAGATTCCTGGAAGATCATCTACATACATTTAGAATAGGCAAACTGCGTGATTTGCTCCTCGCAAAAAATATGGAGCTTTTGAGGTTGATTTTGGGGTGTAAATGAAATTGAATTTGAAGTATATTGGTGTGGTTAATTTTGTTGAAAAACATAACCTCGTGTGCATTTTTTTATACTTTTCACACGTTCAAACTCTCGTGTACCTGGCGGATATGAACCTCTTGTTTTTTTGGTTTTTTTTACATTTAAAGTTAATTTTGTTTTACTTTCAAAATGTGTTTTATTTCACACTTCAGAAGCTATAAATAAACAACTTTGCATTTTTCATCATTAAAACAACCTTTTTAAATTTACAATTAAATATATTTGGTTGGAATACTATCAATATCAAACCGATCTCAAGTATAAATAAGAAATTTTCACACACCCCATTAAATACTTCCATAGTTTTATTTGAAATTATTCGGAGTTAAAATATACTTAGTTGAAGTGTAGAAAAAAATAAAATGTACACTTCAAAAATATCCTCTCTGAGCTGGTTGCGGTAAGGTAGATTTCTATCAATTTCAAAACAACCTTTAGAGAGTAAAACAACTTCATACATCGTAATTATAAATCTTGGTGGGGTTGATTTTTAAGGTTTTTGAAGTCTGCTTCAATAAAACCTGAAATCAACTTTAACACCTTAACAAAACTTAACACCTTAACAAATAAACATCAAAATACCTTAAATTTTTGTAAGGGCTCGTTCTCTTTTTGATACTGTGTTTCACCGCAATCTTAACTTCATGAAATGTAAGAACGTATTTTATCAAACTCTGCAGAAATTTATAAAATCAGTAGAAGTAATGTAAAAAATTCTGTTAAGTAGCAAAATAAGTTTTACTAAGATAGCATAACAAATTCGGTCGAAAATTTTAGAGAAATTCTGAGGAAACTGGAAAAAATTCAGTCGAATAAAATAAACATCTGCAGGAAAATAATATCCGCAGGAACAATAGAATAAAACTAGAAATAATAAAATAATTTTTTCAAAAATAGTAAATTAAATTCTGCATAAATAATTAATTTATTCTTTCTCGAAAATTAATTTAATTCTTCAGAAACTAACTTTAGAAACTTTCTTATTGAATTCTTAAATTCAATCTTGTATAAATAATAAACAATCCATAAAAATAGTATAAGTTTTGAAAAAAAAAAAACTCTTAATGAAATCCGTAAGAGGTGCAATAATTCCTATTGAAATGAACTAAATTTTGTGTAGAAAAAAAATAAATTCTGACTTTCGCAGAAATACTTCAATAACTTCCGTAGAAAAAGTAACGTGCTTAAACGAAACGGAAAAGCATGTAGAAATATTATAAATTCTATTCATAGACAAATTTATTAAACTGTTTGAATTTTTAAAGAAAGTAAAATAATTTCTGTAGAAATAATCTAATATTTCGAAGTAATGAAATAAACACGATATCAAAAATATACCAAATTCAATATAGAGAGAAAATTAAATATTGCAGAAATAAATAAGCAATTAAAGAAAAACAAAATATTGGAATTTTAGATACTTTTTTCATATTATTCATACTACTATGTCTGTTTCAGAATTACATTTCTAATTTTAATAGCGTCGAAACAATTTTCCGTTGGGTATTTTCGCAAATAAAATGCAGTTTAAAAAGTATTTGATTATATAAAATTATTTCTATACAAGAAAAATTTCCTTTCATATTTGAATTAGTTTAACACCTTTCTGAGTAAAATTTATTTAAATTATGCCCATTTTTCAGATTTTAATAAGTATTTTTTTTAAAAAAAACAATACTTTAAGATATAATTCTTGAAGCAAGCCAATTAATTTTTATTTGAAATAATTTTAAACTTGTGACTTTTTGTATCGAAATAAAAATAGTTTTTTCCTCTCACGAAACTTTGGCGTAAATTTCCCAATGGATTTTAAACGAATAAGATTTTGTCTTGAAATCGCTAAGAAGATTTCTTCTTGTCAAGAAACACGGAGTTTCCATTATATTTTATTTTTGTTCTCAATTCTTTTTCCTAGCAATTTACACTCCAAAAAACGACGAAGATCCGCGATAAAAACACTTTAAATTCTTTGTCTAAAACCCCGGATGATCAAGCTCAAAATGGCAATTGAATCAACAACTAGTTTACGTGCACTTAGTAACTATTTCAATGCGATGAATTAAAAAAAATAAGATTTTTTGTTGCTCTCATTTTTCGTATTTTTCCATTTAAACCAATCCAAAGTTTGCTTCTTTTATTTGTCACACGTTGGCATAGGGTTGATATATGTGTAGATATAGCTTCTAAGTTACAATTCAATATCTCCAACATAAGACAGGACATTTTACAAATTTATTATAATTTATTGAAACGCAAAATTCATTTCAAACTTCATATTAAAAAATGAGCGCCAATTTGTTTTAAAAAAACTCGCGTACGACAAGAAATAGTTATAAGAAGATCTGAAGTCCAAAATATATTAAGACAAAATGTGATTATTATTATAACTTTTTACATTTACAGTTTAAGAACTCTTTTACCAAAATATGCTAAGTTTCGAGTAATCGTATCATTAACAAAAAATAGGACAGTTTTTGAAATTTTTATATTACTTTAGAACTTCAAACTCGTTTAAAAATATTTCATATTAAGAAAATGAGCAACAGTTTGTTTAAAATTCTCAAAAAAGTAAAGAAAGATTTTTGAAAGCACTTAAAAAGAGCTAGTTCATTTCAAAACATGCTAAATTAAAAGCATGCAAAACAACAACAAAAAATGAGACAGTTTACGATTTTTTTTATATAATTTTTTGTAATGCGGAATTCATTTAAAACTTAAATCATATTAAAAGCGGAATGTCAATTTATAAGAAAAACATTATGTATACCAGTCAATATTTATGAAGAAAGAAAACTCGTGATGAACTCGTTCGGACACAGAAGCGTACTATAAGCTACTAATCAGGAAAAAAAACCACTTCCTGTTTTTTTAAAACAGTAAAATGATAAACATACTTGCAAGATCCTGTTTTAATACGATATTAATAAGAAACTTTATATTTCAATAAACATTTAAATAACAAAAAATATTATTTTCAATAAGATATCAATAAGAAAATATATCTTCTATTTCCTAAAACAACTAAATGAGAAAAACAACGTACGATTCTGCTTTAAAATGTTATGAATAAGAAAATATTTTCTATTTTTCAATGCATCTAAATGGTAAATATATCTGTAAGACTCTGCTTTAATATTATATTAATAAAAAAACTTTATTTCGAAACAATTAAATGATAAAATATTTGTAAAATTATATTTTATTAAGCTATTAATTAGAAAAAAATACCTAATATTTTTCAAAACATTTAAATGATGATATTTGTAAGATTATGTTTTAATAAGCTACTAATAAGAAAAAATACCCTCTATTTTTCAGTACAGTTAAATAATAAAAAATATTTCTCTTATTCTATTTTATTTTTATACCTATGTTCATTAGGATTAAATTAATTATGTATGTTCAAGATTTCTTAAAAATAAAGAAAAGCAATTGCTTGTTATTTTACACTCGACCACTTCATTTTATTTTATCAAATTTTAAAAAAAAATTTGTTCTGACTTGAACAGGTAGAGTAATTAAGATAAATAATTACGTCTTTGCATCATTTAGGTCTTAAGAAACGTTTAGTTTCCTAAGAACTAAGTTTAATTGTTCTGAAGTTTGAATGAAAAATTACATTATTCTGCAGCAAAAATAATTATCTATAGTAATACCTTATTTTAGAAAATCCTTTTCAAACTCATTAAATTTTGATTTAGTTTTTGTTTGATTGGTTAACCATCGTTAAAAATTGTACATTAAAATATTATATTCTAAATTTGTTTGAACTAAAAGTATGCTTAAAATACTCTACATTAGAAATGTTCTTTTTCTGTGACATTTTGGTATAAGAATTTGTAACATAATATACATAATGTGTTTTTATTATTAATTTTTTTAAAAAAAGAAATGAAAAATACAAAGTAAAACATTTTGAATTTTTCTTTTTTTTTGTACTGGCAACAAAAAAACTGAAAACTTCTAAATCAGTGTTTCTTAACCTTTTTATATAATGAACCCCTTTTAAAAATTTTTAAGAGGTCACGGACCACCCCCCTGTGAAAAAAATAATTGCAAAAAGACATCCATAATTAGAAATCACTTAATTTTATTATTTTAATAGATTAAAAAATTTTTATAATTAAAGTTTTTAATGTTAAGGTTGCTGCTGCTTTTCCTTAATTAACAAATTGAATTGGGGGACAAGTTGAACATTAGATAGATTTCGATGTTTTGTTTTTATTGTCATGAGTGTGGAAAATCCCGCTTTGCAAACATACACCGTAGCAAACGGAATTATAGCTGCCATAGATCTCTTTACAAGCAATGGGTAGGCCTCCAAACGTTTTAAAAATTAGGAGTAGTTAGCGGACCCCCAAAATATGACTCATGGACCCCTTAGGGGTTCATGAACCACAGGTTAAGAAACCCTGTTCTAAATCAAGCAGGCAGTCACAAGTTTGGAAGCTTAAATGTACATAAATACAAATTTCTGAATGAAAACTAACACTAACTGAACTATAAATTGGGCGAGTACTGAAAGCTTAAGAGTGAATAATTCATCTAAACAAACTGGGTTTTTTTAAAATTATCTTTAGTAATGCAAGTTCAATAGTAATTAAGTGCTAATTTTCAATTTTAAAGAGACTTCATAACTAAATCAGGGTAGAGATGCATTTTATCAACAAAAGTCGGTTTTCTTTGCTCTTTTTATTCTCTTTAATTATAAGGTATTTTTCGATTTGGTTTTTATAAGTTACACGAGTGTAGTGTATCTACCACTACAAAAATACAATTCCAATTCACTGGTATATAAGACATGTTAACTCTATTCTATGGTAGGGTAAATTTTCATAGATGATGGTTGACATGGTCGATAAATACACTCCCACATTGGTGACCTTCAGACGTGATGTGAACACGCCTACCTGAGCAGAAACTCCCACTGCGAATTGAACGCGCCTACTTCGATGGATGGTTCACATTGAACAGTTGACTTGCGACTGCGACATTGTCCTACTCACGCTGCTGCTTCTCAGTCTCGATCACACACAACTTACAACGTATACACTAGACTGCTAAAGGCAGCCCCGTGAACGCAATACAGCTCTCACAATCAGCACTCAAAAATACGGTGATCCTAATACAGCTCTCCCGGCTTCTCACAAAACAGCAATGAATCAACTAGTGGTAACCGTTCATCGAATTCTATTAGATAAAATTCTGGCGGAGGAGTAATGTAGTGTATCTACCACTACAAAAATACAATTCCAATTCACTGTTATATAAGACATGTTATGACATGGGCCAAGTGCCCTACCAACCAGGCTATCCAGACTCATAACTTTTTAGATTTCAAACAGCATTTGTGTTTAGTTGCATTCCCATTGAGATCATGACACAACCTAAAAATGTTTTATTTATTTATTTATTTTTTAAAATTACAACTGGGGAATTATTGTGGAAGATATTTTACCATTCAAAAGCAAACAAATCTTCCTTTACTAAAAGAAATTCCCTTTTTGAAACAAAATAATTACTCATAAAAATTAATCTATAAAGTCACAGTAACTTCTTTATATTTACGTCTTTAGACATTTTCTAAATATAAAGTAGCAACGTAAGATATTAAGCAACATATTATGCCGGAGTAACGAAATAAAATAATTTATGATATGAATCCTTTCATTCATTTAATGAGCCAAATACCGGAATAATTTTTGTAACAATCTGTCGTGACGAAACACATTAAACTAACGACTCATATATAATATAAATTTATTTTCTCATTTCAGCGAATCAGTTTCCGTAACCAATTTAAGTGTTTACTCTAAATCCTTTCTTTAAAAAGTTTTCGAAAATTATTTTGGGTTTTCGAGTTTTTGTTCGGCAGTCATAATTGAATTTGTCTATAAGCATTATTCTTCTGGTTCTTCTTGTTCATTAAATTTTAAGTGTTTTCTTATGCTTGAAGACTGATTTTTATTACTTCTTTGAGCATATTAGTTTGATGTAGTGAATCTAAGAGAATGCAATTTCTTGTTTTATTATTCGTATTACTGAGTTTCTCTAAAAATTTACTTAAAAAATGTAACGTTATAACAGAGTTTTATTATGTAATAAAATATTGGACACTTGATATTATTTCAATATTAAATTTATTTGCAATAGATTTAATTAATTTAATGCTTATTGCTTGAGATTTGCGAATTTCTTTATTAATTTTAAAACAAACGAGAACACTCAATATTCTTACAGAAATATTAGCAATTTAAAAGGTAGATTCATCCTACAAAATATAACAAAATTTATTCCTCCCCCTTTTTTTTTTATCTAAACGAGATCTTTACAATATAAAGCTTACAAAGTTGGAAAGTTATTTCTATTATACAAAATTACAACGCTAGACATAGATGAGAAAGATACATTTTAAATATTTTCCAATTGATTAGATTCAGACCTACTGGGTATTTTTTTAAAGACAGCAGGAAGGAAGGTTAAGAAAAAGTAATTCAGTTGTTTTTATTACTGCACATAGCGTTGCTATTTATCATGCAAAAATATTCACTTAGTCATTTAGTGATATCCAATTCCATTTAACTTTGAGAATCACTTACTAATTAATAATAATAGGTGTTGTCACTTGTAAATTTCAAAATTAAGCTATAAATATGAGTACTAGAACTAGGTAATTGTTTCCATAACTATTCTTTAGCGCATACGCCTTTTAATGCTTTCATGTAATGTCATACTTTCATGTAATTTTTCCATTCCCACGAATCATATAATCACCTTGAATGTACAGTGAGCCAAGAAAAAAAATGGACCAATGAGAATAACTTTTGATCTAATGATTGGATTTCCACGTTCTGGGAGTCAATCTTACTGACTGGAGGGGGTGAGCTTAAATATGCTGATTAATAAATGCAGGTAATATTTTAGCTACAAAATCAGACACAAAAACGTACTTTCTCTGAATAAACATTCCTTTTTTTTCCGTCGAATTCGGATTTCTGATCCCCAAAATATAGGGGGTAGACGCGATCTGGAATATATGGTCACAATAGTTTGGTCAAGTGAGCGCTCCAAGTTTGGATCTCTTAATATTAATTTTCCTTTTTTGCGGATTTCGCTATATCTCGAGAACTTCTTACAAATACTGACCATATTTCCCAGATTGCAACTACCTCCGATATTTTGGGGGTCAAAAATTCGAATCGGTTGAAAAAAAGGTATCTTTATTCAGAGAAAGTACGTTTTGTGTCCGATTTCGTAACTTAAAATATAGTCTGCACTAAATACTTATCATATTTTCCCCCCCTCCCTAACCATTAAGATTGCTCTAGAACGTGAAGATCCAATCATTTGATCAAAATATATAGTCCGTCTTTTTTAGAGCACTGTGCAGTTAAATGATAGGAAATCTTCGTGTGCTTCAAAATTAGAAAATAAAAAATTCAGAGTTCATTTCCATCAAAAGTAAAGAAAGCAGTTTCAAATCGAAGTTGCATGGTAGATATTGTGCTCTATTATAGCTATATATTATTAATTTTCAAATAGGTATGGCATAGAATCTTTTTTGATGGTTAGAAACAATGTCGCTATTCGAAATGAAACATTGAATAGAGAATTCACAATAAGTCTGATTAAATTCATAATTTTGTAGGCATTATTTTGTAGGTATTATTAATTTGGTTTTCATAATAAGGTGCTCTCCATTAAATAATTAATATGTTTTATTATATTTTCTATGGAATTTATTAACAAAAATGTCACCAGAATGAAAAAAAGTCTTAAACTACTGAAATAATCTGATACGGGCAAAGAAATATTTAAATAAAGGATTTTATAAGTGTCATGACTGTTTCCTAAGCAACTTAACTTTCTTTATAGCTTATATTTCAAAAACGGTTGAAAATAAAAAATACTGAAAATAAGAATAAGGAAGAATTTGAACTAGCCCAGTTAAAATAAGCATTCCAAAAGTTTTGTTGTATAATTTCTTACATCAGTCAAACATATTTGTGCAGTTTTTTTAATCAATTTATTCATCAAGTATTTAAAATGGTAGCTCTCTTTTTAATTGAATTTTAACTTACACGATTAATTGCTTTATGTCATTTTACATGTTTCACCAATTTATGATATCTGGTAATCCGTAAAATGTATATTTGTTGCACAATATGCTTTAAATTGATCGGGATAGCATGAGATAATTATTTCAATGACTATCACCAAGGCATTCTATAAAATGATCAATAAGAAACGCAGAGTTAATCTGTACAACATATAAGAAAGTGTATAATTCTCATATATTGCATTTTGCCTGAACACAATAAGTATTTCTATAGATTACTTCCACACTTAAAATAAGCAAAATAAATAATTCACACGTTTCATATTTTGTATAGAAGTTCTCGCCATTTTGTAGAACGCTGTCAATTTATGCTATTAACGGTAACATATACAATTATTAGGCTTGAATTTTATTTTTTTTGTATTTAATTGTTATAACTGATAATATAAGTATGTTTTGTTAAATTAAAAGTTTCCTCAATAATGTGTATTCAAGAATAGTCTGATACTTATTATTTTCCATTATTTAGAAACTATAAAAGCACAGTTATTGTCAAAGATGTAACAATGTTCGGTATTGTTTAAAAATGCACATACACGTAATAGTTATTTCTTCGTGTCATTTGCAAGGTTGTCTTTGTTAAGTTAACTTGGATTTAACTCGCTAGATTTTGCAAAGTGATTGTTTCTGTCATGAAACGCTTTAAAAGTATTCGTCGCTTTATCGCATCTTTGTTTTGCTGCTGTCGACAAGATTATGAGGAAGAGGATTGGGCCAGATGGTCATTAATGGACAATGAATGGTTCCCAATGGACATCGATGAAATTCGTACCAACTAGAAGATGTGGGTTCAGATTTATGAGTTTAAAGAGAGATTCTAGAGCTGTCAGTAACTAAACTTTACTAATTGACTTGCTTCAGTCTTATTATAGTATTCCGGTGGATTCGATCTAAATTTTGTTGCACAATTAATAATGAAAATAATTGCTCCACAGTCTGATTATCTTAGTGCACTATTTTAATGAGCAAAATGCCAAGGATACAGACCTTTTAATCTTCAAGCAACTAATTTCATTTTACACATGACTTAATTTCGGAATTTATACCAATCCATACAATTTCAATAGTTTACATCATGAAAATGCTTCAGTAATAAAAACAAAGATAGAAAAAATATGGACGATAGCTCGAGTTAAAGCACTTGGAGTTAATATTGTTTCAGAAGTTTCTACAATTTTCTAATATCTTCATTCTTAATGGCAATTGTGGTGAGTTCATGGAATGTCAATAGATTCTATAGAAATCAATATGCAGATCAGAAATACGGCTGCAAAAGTTCTGTAAACAATGTTTCTGCAAAGTCAATCATGTCAAGGTCCTTAGACAAATATTAACACTGCTTCTTCACGAATTTTTGAGACTAAGAAATGCCTTGCTGTCTTGGATACCTTCTCAGATTTTACCTTTCATTTCAAAAATTGTTTCAATTTATTTTGTCAGCTTTGCCATTTTGAATTTCAATTCCTTCAAATTCTGCCACTAGTTTAGAGCAGCAGTCGTGTCAATGTCTTGAGTATGATTAATATATGATTGTGCCATTTTAGGGAAAGCCTGACTATGTAATTCCCAGCAATATTCTGCCAAGATGTACGTGAAAGTCAACCTAAAAATTGCCACAGCTTCTTTACACGTTTTCTGTCAGTAGCATTTCCGTTAATCTTGGAAACCATCAGAAACTTAATCTTTTATGCCAAGGGTTGGCCCAAATGCATGATAGTTGCACTAAAAATTCAGAGTACGCAGTCGGAAGTTAAGACGAACATTTATTAAAAATCAGCATAACTGTTATGTCAAGATATTTGGCCTCCGGTGCAGCAGTGTCTCTTTACGTGATTTATGACTATATAGTTTAATTTAATCGTCGAAAACATTACAAGCATTATCTTTTTATTTCAAGATGTGTTCTGAATTTATGATACCTGCTCTCAAATTTGGAATACGATAAGAGCATGTCAAGTAGCATGCCTGTTAGTAGCTAAGCAGCCATGTCAGGGTTTCTAGCCATGCAATGTTATCAAGATGAAACTTTTGTTATCAAGCTGAAACTTGATCAGTACTGTCTATGATAAAATAACTTTCTTACATTGTATTTAAATTTGATGGTTTTTCGCTTTATTTTGTTGTTAAAATAGTTCTAGAATGATTGTAATATTATATTAAAATTCTGTTCTGTTAATATGATAGTTTGTCTTTGCAATGTCAATATTTGAACACAATGTGTCTAGTATGCTTTTTCTTCAAATGAAATAACTAGTTAAAACAATTTTTTTTTTAAGATCTCATTTATTTATTTCATTGTTATCTATATGAAGGCAAGTATAATTAAACTACAATAAAAAATAACTTTTGGCATTTGAGGGTACACATTACGTAGCAGGCATTTCCCTTCAATTACATATAAATTGCTTGTATGCTCTTAGTATTTATCTGCAGCTCTATATTTAGAACATTATGATTTCTGGAAGTATATTTTTTTGTCTTAGTCCTCATAAATTATGTATGTATTACTTAATGTTTTACTTCATTTTTAAAAATTTTGTTTCAAATATTCGTTTTATGGTCAAAATTACCGCAAATAAATATTTGAGCTAGGAATAAGATAAATGAATAAACTCTTCCAAATAATCATAAATAGCCATCTTCAATTTATCAAAATATTCGACTTGTAGAAATATTGCTTCAATAAATTCTAAAATTCGCGTTTGTTTAGTAAAAATGCTATATATAGTATTTAAATTTAATTTAATCACTGTTTTAAAAATGTCTCTGTCACGTAGACGTAAAGATGTTTAATTTTAAATGTCACTATTTCTTTTCATAGTGATGCTCTTTTGCTCATTTTTTTAAATAAACCATTTGTGCAAAGTATTTAATTCAGAATTATTAGCTGATTTATCGCATAGATAAAATTTAATTTCTGCCCCCTATATTCTGCCCCCTGCACTTATTAATTAGAATTTTTGAGGGCACCCTCTAGAGTCATTTAGTTGAGTCCTAGAACGTGAAGATCCAATCATTAGATGAAAATTTATTCATCGTGGTTCTTTTTTTTTTGCCACTTCCTCTCACTGTAAATTTACTTTGCGTTAAAAATAAGTTTAAAACATAGAATAAATTTAATCCTAATAGTTTTATAAACTCTAATAGTTTTAATTCACTTATAAAATTTCATTTTTATATGCATTCTTCTAGCTTAATTCAAAATGTACTCATTTTCGTAACCACTTTTGGGTTAAACTATGACAGATTTCTATTTGTAGCATTCCTATAGTCATTATAAAAATAGAGAATATTGTATTTATTCTATCATATGAAACTAGTATTTTAAATCTGAAGAACTTTTTTTTTTATTTCTAGTTAAGGTAGTCACTTCACGTAGCTTAATCCCTATACTCGTAATATCAAAAACCTTTTTTTTTCAAAGAATATTTTTTAAACTTTGACAAAACATCAGTCTTTGGCATTTTTTCAGATTTTTTTTTAACTCTATGAAAGCATTGTTTAAAAACTTTGATAAGAATTTTTTAAAAATATTTACTTGGACACAAAAATATCAAATATGTTGATAATTTTTTCTTAAATAAACATTTCGCTGAAACATCTTGAATTCTCAAAAATTCATATTTATGGGTTGTTCTTTTTTCTCGAAGCAACTGCTTTAGGAATCCAGAATTTTTTTAACAAATAAGGTTTAGTTGCAATATTTCCTATGAAACTACTACTCCAATAAACCTAGATTTCCAAAAATTCCGGTTTACTGGCTCAGTAGATTTTTTGGTAAAATTCGAAGCTTTAAGATAATCCCCCCCGCCTCCCACACCAAACAGGTTACAATACTAACCTAGGGAAAAGATACTTCTTTTTCAAACATCATTTAAATACAAAGCAAAATAAAAACAACTAAGAAAAAAATGAAATTTGCTTTAACATTTTAACAATCAGAACTGTATTAAGAAACAAATATTGATATATGTAATTTTTGGACGACATTGCTGCCCTAAAATATTTTAAAATATATATTTAGGTAAGTTAATCACATGTTTCCAGTTAAGCAGTCGTACCCGAAAATTATGAAAAACTATGCTATGCTTTAAAACTGTATATTTAATGCTTTTTAAAAACAACACTTTAGGCTCGCAAAATATTTCAAATTATTCCTCCATTTTTTTCCGGTTTAATATTGCAGGCTCGCAAAATATTTCACAATTTTTCCTCCATTTTTTTTTCTGTTTAATATTGCAATCTTGTTAAACATTCTTAATAACAAAGTACAATGCAGCCCGGGCCGAGATAGCGTGGTCAGTAGGTTGCTGGGCCCATGTCCGAGAGTTCGTTTGATTGAACTCCGGTAATGGTGATTGATGCACGTTAAATCTGTCGAATAGCAAAGTCCTCCATGTTCCCGTAACAAAACAAAACCTCTGGGGGTACTGGATCGTTCTCTGATTCAAGTCAAAATTACGATTCTGTGGATGAATGAATGGATGTATGGATGGATGGGTCCGCCCTATAAACGGATATGATGTAACAAAAGTCGAATTCTTTCCCATAGATGGCGCCACTGGAAAACAAGAACAATCGCACCCATCTGCCTAAACAGGCACACGAGAGAGAGAGAGAATAACAAAGTAGATATATCTATAACTTATCAATTTTTCCTTTTAGAGTAACTCGTTTATCTTTAGTTCAAATATTTTACACCTTTTTTTTTTTTTAATTATTCAGCAGCAGTACATCTATGCCTTACTACCGTTCTTTAACCAAGTTATTTTGACAGTAAACGTTTTCAATCCTGTTAGTAAAAATATTTTAGGAATACAATTCACGACACCAATGAATATTGGACTTGTTTGAAGAGTAATAAATCACGATAAAAATTTTACAATTTTTAATATGAAGCCCTGCCTGAGTTATTACTATTATCTGAAATCAGATTTTATTTTAATAAATTATAAGCTATATTTAAACGTAATCAAATGCACTAATATTAAGAAAATATCTAGTTTACTTCTGAATAGTAATGTAATAATTCTGAATAGTTCTGAATAGTAAGTAGTTTTTGTTATCATTTTTCGCCGTCATAAATATTTTGTTGCGCACCGCATGCATTGTTGTGTACTTGAATGAAAACGCTCCTACCAGTTTAACAATTTAGTTTTTATCTTGATATTTTTTTAACAGAGTTCCAAAATTTAAATTTTAGCGTTATTTGTTCTGCAAATTGCAACAAACTAAAAAAAAAGTATTCTAGTTTCATGAAATAAGTTTCATGAGTATTAAGAAAAAAAGCTCTACACAAAATTTTTTTTTTTTTAAAAAAAACATTATTGGGCATTGTTGAGTCATTTCCAGTTTCTTAGGTACCAAATCGACAGGTCAGATCATGGGATTTTGACGCAAATGGCATCTCGTCATACCTAATTATCCCTTTGATTATAAATTATTAAAATATATTAAAGAAATATCAAAATTTCCAGATTTGTGGCGAATAGTGCTTCAAGTCCCCCGACCTCAATTGGAGACGAGACCCACAATGTAAGAAAATATGCTATTAAGTATTGAAATTTATCTTAGATCAACAAACTGGGGGACCTAGCTGGTAGCAGCGCCTTCATTGAAAAATGTGGGCAAAATTTCTCCATTTGTCTCCGAAATTATTCCATATGATGAACTTACGAAATGATTACTCATCATTGGTATGCGGCCAAGGAAGCGGGCTCTTCACTTGTTCATATAGGTTATAGAGCATCTCAAACAGCTATTTCCAGATTGGCAAGTGGACACACGAATAGTCTCTCGTACTTTAAAGGAAGAAAGACTTATGCAGTCTGCTCCAAATGTGAAGCCCAGCAGGCCTCAGCCGAACATATCCTTGACTGCTTGGGCCTTTCCAAGGAGGACTTATATGCTACTCCACTTCTTGTCATCGACTTTTTGAGGGTCAACAACCTATTGGATTTTGTCTGACTTCGTCAGGCAATTGGAGGATAAGGAACATCAACAACAACAACAATTTAACTTAGATTCCACCAAGTGCAAAATTCCACATTGCACCAAATTTTAAGATGAATTAATAAAACATAAATAATAATAAAATTTAATATTAATTTTCACTGATTTGTTTTATGACGCTATACAAGCAAAAATATAAGTTGGTATTTTTTAATTATAAAAAAAGAGCAATAGTTAAAAAAATCTGTTAGGTTATCTTAATTATATTTGCACCAAAACATAAGATCCAAAAAAGTAGTTTGAATTTTTTTTCATTCATATTCGAAAATTTATTAATAAATGAATTTTTCAATGATGAATAAACTATTTCTTTTAGATCTGAATAACTGCAAAATAAGTGTAAATAAGTAAAATTATTTCTTGGAAATAAACCATGTTTGGATGAGGGTTGTCTGTTTCTTATTAATAATAGATTAAGCAGAATTTACTTTAATTTAAATACTATAAATTAAGCTTTTTGAAAGTTAGGAAAAAGAGTAAAATTAAAGAGGTAGAAAGGTTACGAATTCAATTCAGGGTTTAAATATAAGTTTTAATCAGAAGAAAAAAAATCATGAGTTTCCTTAGATTTCGAGTTTTTTTCGGGTATAACATACATTTTAGTTCGCAAAAAAATGTATTGAAAGCTTTAAGAAATGAAGTTTTGAATGCAGTTACAATGGAATAAGTTTTATTAGTATACCCATAGAAATAAATTTTTCAAGAGTTCACATACTGCAAAAAACTAGTTCATTTTCAGTAAAAAAAACTCAAAAATCAATTTATGAAAAAACTATATATGATAAAATAATTTAATAATGATAATCATCATGAGATTTAGTTCATAAAGTCCATTTAAAAATGTCACTTTTATCTTTACGTGCTTTGTTTCCTTAAAATATATTATTTTCAAAGAAAAGGACATAAAGGAAACGATTAATCAACGTCAAGAACTTAGGACCGAAATAAAAGACCTTAAAGACCTTTTTTCTAGCAATGAAAGGTCCGAAAAGTCATGATAATTATAGAAAACGGACAGCTAAAGAAAGTTACCGAAAAGATATTGATAAGAAATATATACCATTAAACGAAAAGATTTGCTACATTTTATAGTAAAACAAAACTTTTAATTGTCTTGAATAATAAAGAAATTTTGAAGGATATTTAATATATATAACTAGTACTTTTGTTGGATAATACTTTTTTTTCCGTGATAATTTTTTAGAAATAAGAGTATTTTCAATTATAAAATAATACGAAAATGTTAATTTTTATTTAGTTTTTTTATTAACTTAATTGGGAAATGCGTTTATCCTAAAATATTTCCATGCAAAAAGTAATTTTTAATAATCATTTGCAATGTTTTTTAAAACCCTTTGAATTTTATATCAAACAAAATTTTTGTATCTTTTTTAAGAAAGTAATTTTATATGACAAAACACAAAATTTGCATCAAATTAAATTTTTCGAGAAATAAAATTTTAAACTTAAAATTTTTTTAAAAATTTTTCAATAATTTAAATTTTATTCAACATATTTCGATCGAATTTTGGAATTGCCCATTCAAAATTGTATTCTTTAAAATCATTTCTTAAAAGATTTATACCTTCTGATTCAAATTTCTCTTGACAGTTGTAAAAAATAATTAATAATTGTTAAAAATTATTATTGCACTGATATTCTTTGGTTAAACTTATTATTCTTTGGATAAACGAATTTGTAATTTTGAACAAACATTTCAAGATTTACTCAAATTGTCAAAAACGAAATAAACACAACATTAAAATTAACATAAAAGCGTCCAAATTTTGAGCCGCTTTCTTGGCCAAGCTATGTTCTAGATTGAGGTTACGCCCTAATGGCAGTCAAGAATGCAAATCGGATAAAAAAAACGATATGTTTATTTTGGGAAAGTAAATTGTCTGATTTTGTATGTAAAAAATATTTTCTGTACTTCATTATTTAGCCTTTTTATGGTGAGAATATTTCTCATTAAGATTGAGTCCTTGTAAGCAAACATTTTTAACATTAGATCAAAAGTTATTAAAGCTGTTTCGTTTCTCATTTTGCGCACAAACGCAAAGGTTAAAGCCATAAAAAACGGTTTCGTGACCTCTGAAGTTGGTTCGTTAGTTATTTAACACTTTATATCAATATGACAAGTAAAATTAACTACCTACACTATATTTTTACAAACTAGATAAATTGCACTCGTTTACTTAGGCATTTTTTTCTTAAAACAATTACTCGTAATTGTGTATGTAAAAATTATGTATGCGTCAGTATTACTCTTTTAAATTTAAAGCTCCCAGTATATCCGTTGCTTAAAAATTCTTTTTTTCAATCTTCATGAAAATTTATTATAATAATAAAACTGATTATTATAATAAAACTTTGTAAAGACATAAAAATCACTCTGTTCATAATGTATGTTATTAGAAAGCACAAAGTCTTCTATCTGGCTAAGTCAGTTAATAACAAAACACTTTATTGCTGTTACAGCAAAAACTCTCTTCTTCAGCCATACAAACACTTTTTGTTATAATCCTTAAATTTTTAGAAATAAAAGGAATAAAAAGTTCTTTTTACGATAAGTAGTGAAGATATTAGATAGACCTTAAAGCTACAAAGTTTAACGAATGGCTATCATTAACTTTTGTTTCATTATATGCGTTTTTTCAGTTATTCTTATCTTACTTTCCTGTAAACGAGACTTGCTTTATAGGGCTCTTAAGGTGAGTATAACGAGATATTAGAAACAAAAACTTTAACGGAATGGAGGAAACTGAGACGACTAAGGATTTTATTGTTTTCAACTTAATAGTACAAATTCCTTTAGTTAAATTGCTTAAGCAATATTAAACTTTCTTTTCATTTAAAGGCGCACATTAGATAAAATAAAGTAAATGAATTTTCAAAGTCTGTATATGTGTTATGAATGTCACTATTTTTTATGAAAAAAAGACATTTCTATGAAGGAATTGTCAGAAACAAATGAGCCTTATTCGTCGTATTACTGATAGTAGTACAAATAAAGGATCAAATTTACAAGACAAAAAAACCTGTACACGTCGGGACATTGAAACAAACAGATTCTAAATGTAATCGGGGGGAACAACATTCCATATGACTTCGAGTTGAAGACAATTTTCGGTCTTACTGTGTGTCTCATCAGCAGTACGAGCAAAACGCCGACTGAAGAAATCACAGACATGCTCAATGGGTGACATAACCGGAGAATAAGCGGGCTATGGAAGAAATGATAGTGCAATCTTAGTGCAATCTTAGAAATGTGTGCATGGGCATTATCTTGCTGAAATACAATTCCCGGAATGCATTGAAGAATAAGAGGGATCCTAGAATCCTCAATTTGCCTCCACACTCACAGAATTACAATGGAGCGATCCACACTGAATGTAGCAAAATCACTGTTGAGGCTGCCTGCAGTCTGCACTACCCAATAGCTCCTCAAACCATGAATGCCAGACGTTTGTGTGGTATGACGCTGGAAAGAAAGCTGTGGGAGCAAACGCTCCCCCCTATAACGTCTAACGCGTATTTTAACATCATTGTACTTCAGATCGTTGCTAGATTCGTCGGACAAAAATGATTTGTTGCCACCGGACATGCCATGAACTGCGTAGCTGAGCTCATTGAAGTCGAAGGAGTTGCCCATTCAGAGACAAAGCAATCATGGGTAGAAGAATTCTTGCACGCTGTTGATGCCGCAGCAGACTGGCGAACAGTTAAGCTATACAACAGAACACATGTAGCCGTGTCCCAACGTGTTGCTAACCCAGAGAACGCTTTACGGTCCGTGACAACCATGGAATGTAATGTCTATCGTCCCGAACAATTCTCCTACTTCCCACACCGCCAGGTTTTAGTCTTGTTTGTTTCTCGTGTTCATTTTTTCCAAACGCAATGTTGCTGGCATTACGTAGCCCGTGACAGTGAATCCAAATACGAAAATCCACCCTCTTACACAAACGATGTTGGCTCGAACGAACTCCGTCAGTTGTTAGTATGGCGCTCCCCGCTTTTGACTAGGTATATTGGCCACTAATTAAACGTTTACCTCTGACAGCAGACGATTAACCGATTTCAACTGATCTTTACGGTCCCTTATATATATGAAACAAGCGGGTGATAAGGAGTCTGTTCGTTTCCACACATGCGCAATCGTTTTGTAATTCTAATCATTCTCATGCCTTTACTTCCTTTACATTGTAAGTTTGGCTCAATTTGCATAACTTCTTGGTGTCAATATTCACAAAAATACGTATATATTAGGTAATCAGTGAGCAAAACTATGAAAAAAACTGAACACCCTGAAAAACAAAACTAATGAACGGATTTTTACGTATAACAAATTAATCTTAAAAGTTCGAGGGTAATTAGTGCAAACCATATTTTAAATTACGAAATCTGACAAAAATCGCATTTTCTCTGAACAAACAGGAAATTTTTTGGAAGGATTTGGATTTTTCGGGAAAGGGGATAGAGTAGCTGCAAAATATGCTTCCACTGATTTGATCAGAAAATCACCTCTTCGACAGCTTGGACGCCTTAATGTAAATTTTACTTTTTGAGCATTTCGTCATTTCTTGAGAACTTTTTAAGCGAACCGAAACAATTTTGCATACCACATACAATAATAAAATTCGTTCATTCAAAGAGAATTCCATGCAAAAAAAATATTTTTTATTCCATTAAACTATAATCAAAAAACTTTTGAACGGTAAGGTATACAAATTTTTAAGAATGCAATTTTAATGGCAAAATTCAAAATTCGAGCACATTACAGTTTCTGATCAAATTCTAAAAAAGTCGCATATTTAAAATTGGATTTTCGAAAGAGCTATTCATTGGATTATTATTGGATTTCATTCAAATTTTGCATTTTGCCGTATGCATTTACATTCTTAAAAAGGTGTAAAAAGTTGCAGTGTTTTCACTACAGTGCGAGAAAGCGAGAATCTCGCTTATTTTTTTCTTTTCTCGCATTAAAAGCTTATTACCGCAAGAAATTCGCGCATTCTATAAATCAATTTCAAAATTCGCGAATTTCTCTCATTTTGGAAAAAGCTTGGAATTACGCCATTTAGAATAAATCCGTTTCACTTTTCTTCCTGGATCTTTCATTATTTTCAACATCTGCCCCGTTATCTAGCCTCCCTATTTACCAGTATTGTTCAGAACCTTTTCGAACAACAGAACACAATCACCATGTCTGTCCAGACATTTTGTGAAAGGTCCGTTTTTCGTGAAATTGTTAAAAAAGTTACTCACATTCTTTCAACCAGGGTCCGCTTTTATGAATTTGTGCAAATAGGGTCCGGTTATTGCAAAAAACTTTTTCAATGAGTTTTTAAATTGTATAGACATACAAGATTATGCTCAACACTGTAAAATTGTAATTAAAAAAATAAAATATTAAAAAATAAACAACAATTGCTCCTTCTAAATTAGAGATGCAACATACAAATATTTGGTATTTAGCCTATACTGCTGAACGTTGAATATTTATTTCGGACGAATAATGGAAGAATCGTCTGCCGAAGACAAAACTTAATTCGTTTACATCCATCTTTCTTGTTTTCTGCCCTGGGAAGAGTTTATTCGATTAACAAAACAATAATGAAGATAAATAAATTTGTGAGGGGTCCGATTAAAAGAAAAATCACTTTCTGAAGGGTCCGTTTTTAAGTTAAAATATTTTGTGAAGGGTCCGTTTTCATGAAAAGATATTTCGTGAAGGGTCCGTTAACGGACCCAAATTTCTTCTAAACAGACCCCTGATCACAGAACCCCTTTCAGAAACACATTTCTCTGCAACCACGTGTTTACCGTAGGTTAGGTTTCTTCATGTAAGACGTTCAAATTTTTTATGCACTAATATAAGATGGACAAATACCTTGTAATCGCAATAACTTCTATGATGATGCACCAAAATATTCAATGCTTTAAAAAATAGAAGACGTTAAAAATGTATTATAATTAAAGAAATTTTTTTTTTCAAGAGTTTGTGTTTTTTTAGTTTTTAGAAATCTCACCCTGTTTTTGAGAAAGGGTGAGAAATTCTCACCCATTTTTTTTTCTATGATGAAAACACTGAGTTGTATACCTGACAATTGAAAAATTTATCGCAAATATGAATAAATGAATAAAAAATTGCTATTATTTAAGTATGCAGTACATTATTGTAGTTCATAATATTTGAAATGTTGCGATGCCATGAACCATAATCGAGCAGTTTGTCAGGGTTTTTCCAGAATCACCTAAATGGCTGTTGGCAACCGGAAGATATGAAGAAACTGGACGATTGCTTAGAAACATAGCGACAACCAATGGAAGAGGACTCTCTCCTGATTACGTCATCAATCTAAAAGTAAGTTGATCCCTCTTTCGATGCAGATAACTTTAATTTCGCGAAAGTTTCTTACTTTATTAGTTTCTTGCTTATATTACGATTCTCTTAGATTTTTTTAATTTGTTATGACAGATTAAGATTGTTTTGAAAATGTTTATACTCTTTGTAAATAGAATAGGTGCCTAAAAGTTGCACTAATTTCCTTCTCTCCACACTTTCCTCCTCTCAGTCACTATGGCTTCGAAAAACTTTGATTTTTTCCCACGGCAATACGTTCTAGTAAGATTCTAGAACAGGGGTGGCGAACCTTTATACACCAACGTGCCATTTTTTCTAAAAAAAATTTTAATTGGGTCATAGACGTGCCGTCAAATAACTTTGACTTCGTGATTATTGGGAAAATAATAATACTAAATACTATCAACTCAAAACTCTTTATTTACATTGAAAAAAAGAAAAAAACATCTTGCAATGTCTCAGTTATACGCGTAATTCAACTTAAAGTAACAGCAGTGTGACTTCTGTTGTTGCAGATTAGATGACAAATAACTTATATTAGGTTGTAAGATGTTAGTTTAAGCAGGTTTGTTAATTTTTTTGCTACTTATTTATTGTTAGCTTGTTTAATAGGGTTATTAATTGTTTTTTTAGCATTAATTGTTAATTTTTTAGCATTAATTGTTAATTTTTTATTAATAATTGCTCATTATTTTGTGTGTTTTTTGTGAATTTTAATTTAATTGTTACATATGCCTCATAGTGTAATACCATTCGTGTAATAACAAATGTGATCGGTGGCGTGCCCGAAATATTGTGTCGGGTGCCATAAATGGCACGCGTGCCAGTGGTTCGCCATCCCTGTTCTAGAATATAGTTTGGGGAAAAGGCAAGATTTGCCGAAACCATGGCAACCGCGGGAGGGAAAATGTGGAGTGTGTGGAAATCGTATAACCTTCAAACGCCTATTATATTTACAAAATGTGTAATTATTCGTGCTTTTGAATTCCCTTAAAACATGACGTTGAAACTTACTCGAAGTCGAGAAATTTCTGAAATTCGAATTAATTTGTTTCAAAATAGATAACTGAGCAAAAGAAACTATTAGTAAAATATCTATAGGTAACCTTATATTTGCAATTAAAAAAAATCAAACGTGATATTATAACGCTTATAAACGAAATATTAGAGCGAATAAAACTTCTAGTAATCAACATTAAAAGAAATTCAAATAAAAATACAATTAAACATCAGAAAAAAAAATCATTCGTATTGCAAAAATATAGAGTTTCTAAAATTAAAATATGGGAAAGTATATTGAAGTAAAACACTAAAAAATCCTCGAAGACGATATTACTGCAGTTTACAGATATACTTTAAACTATGTCTATAGCTTACTATAATTATATTTAATCATCGTCCACACTATTATTTTGAATTATACGTTCAGTGTCTCCTTAAAATATGTTTGTAGCATCCTTGTCAAGACAAAAATAAACAAAAATAATTGTGGGTCAGAAATTAATATTTTAGCAAGGAAATAAAACAAAAAACGTTATCAAACCTGTCCAATGATTGTCTAAAAAATAAAATACAATATACTGAAATAAAACACCAGTCTGATTGCCCGATGAAACTTGAAAATGTTTCGAATTTTCTTATTTTATTTTATAATAAGCTTTTAACCATTTTTGGGTTTACGATTGTCAGTGTTCAAATCTTATCAACCCCATGCAATTTCAGCCCAATCCAGAAGACAAGGGAACTTCTGGATCATTAAGACAAACTAGTCTCGTGGAGGATTTCGTTAGAGGACATACATTTGCGTTGCATAGAGTAAAAAACCACTAAAATTCCATATGGTTTACTCGACAGCAATCGAATCGGTGTTCATAATTTTTCTTCCCTCCCCATTTGTTAACGATTCTCTAGGTTTTAGATAAAATCTGTCTTTTACTGTAAATTTATGCACTCCAATCACTTTAGTTTCCGACATGAATCCTAAAACTATATATTAAGAGGAGGTATTAAGGTACATCTTTTATTTAAAAAAAATCGAAGCATATGAAACCTTAAAGGACCAATGCCGCCATATAAGTAGCCTGGCTGTTTCACTTACTGTGACAAAATGATGAATAATATTTAGGCAAATCAGTTTTGTATTTTTATCATTCTCTTAACTGATAGAATTTCAACTAATTTAATTCAAAATAATTATAAATTTATTGCTGACATTATTAATTATTGAAATTATAGCTAGAAAGATGAAATACCTTCAGACTTGAAATTATTTCGGACTGTTAAGAGTTAACGCAGTTACAGATTGACGCATGTACTCCTATCACTTTAGTTTACGACAAGAATCTTAAAACTATATATTAAGATTGGATATTATGGAACATCTTTTATTTAAAAAATAAAAGTCTAAGCATATTAAACCTTAACTGACCAATGTTGCCACATAAGCAGTCTGGTGCCGTCACTGTAACAAAATGCCGGATAATATTTAGGCACATAAATTTTTAATTTTTATCATTCTTTTAACTGATTGAATTTGAAATATTTCTAAATAATTATAAACTTATAATTGACATTATGATCAATTATTGAAATTATAACTAGAAGGATGAAATATCGTTAAGGGGTTAAATTGTTTTTGTGACTGGTCGTAGTTAACAAATTAACGCAGTTACGGATCCGCAAGTAAGGAGTAAAAAAAAGCATTTCTTGTAATGTCAACCTGAATGACTCCATATCGATTTCAATTGAGCAACCGAAGCTTACTATCACTTTTAAGGATGACAAAGTAACCGGTTGGGATAAATCTCAGAAAGGAAGAAGTCTTCACATGGAAACACTTTTATCAGAAGATATTAATCACATAAAAGAAATGCTGCTTCGATAGTTGCAAATCCTCATCTTTTTTTTTCTTCTTTAATGGGATAAATTGCTCAGAATGATGGTTATTTGTCAAATTGTTTCTTTGGACTACAGAGCAATAAACTTAATCTCAAACTCAGTACTTGTCTGTGGTATTCATTTATTAGTTTGTTTAGTTATACGTACCGCTTCTGTTTACTGCTGTTGTGTAAATTGATTGGAGAAAGAAAACGCTTAAGTGTAGTGAGATTTATTAGTTAATTGTATAATCCAAAGAAACAGAAGTAGAAATTATTTGAAGATTTGAAAACTGTATTTGATTTAAAATATTGAAGAAGAAAAAAAGTAGAAAACCGTGGTAGGTGATAGTGACAAAAAAGTTTAAAAAACAAAACCAGAAAAACCGCATTGCATGACAGAAGGAAATTATGGAAAAATGCATTTTCATTCACTTATGGAAGTGGATAGTCACCTCTACTGTCTCAACCAATCCATGTGGAAATGCATTTTGCTCTAATTTGACTCTCTCGCCTTAGAAGTTTATCTAGTTTTTTTTCCTCCAATTTTTGTTCACAATTTTTAATTCTGATTCAAACTATTTTTGTATCCTCACTTCAGTTTGGCGAGTATTGAAAATGGGTTTTTGTTTTTAAGCACTTGAAGCATGTCCACTGTTATACCACCGTTAATATTTTGGAAAATTTGATGTTTTGATGATTTGTTGTTGAAAAATATTTATTCCATCGTTGTCTAATTTTCCCGAAATACTGCGTCGCAAAATGATCATTTCAATATATCGACAGCAAAGCGTGGTGTTTTGGGACACATAAGATATTAAACAGGTTCAATGCTCAGCAAATCAAATGCATAAAAAAGAAGAAAAAAATATATAACTAAAAATTTGTGCGAAATTTCTTCATCAAATCATTGCCAAATTGCAGAATCTCAAATCTAGGAAAATTCAACTCATTTTAAAATAATGATAGACTTAGAATTCCTCTTTAAACTTGTGGCGATAATTTTTTTAATTATTCATTCTTTAATTAATGATTCGGTTTTTAAAACCAATAGAAAATTATCGAGAGTCCTACATCAAAAATCAAATTTTCCGTTCCGAAAACCATTTTATTAAAATATTCTAAATTAGTTCTCTGTTATATATTTTGAATCGTATTCAATATTATAGTTCAAATTTGATGCAATCGTAGTATGTTGTTAAGTTAGTTCCATTTGAACGAAAACAAGGCTCACTTAAACACCGAATTGCAGTCGCAGCATTTTTGCACAGCATTATGAACAAAATCAGAACATGGCTCATTTTAACACCTAATTACAAATGCAGCACGTTCGCACCTTATGGTTTGATTTCAATGAAATCATTTTCACAGCCCATTTGCATCTTATTATAGTTCAATATAATCAAAAACATGGTTCAATTCAATTCATGGTCAGTCATAGCATGTGCACCGTATTATGATTCAATAATATGGTTGCAATATTGATACATTTTTATCAGTGAAGAAAAAAAATTATAAAACTGATTCATTTTTTTAGAGACAAAGTTTATGAAATTTAGTTATTTTAACATTAAGTGGAAGATTCGATAACCCTAAATCTAAAAGGTTATTACTTAAACCGTTTCTAGCATTAAAAAGTTTCCAACTTTAATGTCATATACATTAAATTAAACAGATTTAAGTGTCACGTAATTTTTAAAATATAATCATTGCTATACACCTAGACGAATGTTATTCAAGAAAAAATAGCTTTTAAAATTACGGAGTTTTCCATCAAATTTTTGCGTCTCACGAAGAAATTGTTTTAAAACTTTACATACTGTAATGAATTTGATAAACAATGTTCCCTGTTCTAAACAATTTTTACCGGAGGGGTATTTACCGAAATACTTTAATGCTTCACTGAGCAACTTTCATTTCATGTGAAAGTCGAAGTCACCTGCATATGAAGCTTTTCATAGGTGGCCAAATTTTGAAACTTATCTAGATTTAGTTGTTTATTATACACGTATCAAATATCTGTAAGAGACAAAAAAAACTAATTCTTCAACATCCATATTTGTTATACAGATAATTACACTTCTCCCGTTTACAAACTTATAAATTCAGGACAATGACAACAAGAAATAATTAATGTAATTAAAAACAAATTTATTTGAAAATTTCTTAATATTTTTAATTTGCATATCAAATACGAACTTCAAATTATATTTTTGAATTCAAAATTTCTTTTTCAAAACTGGTTTTACAGCGTCCTCTTTATAATACTTTTCGCTCCTAAACTTTCATCAAAATAACTTTTACTTATATATATCGCATACCAAATTACGTAAAACAAATAATTGGTTTTTTTTTAACACAAATTTTAAAAACAAATTAGTACAAAATATTCTAAAATCAAGCATTTTTCCTTGAAAATATTGCTGGTATATTGCTGAAATAAATAAAAAAAATTCCAGCAATAACTCACTGTTAGCTGGAGGAGTCATGGTGGTTTAAGTTCCGTACTTTTGAAACCAACGCCATAACTGTGGTAATGTTATCAGCATTGCACACAGGCCGCATTTACTTCCGAGACAAGCTGATACCCATCCATCTGAAGCTGTATGAGCTTCTAGCCCACACTGAAAAATCGGATTTTTATCCGTTTTGATGACCCATCGTTTCCTTTAACCGTTGAGCCATTACAACTTTTGCTTCTTTTTAAATTAATTTAATAATAATTTCTCAACAAAATGTGAAGGAGATTAATCTTAATATAATATAATACTAATTTCATTCGAACAGTTTGAGGAAAGTTCATAAATATGTCTGAAAAGTCATTTTATGAAAACTTGACATTCATTCAGTAATTACACCATTTTACTTTTGAATAAATATTTCTATTTTTATAACAAAATTAACTCAACTTTATAAACCGGTTTTTATATTAATTTACACAAATAATATTAACATAGAGGCAATAGTTACAGAGACATAATATTAACTAAATAGCAGTAAAAATCAGGGACGTGAAAAATTAATTTTCTCGAAAGGGAACTTATATGTTTGATTTTAATCCTTTCCAGGGTGACTCACTTCCAGATTCCTAACTATTTTTCCTAAATAATTTTGATTCATAAATTATTTTTCCTGAAATATATTTTTCTAAAATTGATTTGAAAATTGATCCTAAAGACTGATTTTCATAAAAGAATTAATTTATCATATTGTTTAAAAATAATCTGAATTTTTAGACCATTTGTTTGGCGAAAAGTGGGTAGGAATTTCGAAACTTCACTTACTGCTAAACAGTGACTTCTGTTCTTATAAATAACCTAAGTTATAAATCCTGTGTTTATAACTAGCTGCACAATCTCTGAACAGAATGATCAAACGAGCATAAGCATAACGCGCATGAGAAAATAACTCAACAGTGTTTGCCACTCTTCTTGATCCCACCCTTACCTTTACTGTGACCCATATTTTTTTTAACTAAGCCCTTCATTGGTATTTTTCATACTTTCTGAAGTTATAATCAGATACTTGCATACACCATAGCATTAAAAATTAATGAAATTTGTCCATTTTTTTAGATTATGAAAGATTAATGCAATGTTTTTGAAGCTTGTTAATATTTGTGAATATTTTTTTTTACATTGCAGAGAAGATTCAGAGTGGAGCTTGCATTACAAGAAGATAAGGAAAATGGCACTCATACATTATGTGATCTTCTGAGCACATCCAACATGCGAAAAAAAGTCATTCTACTCATCTTCATCTCGTAAGTACATCTTTTTTTTTTCATTACTTTAAGACACTGCATACATTACATAAAGGATTTGCTACAGACGCGACCCACGAAAGTCTGTCAATAGATTCATTTTGGAGTAATATTGACCCTTTGACAAACCGGTGCTCCTTTTATATATTCTTATCTTAATAAAAATTTATATAAATAAAAATGACTAACATAAAACTAAAGAGACAAATTTATACAGTATAATTTTTATTCAATTAGCGTACTTTTATTTGACTTTGCCTCACATTTTAAAAACATGTTTAATGCACTAGGAAAAACGAAAACTAAGAGTTGCTTTGGACACCAATTGAGATGATGCATATTTTTTAACCCTTCGACGCATGTGTTATATATTTTTTTTCTATATTTAATATTCCGCGCGGACTGCACACAGCCTTCTAATATCCCTGCCATATTTTTAACATCATCCACCAACCGGCTTTCAGTTTGCAACTATAATTCCGTTTGCTACAGTGTATCTTTACGAAGCGGGATTTCCATACTTGTGACAATAAAAACGTTAAGGAAAAGCAGCAACAACTTTCACATTAAAAATTTTGTGTACTATTAAAATAATAAAATTAAATGTTTTCTAATAATTTGTGTTTTTTGCAATTTTTTTTTGCAGTCCGTGACTTCTCAAAAATCTTAAAAGGGGTCCTTTACACGAAAAAGGTTAAGAAACGCTGTTCTAAATGCAAGCAAAAATATATCTTGATATTTTTTTAATGTAAAAAACAGTCTAATAGTTATTAAAAATTATCTTAAGATTATCCAGAATTACATTTGTACTAAAATATAAAATCCAAAAATGCAGTTTTAATTTTTTTTCATTTATATCCAAAAATTTATAAATTATTGATTTTGTAAATTAAATAAATTTCAATGATGAATAATGTTGAGATGGTAATTCGGGGTGTTGGAAGTTGTATGCAGAGATGCCAACTTGCTCCGGACAGCAAATTTATACTTTAAAGTGGTAGTTTATCAATTGTGATTATTGGTTTTATAAATTCCATTTAGTAGATTTTTATTCACCACTATTTCTAAATAATTCGTAGGCTTATATAATTCACCACTTTATAATGCGAATGATATGCTATTCCTTTTAAGAAGCAAGCAAAAATAGTCAAATTTTTGTAAAATCTACTTGTAGTTGTATACCGTTTTATTAATTATTTTTTGCGTGTCCGGAGCAGTTGCCATCTCTGTGTATGGTATACTGGACCAAATCAAGATTGTGATGACAACAGGAGATCACCAAAATAACAGTTTAAAATGAAAACCGGATCATGACTAATATGAAGCTCTTATTTTAATAAATATATAGAGCTCGAGATACAAAATATAAATATATCTTATATTATAAATATAAGAATTTCAGTTAAATAAATTTTGCATAGTAATATTAATAAGAACAGGCCATGGGAGACAAATACCCAATGACCTGTCTAATTAAAAGCCAAATTAAAAGTGCGTGTAATTTGCTCCCACGGACACAGGAGAGGCACAGATAGGAGCTCCAAAATTGGCAAATTATCAAAATATAACATAGCCAAAACAAAGCCAACCCCGCATATCAAGATTGGGTTTAATGCAGGGAGCTGTTTAATACCTTGGCGATCACGAGTCGCCAATAAATTTATGGGAATTATTACAACCATGCTACTGAAACATTTTTGCGGTTAGAAATTTAGAATTAAAAAGTTAAATAGATTTTTGTTTTCGATTAGGCGCGGCAGTGAATTAATAAATCTACATTAGTATTGAAATAAAAAATATCTCTTACATTGATCGATGAAATAAATAAACATTTTATGTTGGCTTAAAACAGTGTTTCCCAAACTTATGACTTTTGTGTACCCTTTCTAAATTTTTCGTAACGCTGTGTACCACTAATTAAAAATGAATTTTTTTTACTAGAAAAAAAATTGCACAAAAGTTAAAAATCAAAGCTGGCTGTTGACACCACTAATTATTAACTATTAACTCTGTAAAAAATAGCCATTAGAAAAATACGTAATCGTAAATTTTCATGGCTTGCTTTGTTGTTAAATAAAAAAAATTTGAAATTTTGTTTGTTGCAATATATTTCGCATAAGAACGCGTACCCCAGCTGAACTGTTCCCGTAGCCCTGGGGGTACGCGTACCACACTTTGGGAAACACTGGCTTAAAAGATTAAGTCTTTGATTAATTTTAAATATAACTATTAATAAAAAAATGAGCTTAAGTAATTAAAGATATTTTAAAAGGTAGGAAATAAATATGTAATGCCAATTGTGGCATCCAAATAACCATCTCTTAAATCTAAATAACTACAAATAAGCGCAAATTTGGAAAATAAAATATTGTTTGAAAGTGAGCCGTGTTTGGAAAACTTTCCCTTTAACGCAGAAAAAGACAATGGTGTTTCATGCTCTATTTCATACAATACTGTATATGAGTTTGCTTGATTTAAGAAACTAATTTTAATTTTATACTATTATAAAAATTATTCAATTTTGAAGGCCTAACTGCGATACTGTACTTTTAATTTGAGAGCACTATCGAAATCAACAGGATACTTGAACTTAAGCCTAAATTTATTTCATATAAAAGTAGCAAAATTTAAAGAATTCTGATTTACATTACTTGAAAAATTAAAGTTGTATTCATTAAAATACTTAAAAAAAATAAATAATTATCAAACAGAAACTAAAAATGATATGTTAAGTTTTAAAGTATTTTGATAATTAATCTGAACTTTCGAGCCTTTGTTAAACATGTCTTATTTCTTATCAAAACATTTGTAGGCAAAAAATGCATTCTAATTTAATTATTATCTGTCAACTAATTGTGGGTTGCTGCTTAATTGCTGTCAGCCTATACACTGTAGGTTATATCATGATTACTATCAATCTATAGGTTGCATCTTAATTACTATATGTCTATGGGTTATGGATTAATTACTATCTGTTAATGGGTCATGGCTTAATTTAATTACTATCTGTTAATGGGTCATGGCTTAATTACTATCTGTTAATGGGTCATGGCTTAATTACTATCAGTCTAAGAGATATGGCTTAAATACTATCAGTCTAAGGGGTATAGCTTAATTACTATCAGTATAAGGTTATGGCTTAATTACTATCAGTCTATGGGCTACAGCGAAATTACTATCAGTTTATACACAATTCATAATAGGTTAATTGTTATCAGACTACGGGATATAGCTAATTACTCTGAGTCCCTACACCAGGGGTGGCGAACCTTTATGCACCAACGTGCCATTCTTTCTGCAAATTTTTTTAATGAGGTCATAGACGTGCCGACAAATAGTTTTGACTTCCTGATTATTGGGTAAATAATAATACTAAATACTATCAACTCAAAACTCTTTATTTACAACGAAAAAAAAATTTTTTTTTTTGCAATGTCTCAATTAAACACATAATTCAACTTGTTGTTGTTGTTGTTAATTTACGTCGCATTAGAGCTGCACAATGGGCTATTGGCGACGGTCTGGGAAACATCCCGGAGGATGATCCGAAGACATGCCATCACAATTTTGATCCTCTGCGGAGGGGATGGCACCCCCGCTTCGGTAGCCTGACGACCTGCTCGCGAAGTCGAGCACTTTACGGTAGCACAGTTTAACGAGGACCAATACCGCACACCCTCGGTCCCTACGCCGACTGATCCAAGTGGTCACCCACCCGCACACTGACCGTAGCCAGTGATGCTTGACTTCGGTGATCTGCTGGGAGCAGTGTCTTAACGATCAGTCCACTGCGGGACGCATAATTCAACTTAAAATATCAGTGTGATTTCTGTTGTTGCAGATTAGATGACAAATAACTTATATTAGGGTTATAAGATGTTAGTTTAAGCAGAACTGTTAATTTTTTTGCTAGTTATTTATTGTTAGCTTGTTTTTTTATGGTTATTAATTGCTCTTTTGGAATTGCTAATTTTTTTGTTAATTTTTTATGAATTTTAATTTAATTGTTAATATGCTTCATAGTCAACTTTGTGATCGGTGGCGTGCCCAAAATATTGTGTCGCGCGCCATAAATGGCACGCGTGCCATTGGTTCGCCATCCCTGCCCTAGGTTAGATAGTAAGCCTGTAGGTTAGATTTATTACTATCAGTCTGCAATATGGATTGTAGCTTAATTAGAACCGTATACAGTACACTCTCGATTATCCGTGCGCGGATTATCCGGTTTGCGGTTTATCCGTGCTCCTTTCGGAGTCCCAAAAAATTTTTAAAGAGAAACATTTTCAAGATTATGATGCATGTAAAATATATGAATAGAAATTTTGTCAAATCAGTCTCGCCATTTATTAACAAAATATGAATCTAATGTTTTTATTGATAATAATCGCTGCAATGAAGTTATAACACTTTTCGAAAGCAATATACATTATTGGATTGCAGTATATGGAATATCATGGTCAAAGGTAAAATCGTTATCTTGTAGAAAGATCGCTTGATGAACAATCTTCTTCAGATATTGAAGAATATGATAACAGTATTTTTGAACAAGGAAAAGAAATCGAAGGTTTCTTGATGAGGAAAATTTGTTTCAAAGTGATGTATGTGAGCTTGACTTCCAGTATGTAACAGATGAGGAAATTGTTACTAACTGTGTTAAATCAAATAGTGATGATGCAGAAGATTCAATAAATGAGGGAAATACAATTCCTAATTCTGCTGCTCTAGAATCTGTGGAAACTTTATGAGATTGATTATATGGGAGAACGAGGATTTGATTACGGTGACATTACTACGGTTCGTAAAATATGTGCCAATATACGGCAAGAGATGAACAAACAGCAGAAGCTAAGACGCATTACACATTTTCTTAAGCAGTAAATGTTAAATTCCTAGTTTGATGTTATACAGCATGCAAATGTAATTAATTTTTATGTTTTTTGTACTGATGTTCATTTTTTCTTTAATAAAAAGGAGTTTTTGGATTATCCGTGTTTTTCGATTGTCCGCGTGCGACCCGTCCCGGTGATTAACCCGGATAATCGGGAGTGCACTGTAATTAAATCACTAAAAAGACAGTTAAATTTTAAGTAGACGATTATTTTAAGATTGATCTTTTTACTGAGAGAGACTTTAATGATAGGACTCTTACGATTTGAGATTCTTATCACTTTTATAATATCATCTTTAGCAGCTTCAATTTTAGTTGATAAAACAAGCACAAAAATACATAAATTATTTTACAACTCTAAATCTATTATAACGATTAAGATTATCTACTTTAAAACCCTATCATTTAACCAGACTTCATTCTTAGCTTTATTCTACCTTCAAAATTATTTCACGATCTCATCCTTATCTAAAAATATAAAATTTACTTAACTCAAGCTATAAATTTCTCAAGATGAAGTTCTTAAGAGGTAAATACAAAAGCCTCTTGCCCTAATTCCCCATAGTCATTAAATTTCTGGTCGATATATGTTCACTGCTAATTATGCCCGAAATTGCGTTCGTAAACTCAAAATATTAAGACTTGATACACAAGTGACTCTTTAAACTCTTTCCCAAGTTTAGTGTCTAGAGAAAATAAATAATTCACGTTTTCTACTTATAAGGCGTAACTCTACAACAACATAAACTAAATTAACAAGTTTCAGTTATCTTGAAGCACTCACAGCAAGTTGTACATTTTAATAAAATTGATTTAAAATAAACAGTTTAGACAACTGTAAGTATGCGTGACAAGGGCCAATTACACATATTTTGTTGCAATTTATTTTGGGTTGAAAATATGGCTCCACTAGAATTCCTAAAAGCAAATTAAAAATTATTTGAATTCTTCCAAGGTTTCATACTTTATTTGAAAAATGATATATTCAGATGTCAATACGTAAGAGGTTTTTTTTAACATATGGCTATATTGGATGTCAACCTAGCGTAAGCGATTTCGTTCAATTTTCTGTCAGTTGTGAAAAGTATATTAAACCTAAAACATACTTGCTTATAAAATCCATCGAAATGATGTGAGGGGTTGGATTTTGTTTTATAGTATAATTTATAGTAAATTATTAAATAAAAACAACTCTTATGTCCGGGAATAGCTGAGCGGCCTGAATTTAAACTAGCAGAGTAACCTATAGATTAATTTAAAATGTAATTTAGAACAATCAAAAAAAAGAAAATGAAATTCATAACATATTGATCGAAAACACGCAACACAACATAAGCAAAACATACATACCACACAAGCCTCACCACTGACCCTGCTCCCAGTCCCTGGGGACAGACAGTGAGTCCGGAGCTTTTCAGCTACCCGTGATGGCCATTTTTGTTAAATGTTAAAAAAAAAAATTTAAAAAAATTATAATAATAAATAAATAAAAAAAATAATAAAAAAATTTAAAAAAAAAAAAATTAAGGGGGAAAAAAATACCTGTGACGTGGCTAGCTATTTTATATTGTACTGTTATTGTCGATGTCCATTTTTTGTGGCTGTAATGTAACGCTGCTAGTTAATCTATGTAAAATTAAATTGTCGCTACTAGGCCGGGATAGCCTGGTCAGTGGGGTGCCGGGCCCATGTCCAAGAGTTCGTGGGTTCGGTCCCTGCTGATCGAAGACTCCCCGTGTAGTAAATGGTGACTGATGCACTTTAAATCTGTCGAGTCTCAAAGTCCTCCATGTTCCCATAACAAATCAATACCTCTGGGGGTACCGATCCAGGAGTTTCCTTGTCTTCTGAATTGGTTCAAAATTACAAGGCTACGGCGTTGAACATTTGTAGTCGTAAACCCAAAAATTGGGTCGACTGTTCAACGGCGGTCATAAAATAAAATAAAAAACTTATTGATAGAGCGCTCGCCTCCCAATGAGGTGACCCGGGTTCGATCCCAGCGGTAGCTGTGCAATTCGAATTCCACAACTTGCTCGAACTGACCACAGTGCTGACTTAATATATCCTCAGAGGTAGACGGATCATGGGTTAGAGTCCCCGTGCCGTCAGGCTAATCGTGGAAGGTTTTCCTCTCAATGTAACAGAAATCTGGGTAAGTTGCAACAAAAAGTCCTAAACGAAGGAAATATCTCCCAATACTTGATCCAGGAGTTCCCTTGTCTTCTGGATTGGATTCAAAATTACAAGGTTATGGAGTTTAACTTTAGTAGCCGTAAACCCTGCATTAGGTCGGCTGTTCAACAAAGGTTATATAATATAAACTAAAACCTATTGATTTATTAATCCGCTCTTAGAATGCATCTACAAGGTATTTTAAAGTCTTCAAACATAAGTCTCCGTTCTGTTCTAAAATAAACTAAAATAAAAGTAAAATACACAAGCGACTTTCCTGATATTGGCGTCGCATGTTTCATTATTTCATAATTCGTCTTACTTTTGTCTGCCTCACGAAATTTTGTTCTTAAAAGTCCTGACATTGTAATTACATAATTCGAAAGCAATGTGGATAACGAAATTTCTTTTAGATTTCTAGGAAAGCAAGAATCCTTAAAATCGTTTGACTATATTTATGGAGATTTCATTAAGTTTTAATTTACAAAATATAAACTTAACATTTTTATTTCGAAATCAATTTCTACACACATTTTAACACAACCTTAAATTAATCTCATATGATATACCAAATAAATAAATACCAGAAATAAATATTAAGATTCCAAACGATTTTCTTTCAAGTAATTTTCCCGCGGTTTTTGTAGAATCAATGCATAAAACTAAGAGTATTTTTAAAACGGTAAAAAAATTCGCTTTTATTCAGAATGTATTCGATATTTGTTTGAGATATCGATGTCGAATAAACAATTCTGTTTTACTCTCGGTCTAAACATCAGTGCCTTTATACTATAATACATTCCCTACTCTGTTTGTGAAGAAGCCCACACGAAATCTTAAGATTGAAAACAGAAAGCCATGTTTAAACAGGCTTCGTTTTCGGCGAAATTTTATTTGAGTAACATCTCAATCCGCTAATATTAAATTTTATTCTGAAAGTATCAAAATAAGTTTACAAAATGAAACAAAATATATTTTAAGGTGATATATTTTATATGGTATATTTTCTTGGCAAACGGAGTTTTTAATTTTTTTGAGGGGGGGGGGAGTATCAAATATTATTTTACTCATTATCTGAAAGATATGAAGAACTCCCGCCGCACTTTCTGTTCATAGTGAAGAAAACACTGAATAGCTTTTGTTCTAATCATTGGATTTTCAGAAGCTAGTGTCCATTTTAATGATTCAAGTGGATGGCCAAAAATATTCTAGATATTTTAAGCTATGAAATCAAATACAAAGTTACGTTCATTATATTTCCTCAAAATATTATTGTTATATTTCATACAATATATTGTTACATTATTACATTGCTATAGTGTAATATTATATTCTCCTTATATTATATCGTTATATTTTCTCTGAATAAGCATAACTTTTATTTGACGTATTTGGGTTTTTGACCTTTGAAATAGCGGATGCTGCAATCTCGTAACTATGGTTCCAATAGCTCAGTTAGATACACTGTCAAAACCTTAGATCTCTTTAAGCAGGGGTCTGTCCAGACATTGAGAAAGGTCCGTTTTGGTAAAATTGTTAAAAAAAATTACTCGTAATTTGTGAATATAAAATAAACGTTAAGTCACATTCTTTCAACCAGGGTCCGCTTTTGTGAATTTGTGCAAATAGGGTACGTTATTGCAAAAAAACATTTCCAAGGAGTTCTTAAATTGTAAAGACATACAAGATTATTCTCAACACTGTAAAATTATAATTAAAAAATTACAATTTAAAGCATAAACAGCAATTGCAGCTACTAAATTAGCGATGCAACATACAAATATTTGATATTTAGCCTATACTGCTGAACGCAGAATATTCATTTCGGACGAATAAAGGAAGAAGCGTCTGCCGAAGACAAAATTTAGTTCGTTTACATCTGCCTTTCTTCCCCCCCCCCTCCTTCCTGGGAAGGGTTTATTCGATTAACAAAACAATAATGAAGATAAACAAATTTGTGAAGGGTCCGATTAAAAGAAAAATCATTTTGTGAAGGGTCCGAAATTTCTTCTAAACAGACCCCTGCTTTAAGTTAATGCTACTTTTTAGCGAATTAAATTTCCCATCGTATTGGGAGGTTTTTAAGCTAGTCAAAGATATTTTAGTCAACAATTATAAAATTTGTGCGCTCGAAGATAATTTCGAAGAAAAAATATTTTTTTTTATTAATTGTTAATTATTTTCTTCAAAAAAATGTCGAATTTTTTTTAATTGTAAGGTACAAAAAGTTTCACTTTTACAAACTTTCGAAATATTTTAAAATAAATAAATAGTTTTTATTAACTATTTAGAAAACATTATTCAAAATTTTATCGAAACTGGTTTAATAGCGCCTGAGCTATAAAATATGAAAAAGCAGAATTTTTAAACTCAGTTTCAAATGCTCGCGTCTTACACGCACGTTATAGCGCACGTTATAGCGCACGCACGTTATAGCACGTTATAGCGTGAACGTCTTATAATAGCTGGATTTTTTCTGCGTAAGTGCACTACAGCTGATAAGAATTTCTGGCTGTATAATCTTCAGTCGCGTTGATTTTGCCAGTTAACGGGTGGCAAAGATGCATAAAATAACTGTCTAAAAGTGTAAGCTTGTATAAAATTGCCACCTAAGTGTATAAGCATGTCTAAAATCGCAACCCAAACTTATAAGCATGTCTGAAATTCCTGCCTAAATGGAATAAATTTGCTACCCAAAAATAAATTATAAAGTATGATTTTTTTAAAATTTTCTACGATATTCTATTTGAAATCTTATCTGCTGTCAGACACTCGATATGCTGGAACCCCTCCACTAGTCATTCTTAAGGTTTAATTGTGGCGTAACTACAGCTAAGATTATTAAATACCGATTCTCTAGTATATAAGACATGTTAACTTAATTCTGTTTTGAAGTACTTTTTGATCGATGAAGGTCGGTATAGTCGGTAATTATATCCCCCATGTTGGTCACCTCCGACTGGATATGAACTCGCTAACATTGATGAATGGTACACTTTAAATAGTTTATTTGCCTACAAAATAGCTCTCAAAAATCCACTAAAGTAAGCACAATTCTCCCGGCCAATAAATAACAAGAAAAAAAAGAAATTTGCAAGGAAGAAAAAAAAAAAAAAAGAAATTTGCAAGGAAGAAAAAAAAAAAAAATTTACAAGGAAGAAAAAAAAAAGAAATTTACAAGGAAGAAAAAAAAAGAAATTTACAAGGAAGAAAAAAAAAGAAATTTACAAGGAAGAAAAAAAAAGAAATTTACAAGGAAGAAAAAAAAAGAAATTTACAAGGAAGAAAAAAAAAGAAATTTACAAGGAAGAAAAAAAAAGAAATTTACAAGGAAGAAAAAAAAAGAAATTTACAAGGAAGAAAAAAAAAGAAATTTACAAGGAAGAAAAAAAAAGAAATTTACAAGGAAGAAAAAAAAAGAAATTTACAAGGAAGAAAAAAAAAGAAATTTACAAGGAAGAAAAAAAAAGAAATTTACAAGGAAGAAAAAAAAAGAAATTTACAAGGAAGAAAAAAAAAGAAATTTACAAGGAAGAAAAAAAAAGAAATTTACAAGGAAGAAAAAAAAAGAAATTTACAAGGAAGAAAAAAAAAGAAATTTACAAGGAAGAAAAAAAAAGAAATTTACAAGGAAGAAAAAAAAAGAAATTTACAAGGAAGAAAAAAAAAGAAATTTACAAGGAAGAAAAAAAAAGAAATTTACAAGGAAGAAAAAAAAGAAATTTACAAGGAAGAAAAAAAAGAAATTTACAAGGAAGAAAAAAAAGAAATTTACAAGGAAAAAAAAGAAATTTACAAGAAAAAAAAGAAAATTACAAGAAGAAAAATAATGCGTGAAAAAAATAAGAAATTAACATTAATCAGCTAGCGGTATTCGTTCATCGAATTTTATCACAGATAAATTTCTGGAAAATGAGTAATCTGGCGTAACTACCACTAAAATTAGTAAATCTAGAGGTTCCTTTTGATAGATCAAGGATGACATGGTATATCCTCTTATGAATTATAAATATATTTAAGTTATACTATGAAATTTAAATTTTATAATTGTTATTTGGGCAACTATTCAACAACGTAGACAGTGCAGATAAGCTTATTTTGTACTGTCTGTACTCTGCGTATTATATTTTTAACAATAGATTTTATGGAATCTGATTTTTCTTCAAATCTAGCTCTGGAATTTAAAAACTTTTAACTCATTGGAAAAGTTAATTTACATATTAAACGTAAGAGCCATCGCTTTCACAATTTCCATTGGTGACCATGCATTATTGCTAGCCATACTATCTCAGTTTATTTTCCATTCGGTGATATTTATTGAATGTGTTTTTCTCCTTTCAGATCACTCTCATCCACTGCATGCATCGGTCTTACTTATTATTCTGTGTTCATGCCAGTTGTACTGAGTATACAACTGAACTTTGCACTGTGTGCCATAGCTGAAATGATGGCAGTCATCATAACCATGTCTTTACTCCGATGTACCGGACGTCGATGTTCTACATTCATATTTGGTGCCTTAAGTGGAATAGTGTGCCTTCTTCAAGCTTTTTCCTCTCGGTATACGGGTAAGATATTTTTTTTAATACCGTTGGGGAGCTTCTAATTCTGGACACAGTTCAAAATGCGCTTTTTTGAAAGAGATGGGGACAGCAAAAAAAAAAAATGCGTCTTTCATATTCCACCCAAATTTAGTAACTAAATGTGGAATTCCGTACTTAATTATTCCTCATTTTTTTTTAAACACTAAGCATAATTATTACTGAGCAAAGTACTTTGCTTTTGGGTTCGGCTTAGCTGAGACAGGTGCAACTTTTCTGGTGACTTGTTGTTGCTGTTCATTTACGTCGCACTAGAGCTGCACAATGGGCTATTGGCGACGGTCAGGGAAACATCCCTGAGGATGATCCGAATACATGCCATCACAATTTTGATCCTCTGCAGAGGGGATGACACCCCCGCTTCGGTAGCCCGACGACCAGCACGCGAAGTCGAGCACCTTACGATAGAACAGTTTAACGAGGACCCATACCGCACACCCTCGGTCCCTACGCAGGCTGATCCAAGTGGTCATCCACCCGCACACTGACCGTAGCCAGTGATGCTTGACTTCGGTGATCTGTTGGGAACCGTGTCTTAACGATCAGTCAGTCCACTGCGGGACACTTTTCTGGTGACCTATTCGTATTTAGAACACTTAAAGAGGACGCCACACAGCGGAAGAAAAATTTTCGTTGCAAATTCTCTTTCTTCTCCATTGCTAATTTAAAAGTCCAAGCAAACTTAGAGTAAGCTGAAAAAATACTTAAAAATATTAAATTGCAGACAAATTATTAAAAGAGATCTTCTCCATTGCGTAATCCTAAGTTATCATCTCCTAATGTATTTTTATTTGTATATATTTTAGAATTTTTTTTTCAGTGTTTGAAACTTCTCTAGGTTTATCTGAACTCCCTTTTTCTACACTTTAAATTTTAAATTAGTAATGAAGAAAGAGAATTTGCGAGGAAAATTTTCTTCATCGGTATGGCGTCCTCTTAAGGATTAAAGAGTTTTAAAAAATCTAAATTGTAACAACATATATTTAATACCACTATTATAAATTTATAGAACCCTAGACAACCTAATAACAAAAGTTTTTTAAAAAAATAAGTTTTTAAAAAAAATGCACAAAGTAATTCAGGCAAATGGGTGTTTATTTCGATGCATTCGGTTTTTTCTCTAAAAAAAGAACAATTTTTATAAGAGAAGTTGGGAAATCAAGTTTGAATGGTATACCTAATTTTTTAAATAGTCCATTCTCTTAACTGTACATTTCGTGCAGTGTCCATTTTTTTAAACATAAAATTTGAATTGAGTCTAGAACAGAAATCTTGCTGACGATATGAGAGTTCTGATTTTAAAAACCTGCGTCTTATGTTATGTTTCACGACATATTTTAATGTTACTTTTTGTAGTAAGTTACGTTTTTAGTAAAATAATTTACTTTTCTGTGTGGCGCAGACTTTTTTCTGTGTTCTTTTTAAGAAACTTGCACTCCCTTTTTTTTTAATTGGGACAATACGTCATATTTTAGTAAGTTACCTTTTTTGTTTCTTCAGTTACGTTATTTTTTTCCCCGATGTGCGCACTAATTTCTGAATATTAAAAAGAGATTGGAAAATACAATGCCATCAAAAAAATTAATATTGAATGAAATATCATGGGATAAGTTAATAAATAATAACGCAGTAATATCGAAAAGCTCAAACAAATTCAAACAGTAGGTATTGAGTGTCCCGTAATTTAGTACTACATAAATCGCATACGATTATCTCTAAAAATATTTTAATTAAAACTTTTACATTAATAACTTTAATTAAATTTTAATTAATCAATTAAAGATAAATTTATAAATTTAGTTCGAAGGTCCTGTGGGAAAGAACCACTATAAAGTTTCTGGTATTATTCCATGGTCTAAGTTTTTGTTTTACATACACATATAGTGATATAAGAAAATCACTAATTAATATATCATAAGCGTAATTCATTTTTTACTACACAAAAAATATGAATGATCTTAATATTTAAATTTTTAAAATAACTAGTTTTTAATTTTTCTTTAAATATATTTATTATTTCCCTCACAAAAAATTAAATTTTCCAAATAAAATGACAAAACAATCCTAATTAGCAAAACAAACATATTTCATTATTTACTTTAGAAAATCTCTGGTTTTTATTCTTTTTAGTTATTATTATGGTAATTTTAGCTTTTACCTTTTTGTTTCTCTTATTTTCCTTAGAACTACGCTAAGAAAATAGTTCAAAATGCTTCAAACGAAGTGACATAAATAAAGCTTAATTAGTAGAACATAAACATAATTCCTTATTTATTTTCCAGAACTTATAATATTAATATTTTCACCCTTTGCCACGATAGTTTTAAAATCTCTGCTTTGTTAAAGAACTGTATCTAAAGAACTATATCCTTTGAAATGACAATCTAAATAAATTTAAAATATTTAAAACAAAGTGACACAAAAAAGCGTCTAATTAGTAGAAAAGTTTCAAAATAATTTGATGACTTTTTCGCTTCGTTTGGCAAAACAAGCGGGCGATTCAAAATCTCACTTTCCTCAAAATAAATTCATATCCAAATCAAAGCGAAAATATTAGCATACTAATTGAAACAAAATGGCTATGCAAATAACTTTGCCACTTTAATCTCGTTTTCTTTTTTTAATGCTGATATCGTTTTCCCTTTTCGCTCAGAAGACAATATGGGAAGTGTCCTCATGGATTTATTGATTGCCTCGAAGACAAACACCTTCAGGCAACGATAATAATCTTCTGGCATCTGCTGGTCTGTTCCTCCATCGTTAGTACATCGACATACGCTTCTGACATAAATGGAAGAATGAAGGATGTTTTTATGTTTGCATGTCACTTCTTTTACGAAAGACTTTTGTTTTCCTTGTTCACCATGTCAATCATAAAAAAGCCATAAAATCTTATTTATTTATGATAAAGGATCTATGAATTAACATAGGTTTTTTTTTAATTATCAGAAATCAACAATGTAAAAGGATTTTGATTTTCAATGTAAAAGGATTTCAATGCTGATCTTCAATAGTTTTGACACACTGCATTATTTTTGTTAAAATCATTTAGAATAAAGACTTCACGAATCGGAACTTTCATTCGAAGGCAATAATGTAAAATGGTTTTAAATTATCACAGCTTATTTGCACCGCTTTATTATCACCGCTTAGTTATCAGAAGTCAACAATGTAAAATGATTTTGATTTTTTTTTATTTAAAATAATTTTACTGCTGATCTTCAATAGTTCTGAGACACTATTATTTTTGTTAACATTATTTAGAATAAAGATTTTACGAATAGAACTTCCATTCGAAGTCAACAATGTAAAATGGTTTTAAAATATCCCCATTCTGTGACAATAATTTTCAGCTTAGAACTATTTTTTAATATACCTAACTATTAACATTGTTTTTTTTTAATTATCAGAAGTCAACAACGATTGATTTTTATGTAAAATGATTTCACTGCTGATCTTCAATTGTATTGAGACACGGCATTATTTTCGTAAAAAATTATTTATAATAAAGACTACGAATCGTAACTTCCATTCGAAGTCATCAATGTAAAATGGTTTTAAAATATCACCGCTTATTTACAATAATTTTGAGATTAGAACTATTTGTTAGCGCAACATAGACAATAAGATTTAATTACAATGGATAATTTTCATCAGATGTCAACAATGTTAAAGAGTTTTAAAACATTACTGATTGTCTAAAAGTTTTAATTTGCTGCATTATTTCCAATAGTGTCGCGTATAATTTCCTTACAGTGACTCTCAAAAGCGTTCGTACTTTATGGCTTTAGATAAAATATTGCTCTATTCATTGATGGCTATTTCAAAATGAATATTTCAGAATAGATACAAACTTTTGTTTTTAAAATATTTCAGGCAGTTTTGTTAACAAATTAAATATCTTATTATTAAATATCCATTCTGAAATATTCATTTTAATTAATGAGTAGAGCCCTGTTTCATTAAAAGTTATAAGCAAACGAATACTTTTGGGAGCTACTGAATATAGTCTTTAAGAAAAAGCCTTCCATAAGAATCAACAAAGCAAAATGTTAATGAGTCATCACCACTTATCTTTAACATTCTTAAATTTATGTAAAATTTTGCTAAGTTCCTAATTTTTTCTAAAAGATGACAGGAGCAACATGAATTATTAGTGAATATGGGCAGCATAACAGCTGTGAGTAAAAAAAAAATAGGTTTTAAGTGAATTCCGTTTTAGCATGTCTTTGTTCAATAAAGCTTTTTTTTTCCGTTACAATTGTGGGGCGTATTCATGATAATATATTAAATAAAATTTGTATTTACCTAAATACAAATGAGTTTATTTTTAATTTAGTCATTAAATATGTACCAAAGCAAATTTACTTTACTATATTAAATAAAATATGTATTTGAGCACTTAAATCAAATATGGCCATACTTGTTATTTTCAACGAAGTATTTTTTTCCGTATTGAATGAAAATATGAATTTGCTAGTTAAAATCTGCAGTTTTTATGAGTCATCAATTCTTTAAAGAGATAAATTATTCCATGTGAACAAAATTTGCAATTTAATTAAATCACCTGTTAGTTTTTTTTTTTGGGGGGGGGAAATAATGTGAATTCATTACTCCTTATTAAAATAACTTGGCACTTGAGTACTTAATACATTTTTCTAAAATTTGAAGCATATTTATTGTTGCTCAAGAAAGCTAAGCAGTGTTGTAAGTAAGTGAACTAAAGTCAGTGCTGTGAGTGAAATAAGTAAAAACTGTGTTTGAGTACCTAGATGTTTTTTTTTCTGAGAGTAACGAGGCTATTGAGTACTGTTTTACGAGGCGTATGGTTTAGTATAAATTTAAACCCTATTTCCCCTCTAATAAATAAATCAATAGATATGCTTTTATAAAAACTCCACTTTAGCTTTTAAAAAAGGAGCCGGGTATTTTGATTTAACCGAAACTAAAAATTGTGAAATATCCTTCAGAATTTACAAATCCAAAAAAAATTCATTTTCTTACGATTTAATAATACGTTGACTTTAAAAATTAATTCACTTCAGAAAGCTAATATTAATCATTAATTAGAAAACGGGCATCATTTTTAATGTAGCAATACCCAGTTATAATAAGTTCATAATTAAGAGAAGGCCCTATTTAAATTGACGTGGAAAATCGGAAAACTGACAAGCTTTTAAATAATAATGGAGAACATCTCAATTGGCCCTTAACAAGGCAAGCTCGAAAATATTTCTAAATAATTAATATTTTATCATCTTTTTTATCGATTTATTTCCCTTTTTATTATTCCCTGCTTTCAAACCCACCTATGCGTTCTCGCCTTCCCATTAAAGACTCAATATTAACGTTCCTTTCAAGCCCTAACGTTCGAAAAGAAAAACCGGTTAAGCGAAAAGATGCCGATATTGTTTTCTGATAAAAGTAAATAGTTAATGAAGATGGCGGACACACGCCGAGAGAAGCCAAATAATGAAAACCTTTTGTATTTTGAATCCTTAAGATGCATAATTAACGTTCGAAAAAAAATTATTTGTAAAGAGTGCCAGCATGACGCAATTTTGATGCCAAAATAATGAACTTCCTGCCCGGTTTTCGGGTCAGTTACTATAGTCTTTTGTCAAAATTAGTGAATTATTTTCGCTCTCACCATTTGCCCGGAAACGGCTTTTCACCCGGGTTAAAAGGCGTAAATGTTGCTTCTTCAATGTTCAATAATTCCCTTTTCTAAATAAGAAAATAAAAGCAATATCGTCAAATTCACTCAATTGTGAATTAAATTTCACGAATGCAAATTGAATGATTTAACGTTATCGTAATAAATCTGACAGAAGTATTGAATTGTTTAGTTTATTGAGTTGTTTTGATTTTAATTATGATAGTTTTTGATTAGTTAAGTAAATAATTTGTGTTTAAATACAAAATGTTTTATAAAAATAAATGCCAAGTAAAAACAAAATATATTATCCCGTTTGGCATAACAGCCGAAGTAGTCCAAGATCTTCTGTAGAAGATTCTTCCAAAGCAGCCTATTTTTCGATCCATACTGCCAGCTCTGTACCAACCGAAGACGAAAATTTTCGGTAGCTTGGATTTTTCACGAAGTAGATCGAAAAATATATATTAGTCAACATATTTCTTTTAAATCGATAAAAGATTATTTTTTTAATTACTCAGTTTTGTTACTTATTTAATTAATAAAATTTAACGATACTGTCAGGGTCACGTGATGTAATAACACGCATTTTCTGATGTTGCGAGCTAAGATATTATAGATATGATTTTTCTATTTGTTTTGGTTTTTGGACGAGGGATGAAAAAAGAATAAAAAAATGGTGAATTAGTTTTTGTAGAATTTTGCGTTATTTCTTTTGTAAAAGGTTACGACTGACAAATGCCCGGGNTACAGGCAGTATATTCCAAACTTCGCAAAGATTGCTCTTCCACTAACAGAGCTTACTAAAAAGAAAGTTCCTAATGAGATTCCTTGGAGCGAAGAAGCTGAGAAGGCATTCAAGGAATTGAAGACGTCGCTATGTAAGATCGCAGAGTTACAAGTCCCAGACATAGAGAAACCATACTACTTGCATACGGATGCATCTCAAAATGCGGTCGGATGTTGTTTAGGTCAGTTAGATGAAGAAGGAAATATTCGTCCCATAGCTTTCGGTAGCCAGAAGCTGAATTCAACTCAACAGAAATGGTCTACAATTGAAAGGGAAGCTTATGCTATTATTTGGGCTTTGCAGAGATTTGAAACCTTACTCTGTGGTGCTAAGATTATTTTATTAACTGATCATAATCCCCTAGTATTTCTGACGAGTGCGACACCCCAAAGCCCGAGGTTGCAGAGATGGGCGTTAGCCATTCAACGCCATGATATTGAGGCAAGTCACATCAAAGGATCGAAACTTAGTAATGCAGATGCATTGTCCAGACTGTAAATATAAACTAAAATAAGACTCTGAACATTTTTTCCTATTATTATTATTAGGTGATTAAAGTAAATACCTAGTGTTAAGTTAAACCTAAGATTCAGTGAATATTTGGGTGAATGTGAAACATAGTTTGTTTATGTGTAAAGTGTGACCCTTAAACTATTTGCCATATTCGATCTTGGGATCTAATATGACTCTGGGGGGAAGGTGTCAGGGTCACGTGATGTAATAACACGCATTTTCTGATGTTGCGAGCTAAAAGCTTGATATTATAGATATGATTTTTCTATTTGTTTTGGTTTTTGGACGAGGGATGAAAAAGAATAAAAAAATGGTGAATTAGTTTTTGTAGAATTTTGCGTTATTTCTTTTGTAAAAGGTTACGACTGACAGATACTATATTTTTTGCAAAAAGAATACATGTCTCAACGCGATTTTCTCTCCCTCTCCACATTTCTTCCCCCCCTCTGTTACCATGGTTAAGGAATATCCTACTTTTCTCTCCACATTAATACGTTTCAGTAGGAAGTGGAAATATAATGGTGTGGGGAAAAACCAAGGTAATGGAGAGGGAAAGTGTGGAGAGTGGGAAAATCATGTAATTTTGAGACACCTGTTCTGTTTACTAAGAGTTTAGTTTCAGAACGAGGAATTAATTGAAGGGAATAGCACATTGTTTTGTTTTATATATTGTACCTATCATAAATAAGTACATACTTAAATACATCCGGGATTATATTGCAATGCGTCGTATTGTATTATCGGCTTCATTAATACAGTACCTTTAAAATAAGTTTTCATAATACATGTCTAAAAATCATATACAATATGGATAGCAATTTAATTTTTAGGCCCGAGAAAAGCAAAATTTTTATTAATATCTAACCATGCATGCAAAGCAAGGGTGTGGAACTGAAAATATAAAAATAATCTATCATATTTGCAGAGAAAACAGAGTTTAAAGACAGTTATAAGAAATACCTACAAGTTTCTCTCGACAATCAAACAAGTTTCAAATCTTTATTCTTGCTTTCCTCAAACGCGAATCATTAGATTTTAATAACGTTTATGTTTTTCCTCTCATAAATTATAATTTGCAACCTCTAATGAGGAAATATAATTGGGCTACATCAGACTTAAGAAAGCTTAATTTATACCCAAAGTTTTCTAAGAAATTTAATTTACGTAAAACTACAATGATTGATGTTCAACAAATATCTATATTATAATTATATTGTTGTATGTATAATTGATTATTAATTATAATGTCTGTAATGTAAATAGCTTCTTAATAAATCTTCAGATTACCAGAAGAAAAAAGAAAAAAAAATCTTTAGACAGATTCTTTTTAGGTGGATTGATCAAAATTTAAAAAAAAAATTATAATTTGAATGAAAATATTTAAACTCCTATGAATAGTGATTAGAATAAATAATCGTAATAATATTAAAAACAATTATCACTTAAATTATTTTAAAAAATATATAGGCATGCAATTGTTTAAAAAAGATCAGTGGTAGTAAGTAGTGCGCTACTAGTAGTGAAACTACTGTAGTCGCAACTTTTTTACGTAGTTTCTAGTGTAGTGTGCTACTTTCATTTTTAAAAAATAGTGTTTTTGTAGTGCGATAGATGCAAAAAAAAAATAGTTTGTAGCGATTCCTGGTAACTACTTTTTACATTAGTTGAGAATAGTAACACGGCTCTAGCGCAATAAATTTTTCGTTCTGAAAAGCTCTGAAAATGACCCTATGGCTGCAGCTGAGCGTTAACAGAAATTGCGTATTTAAAACCACATATAGCTAACACATAAACGAGCCACTACGAAAAATAGATAATCACTTTGATCACACTTTCACATGCGCACTCATGAAACACTGATGTTGTTTCAAAGGAAGGGGACGTATTTTCGATGTACTTCGATGTATTTCTCAGAAGAAATAAAAGATAATTAAACAATTAAAACATTGCAAGTATTTAAAAGTTTTGCCTTTCTTAAATTAAATATTGGCTTTCAAAAGGAATAAAAATTGTAGGTTAAACGAACTAATTCGAAAAAAAAGAATGTTTTGGGAAATCAAACTGGCTCGTGTAAATATGAATAAATAATTCTTAATTATTCCCTTGCGTTTTAATATAAGCCAATTTCTTATTCAAAACCACTTTGATCATAGGTGAAAATCAAGTTCTCCAACGAAATTAGTCTCCTTAAAGTAGGGAAGTACTTACTACAATTCCAAAATAGTTTGCAGTCACAGCCTCTTTGTAAAATCCAAAGCCACACAAAGACATTTACAACAGTTCATTTTATTATATGTTTGAATGAATTGTATGTTCCTGTTTTCTCTCTTTAAAAAGTAATTTTGTTTCTTTATAGGTTGGTTAATATCGTTGTCGTTGTATGCGATAGCGAAATTTTTAAGCCATGTGTTCAGCATCATACTGCCATTATGGACTAGAGAAAATCTTCCTGTAGTAACAAGAGAAAAAGGATTTTATTTTATAGAAACTTTCAGTTTAGTGGGACCCATTGCTGTTCCTGTCATCGTATATCAGGCAAGATATTCAATTCTATAATAGCCATACCTTAAAGAAAACAAAACAGTATTTCCAAAAGTACATAGTACGATTCAAAAATACATAGTTTTGTTTATCCAGTGTTAATTTTTTTTTATTCTATAATTTTGTCGACATCACACTTATTAGTTAGCAGGGGTCAAGTTATTATTTTCAAAAACAAAGTTCGAAAAATGCGGTACAGAATAAAAATGCACAAAAATCATCGTTGAAATATTTTAACACACTTTCAAGGTATTAAAAATAATTAACATTTTATGTTTCAAAACATGTACACTCGAAATTTTATATTTTATACCTTTTTTCAATTGTTTTCACTAAAAAATACAACATATACTTTAAATTTTTCTGAGCGTTTTCTTACACTAAAACATTTCTTTTCCACTTTTCTTAAATTAATTTTTAAAACAAAATCCGTATAGATTTTTCATTTGTTGTTAGGTGAATATATCCAGTTTTAATTAAAATTAGGTTAAAATTAAAAACTAAATTTTAGTAAATTAACAGAACAATTTATATCCGACCTTATGTTAGTGCTATCTGGTCTGAGTGAGTTTTGGACAAAATAGGATTTTTAAAAGCATTTTTTCTATAAATATTTCTAAACATATATGAGAATTTTCAAAAACTATGACGTCAGTATATAACTATAAAGTTAAATCGCACTAAATAATGAAATAATCTAACACAAAAATTAATTAAATGTTGCATTAATGAAAAGACAATAACATAAAATTAAAGAAAGAAATATATATTGTATAATTCTCATTCAATTATCGTAATTCGGTTTGATAGCATGTGAAATTTTTAAAAACGGATTTAATACGCACGGAAAAATGATAACTAAGAATTGTTTCGGGTTTCAATTGAGATGATGCATAGTTTTTGAACTCTCGTAAAATAATTTATGCCTTTTTAAATAATAAATTTTTGATGCATTTTTTTAAAATAATAAATTGGATAAGCATTATTTTTTAAGTAATAAATTAGCGATGCATATTTCTGAATTAATAAATCAGCTGTGCATTATTTTTGAATTAATAAATTAGCTGTGCATTATTTTTGAATTAATAAATTAGCTATGCATTATTTTTGAATTAATAAATTAGCTATGCATTATTTTAGAAATAATAAACTAGCTACGCATTTTTTTAATAAACTAGCTACGCATTTTTTTAATAAATTAGCAATGCATTATTTTTTAAATAAATTGGCTTTGCATTTCTTAATATTATATAATTTGTGTAGTTTGTTATGCATAATTTTTTAAGCAATAAATTTTCTATTTTAATTTTTTTAGCAAAGATTGGTACAGAACATACAACTTTCTATTCAGAACACACGTTATATTACACCACGGGTGTGACTTTGTTTCCACTAACAAAGAGTCACGTTCTTATTCCCTAATAACAAGATCATGGTAATGGATACCCCCATATGTTATCAGTCGATTCTTCAGAATTAATCACAGTTGATAAGGTACAAAGAAAAGTACAATCACGTATAAGAAATCATAGCTTTATGCACAACCTATCTGATTTTGGTTGCCATAATGTTCGTTACAAATACTTTACCCTTATATATATTTTAATTGTTTCTAGATCAGTGGTTACCAACCATTTGACTGCTGTTTTAAATTGCGGCCCCCGGCCTCATGTAAATTGGAAACCCCTGTTCTAGATAATAAAAATTTCTGTAGAATCTCGATTAATAGTTTCTCGTGGTATTATTCATTACGAACTGTATCTATGTGGGAAAATGACGAATGCGGATCAATTTAAAATATCAAATAGCTTAAAAATGTATGAAAAGTGATTAAGTAATGGAATTAAAAATAATTAAATTTATGATTTTTTAAAAAAATTTTAATTGACAAAAAAAAATTATCTACTTAATGCAAATATTTTTACGCTGCAAAAAAAAATTACATATGAAACAAAACTTGGAAATTTTGGTTTGAACATTTTTTTAATCGCAAGCAATAAATTTCTGACATTTATAACAAATTGCTGCTCGTTTCGTACAAGTTCGTATGAGTACAGGGGTTTGTCCAGACATTTTGTGAAAGGTCCGTTTTTGTAAAATTGTGAAAAAATTACTCGTAATTTGTGAATATAAAATAAACGTTAAGTCACATTCTTTCAACCAGGGTCCGTTTTTGTGAATGTGTGCAAATAGGGTCCGTTATTGCAAAAAAAAACTTTTTCAAGGAGTTTTTAAATTGTAAAGACATACAAGATTATGCTCAATACTGTAAAATTATAATTGAAAAAATTAAATTTCAAAAAATAAACAGCAATTGCAGCTACTAAATTAGCGATGCTACATACAAATAATTGGTATTTAGCCAATACTGCTGAGCGCAGAATATTAATTTCGAACGAATAAAAGAAGCGCTTGCCGAAGACAAAATTTAGTTCGTTTGCATCTGTCTTTCTTCCCCCCCCCTTCCTGGGGATTATTCGATTAACAAAACAATGAGGATAAACAAATTTGTGAAGGGTCCGTTTTTATGAAAAGATATTTTGTGAAGGGTCCGTTAACGGACCCAAATTTCTTCTTAACAGACCTCTGGAGTACAAAATACTCAGGGGTCTGTCCAGACATTTTGTGAAAGGTCCGTTTTTCGTGAAATTGTGAAAAAACTACTCACATTATTTCAACCAGGATCCGCTTTTATGAATTTGTGCAAATAGGGTCCGTTATTGCAAAAAAAAGCTTTTTCAAGGAGTTTTTAAATTGTAAAGACATACAAGATTATGCTCAACACTGTAAAACTTTAATTAAAAGAATTAAATTTTAAAAAATAAACAACAATTGCTGCTTCTAAATTAGAGATGCAACATACAAATATTTGGTATTTAGCCTATACTGAACGCAGAATATTAATTTCGGACGAATAATGGAAGAATCGTCTGCCGAAGACAAAACTTAATTCGTTTACATCCATCTTTCTTGTTTTCTGCCCTGGAAAGGGTTTATTCGAATAACAGAATAATAATGAAGATAAAAACGGACCCTTCACAAATTTGCTTAAGTTAAAATATTTTGTGAAGGGTCCGTTTTTAAGTTAAAATATTTTGTGAAGGGTCCGTTTTTATGAAAAGATATTTTGTGAAGGGTCCGTTCACGGACCCAAATTTCTTCTAAACAGACCCCTGATACTTGTTATTTCAAGAACTCAGAGCCCTTCCGCAAATGTTTTCAGTGGTTTTGGCCAATCTAAATAAGCTTCTTCAGCTTCTGCAACCATTTCTAAAACCGACAACACCAAAAGTTTCAACATTTTCATGAACTGATGCACAATCAAACTTGGTGTTTGAGGCTATTTTTTTTCTAAACTGCAACAAATCTTTATATACTTCATTTGCGTCAACAGTTACTGTTCTTCTTAAAACGAATTAACTTCAATACTATTGAAAAATATCAGTAAAATTTCAGAATGGTAGAGATGGGAATCTGTTAGTTTCAAAAACTATAAAAAATTGAGTATTAATAACATTATAAGAATACCATTTGTGACGTCACTTAAATATTGATACGCGACATTGAGTGTGCTAACTTTTTGAACAAGGATTCTAAAACTATACATTACGGGATGTTACGGAACATCTCACATTCATAAAACAAATAAGAAAGAAAAAAATGAGGCATAAAGGTAACTGAAACCATGCAAAAAGACAAATTGAGAACGAGAAATCTAATTTATATATTTGTTTTTGTTTTGACAAATAAAGCTTTTTCTGAAGAAAAAAACATTAAACAAAACTATTTATTTGAAACGGAAGTTTATTTATAATATTTTTAGCTGCACATTTTTATGAACTACCATAAATTCAAGGAATAGGAATTTGAAAGCAACATATCAAATTCACGAGTCTCTTGAGGGAATGAAATTCAATCAAATATTTATGCGATGCATAAATTTTCATGTCATTTATGGCATTCAAAGATATCTCGAGATATGAAACTTGAAGTTTCGGATTGTCATTGCTCTTTTTTCGAACCCAGTTTTTTCAGGTTAATTGGAAACAAGGATTTTTTTTTATCCTCTTTTCATATAATGGGATGACATTAGAGTAAGTCGATATTCAATTTTATTTTATTTTTAAATATATATTTTTGATCAAATCACTAAATTTTAACTGTCTAACTTTAAATTCAAATTTGATGCGAAACATTATTCAGTAACGTGTAGGCGTTCAAAGGTTGCTTTAAGTATAGAAGAGAGAATTCGAAATATATTTTTTTTTACATTCCAAAGTTTAAGCGCAAAAATAAAACATACTTATAAAAAAAAAATTAAATTTATGATAGAGTTTATTAGTTTTTTTTCTTTTAAAACTAATTTTCTTCATTTTCAAGAATTCAGAAATATGAGATGCATTCTAAATTCAAGAAAATACAATTATTAATTTTCTTTACACAGAGCAATTCACTATACACTGCACGAAATTTCTTTTCTTACATTATTTTGATTTATTAATGTTCTAAGTAAATGAGGTATATGCTGGATTTTCTATTAACAAAATGAAAAATATATTTTAAATTTAGGTTAAAAATTTCTGTAATATTGTCTCTGATATAAAATCTCTATTTCATAAAAATCGGTAAAGGAGGAAATCATTATCAGAAATGTTATAAAATTGAGGAACTTTAATCCTTTATGTTTAATGTCGAAAAAATTATTGAAAATAGTTCAGTTATTTTACAATTTAATTTATTGTGATTCATTATTTTTATTTACAGTTACATAACAAAATGTCACAAAATTCTAAGAAATTGTGTCATTATATACATCATAGTTTTTCTAACTGAAATTAAAGAGCAGTCGAAATAAGTTCCTTTGGGCTATCTAGTGTTAAGACGAATGCAACTAACTGTACCGTTTATTCAAGTATTTTGTTTATTTATTCAATTATTTCAAACAATTTTATGAATTGTATAATACAATTTCGAAATAGCTAAATATTAATTACACAAAATTTAGGAAGTTTTTTGAGCGATATTGCTGTCATTAAAGTAACATAAAACGTAGTAAAATAGGTCACTTGGTAATCTTAAAGCTTAAAGTTTACAAAAATAGGTCACTAGGTATTTCATATATTTTTTTTTCGTTTGTACTAAAATTTTGTTTCTGTTTCCCTGACAAATAAAAATCATTCTACAATTCTTGTCGTTGATAAATTTTATTTTAAATTTCATTCGTCTGGAGAGGAGAATTATTTGAAGGAGAATTAATGGTTCAACCGCCTTTATTGTGTTCTCAAAGCGCTTCTTTCCCTCAGTTTTCATCATTTTTCATTCTAGACACTATCTACCATTTTTTTCATGCTTATTTTTAACATAAAACTTAAAATATAAAAGTAATACAAACTTCTTTAAATTTTGAGATACATGCTTCATTTTGAATTCTTATTTCATTTATTTGTTTATGAAATTATAAGAAATTACTTATAAATATGACATTTATAATGTCCGGAGAAATTTTTATATAACCATAAATAATAAATAGGTTAAAAAATCATAAAAATAAAAAAGCATAAATCACAAAAAATACGGTGTTAAAATAATTTTAACTGGAAGAATTATTCGGTAAGTTTGTTTTAAAAATATATTTTAAATAGTATATGAAAGGGAAATGAAGAACATTTCAATAAGTATATAATTACATACAATGCGCAATTATATATTTGTATATGTAGGTATGTAATTACATAGAATAATAAATGCTTACATTGTATGTAGGTATCCAATTACATACAATAATTACATTTTTAAAAGAACATTTTAAAAAAGTAGGTGTGTAATTACATACAATGCGAAAATAAGATACTTAAAATAATCAAATCAAAACGAAATAACTAAAAAAAAATTTAAAAGCATTTTTTTCCAAAAAAAAGCTGGTGAATGTGTTTACAAGAGTTTACCAAAACAAAACATTTTTTTATGAATGTGCTTTCCAAATTTAATTTAAAAATTAAGTGCATAAAAAAGATTTTAAAGGTAAAACACTAAGCGGTCGTATGAAAGTATTTTAAAGTAATTTTCTAAATAAGTACATGTCTTGTTTTAAAAGCATAAAAATGTGTTTTAAAGATGAGTTTCAGAAGAGGTTTATGAATGCATTTTTAAATTATGTTTTAAAGAATAAGTGAATAAATATGTTTAAAATATTGTATAAATAAGTACGTTAAAACATTGAAAAACTAAAATGTATAACTAAAGGCAGTTGTATAAAAGCGTTTTAAAAGTATGTTTTCAAATGTAGTGTAGGTGCAAGGATGTATTTAAAAATATTTTACGAAATAATTTTATGAATGTGTTATAAAATTATATTTAAAAAATTATAAAAAAAAGTCTAAAAGATATGAATCAAAACTCACGTTTTAATCAAAATATGTTTTAATAAGTAAATGTATAAATGTGTTTTAAAAATGGAGCCGTTTTAAAAATATTCAGTATTCCTTTTAGTTATTTTAATGTTGACACCTTGTTAAAATAAACCTTCGTAATTCGATATGATTTTTGCTACCTTTTGCACATTATTCTATTGATTTTTCTGTTCTAAATTTTTTAGAACGTATAATTAATAACCTTCAAATAAAATATCCAAAGTTCTGTTCTTCGCCTTAAAGAAGGCTAATATTTGTTATTTAATTCCATTACTCAGAAAACTATTTGAAAATTTGAACAACTCGTTGTTTGACTTTTTTTTTTTGAATATGTGAAATAAATTATTACAACAACTTTTTGAATAACAGCCTTAAATTGCATAATTTATCCTAGAGTAATATTAATTTTAGCTGATATGTTTATATCAGCTGGCACGTTTAGATTAGCTGATTCATATTATTCATTTTAGCTTATATAATCTTACACTTTTTTACTTGGACTAAAAAACCTATTCAAACGAATAAAATATCGTTTTCACATGGCATGAAAAAAAAGAAGTATTTATAGAAAATAGCTCATCTAGCAATTTATTAAAGTGATCTAAAATTCTAACTTTATCGAACAAATGTTATTGCATTTAATGAAATATCCCAATTTTAATATCATTATGATACATATTGTATTGCAAAATAATGCGCACATACGGTAATGAGTATGTATTATATTCAAGCTATACAATTCGCGTTGTACATTCCCATTATGATGCATAACACTGTACAATGTCACTCACATTTGCTGCAAATTTACTGAAGTGCCAGGTTGAATTATATTATCAGTTACCATATTATCATGTAAAACGTTAGCATTTAATAGCAATGTAGGTTAATCTAGACACTTTACTATAATTGGCAAATAACAGTTGTTTCAATCGCTGTGATGAAATAATTTATCTTCATAAAAAAAAAATCCCCATTTAATGCGTAGATTGAATAAGAGTGTTAAAGTGCCCTTGTTGAAAAATTAAATACCCAAACAATTTAAAAATTAAAAGAAATAAATTCAAATAACTAACACGTTTTTAGAGTATAGAGACTTAAACCACTTGATTACGTAGGAAAACACATTTCTTTTTGATGAATGAGTACTGAAAAATTCTTGTAACAATTTATGGGTAAATATTAATGCATAAATTAACAATTTATCTTAATAACAAGCATATTAAATGTATTATAATAACATGTATATTGAGTGTACTGAACGTATTAACTGGAACGCATTTCTATAACTGGAACGCGCTTCTATAACTGGAACGCGCTTCTATAACTGGAACGCGCTATAACTGGAACGCGCTTCTATAACTGGAACGCGCTTCTATAACTGGAACGCGCTTCTATAACTGGAACGCATTTTTGTAACTGGAACGTATTTTGTATTACGAAGCGTTAAGTCATGTTAAAAGTAAAATACCCAAACACTTAAAAACTTAAAAGAGAAGCTAATTTAAACAACTGTAATTTTTAGAGTATAGAGACTTCAACAACTAGACTAGAAAAAAAATATTGCAAAATTTTAACTATCTACATTGCTTGAAAATTTCTGCAAATAAATTGAGGAAATTTCAAATTCAGTGTATACTAGTTTAAAAATTTATTTAATAATTAAGTTTGAAATTTTAAAGTAGGGGTGCACAATCTGCGGCCCGCGGGCCAAATGCAGCCCTTCGACTACTGAAGTGCGGCCCGCGAGAGCTTCTAAACACAATAAAAAAAAAATTAAAAAAATGGCAATTTTTAATCTTACTTTTAAGTCATCACGTTTTGACACAATCAATTTTAACAGATTCTTTAGTAAATGTACGCTGTTTGTTTAAGGCGCTTTCTTTAAGCTGATTTTTTCGTAAATATAAATTATTTTTTTTTAAACAGTTATTTCCGCTTTTCTACGTGATTTCGATAATTCCGAATTTTTATTACGACGAGAGTTTCATATCGCAAATTTAAATAATAAATTTTTGTGCACTTTATTTGTGACGATTTCATCTTAAATCTAAGTGATTTTTTATCTTTTTTTTTTTAAATTCGTTCTTTTTTTAACAATTTTTTCGGCAGTTATTGCTATACGTTCCCACGTATTATAAAAAATACCAATTGTTCTATTTCGACATACAAATTTTAAATCATGCATTTGACAAGCTTTATTCGTGCTGAGTTCAGCATAAATATATTTTTTCCCAATTATTTCTATACTTTTCCACATGATTTTGACGAACCCGTTATTTAACTATGATGTTATTACGACACGTGATTGTTAATCGCACAATTAAATAATCCCTTTTTATACGGTGTTTCGGTAGAGTTATCGTAAATCGTAGTTATTTTTCCTTAGTTTTTATTTCCGCAACGAATATGATTTGGTCGAATGTGGTAATGAATTGTGATTTGATCAAAAATCAAATATTCGGCAAAAAAAAGAAAAAAATCGGCTGAACGCAGTACACTTGGGGCCAAATAGCAAAATCTTTTAGCAGCATAGCAACACTGAAACTAAAATTTCGATGCTCTGAATAATATTTCCTGGAAAAACGTATTCATAAATTAACTCTAAAAAATAAGGCCAATCAAGAACGTTTTTGAAAATGTCGTAAAGCGAAACAGAGAACATAAAAATCAATCGTAATTTTTGAAAAAAAATTTGAAAGCTGAACATCTCAGTTTTTCAATTACCAGAAAAAGCCAAGAAAAAAGAATTAAGTCAACAGAAATGCTATTAAAAATTAATACGTTATAATGAAAACGTCTAAAAAAAGTTTTTTTTATTTAAAGAAAATAAAAAGATAAAAAAAAAGCGTTCTTAATTTTTAAATGAAAATCTTATGCCGAAAATCTCAATCAATCTCGATCAATTTATCCGCCAAAACACAAAACAACTATTCATTTCAGTTTTGTGAGTACTTTAAAAAAAATAATAAGATTTTGCATGAAAACTGGGTAGATTCGCTGAGTTTTAGACAAAACTTTTATTGAAGGTCCTTTTTGCTATATTTGTTTTAGCAATGTCATTACTTGCACTGTACTTTCAGCTATCAGAAAAGTAAAAAATTATGCCTCATTTTTTTCATGTGAATAGCACCATAACTTCAATTGGAGCAGAAAAACCAATGGGAGTTTTGCATGCAATTACATTTTCTTGTTACTTTTGTTTCAACATCTTGAACTGTGCTTCCCGTTTTCAGCAAATCGGAAATGATGCATCAATTTGTTCACATGAATTGCACCATAACTTCAATAAAAATAAAACAATGAGAGTTTGACGGGTAATTACATATCTTTGTTACCTTTGTTTCAACAATGTCATTTTTAAACTGTGCTTCCAGTCATCAGCAAATCTGAAATGATATCTCTTTATGTCCATGCGAATAGCACTGTAACATAAATTAGAAAAGAAACACCAATGAAAGTTTGACGCGTAATTACATCTCTTCGTTACCTTTGTTTCAACAATGTCATTTTTGAACTGTGCTTCCAGTCATCAGAATGATGCATCGTTATGTTCATGTGAATAACGCCATAACTTCAATTACAAAAATAAAACTAAATTGAAAAAAAAATTACATTGTGGACTGCTATAACAAGTTATTCGTTTGTAAACGTTTTTTGTTTTAAACCTTTTCTCTTTTACTAATTCACCTATTTGTCTACTTACAAATTCGCATATTTCTTGATCATAATCATCTCTAATATTCAAATTTAAGTTGCGGTTAAATAAGTTAATTAAGTGAATTAAGTTAAATTAATGAAGTGGTTAAAGCTAAAAGGTTGTTCAGTTTCAGTTATCCCTATGATTTAATATAGTCATCTTAAGAATGTAATACAATTGTTTAATTAATTCATATTGTTTGGGAGTAAATTATAGTTTCAATCGAAAAATGAAAAATAAACAATTACAACAATTTTACATTATCCTTGCGCCTTTTACGCAAACATAACTATGCAGAAAGTCTTACAGTATTTAAATCAACAGCAACAAGCTTAAATCAGCATTTTCCCTACAAGTTTTTTAAATAAGAAAATTTTTCAATGAGAAAATTTTATTTAACCATCCTTGCAACTGTTATATTTTGTAAACTTTACTTTTCAAACTTTTTTTCTCCAATGCCCATCTGGGAAATGACCTTTTGTTAATACAGGTATCTGTATCTGAAAGACAGATTTCTTTGGCCACTCTTTCAGGGCCAACGTTGCTCCCACAGCAAGGGCAGACAAAGAATGAAAGAACATCCATGCCTTGCCCGGGATTCGAACCCAGAACTTTTCTAATGCAAGGCCAGTTCCCAGACCCCCACACAAGCCGGGTTTTTATCAAACTAGAGAGTTACGTTGCACCGTCTTTTACTGTAATCTTTCCAATTACAATAGATGCATACAATATATTATTGTAAAGGCCGCTTAAGGAAAAAATTGCATACATGTTATCATATTTTGTAAACACGTACACGTAATGATGTGTTTACAAAAATACATAAATTATCATCTAATTACAGCAATAATTTAAAAGCTATTCAAAGTATAAAATTATAATCCTATACAGCTATTAAGAGTTTAAAACTACTTTAAAAATCAGAAAATACTTATGAAAAATAACAGAAGATTTTATAAAATCTTTCTTGTATTATTAAACATTTGTGTAAATTGTATGCGGCTTCGGACGCATTTCCTTATTTTTCTAATAAATATCTATAATTAAATCTGAAATTATAAGTAATGACATTTAATTGGATGCGTGTAACAAATAAAATTTTAAAGAAGGAGAGCATGGAATACATAATTACAAATTTTCGAACAAAGATGTTTAAGCAGAAAATGTTTTCAAAAACGTTTGAAATAATTGCCCAAATTGAATTAATAAATATTAATGACGTTTGTTAGTAATTTATAAATGGGTAGTATACAATTAGATTGAATAATTTAACGAATTTGATTACTGCTAATAAAACTCTTGACAGTCATGATTTATTAAGTTTAAAATAAGCTTCATTCTTCAATAATTACCTTCTATAAAATAAATTATTTAATTGGAAATTGAATAATTGGATCTTAAGAATGTAAATCGTATACAAGTGAAAGTTAAATTTTTTTTTCGGTTCCTGTTAGTAAAATTAAAAAATTATAATTATAAAATATCACTTAGAGCAGAAAAATTTGAAAAATGTCTTAACGCACTAATAAAGTTAAAAATATTATGTTTCCAGCTGTATAACTTTAAGTAGTAGTTTAGTAAAACTTTATTAAAGTGTGTTAATAAGAGTACTTTTAACTAATTAAGATTACTTAAACGTACATTACAGTACTTGCATCTAAATTACAGTATTTTTTTTCTAAATTATATCGAATGAGTTTAGACACAAAGGTAAGACTCTAGAATTAGCTGAGAACCGAAATATAACGTTGTTGACTTTATTTTCTTCATTACCTATTATTTTCTTCTTCTATGTGTCCCGTCAATTTTGCGACAAACTTCTGAGGGAAGGAGGACATCATGATAAGGATTCAAAATCGCATAGGACCCTATGATAGAAAATATCATCGTACGCTGACTAACTGGACAAATTCACTAAATCATAAATGATAAAACAGCTATTCACACCCGAGTCTGCTTGGATGCAATTTTCGAAAAAAAATATTAGAAAACATAAAATTAACATGAAACTAAGATATTTTTGATAAATAGAAGTACCGGTAAAAAGGGGCGTGAACAATACGTTTACGAAGAGGAAGAGCCCAAAGCGGCGTATGATTACGTTTCCGGTCTCGAATTTCAGCTCAATTCATCATATCTGTTATGATGCTCCACCTCCCATAGAAATTAATTGCAATAGTTGCGGAACACCCTGTATATATAAGATATGGCTATTAAGTAACAAAAGTGATACTAAACTGTCTTCCCCCAACTCTCTACCCTTCGGTTAAGCGCTCAGTAGAAAAACTACAAAGTTTTAAATCTATTAAATATTTGCATGGTCCTCAAAAAGAAACCACTAAAGTACGTCACATTTGCATTAACGAAATTTACAGTATTAGCTCGTTTTTTTAACCCTTTCCTGGGCATTTACATCTCTTTTGCATTTCGCACACTTTTGTTTTTATTCTGTATACGTTTTATGATCAATTAAACAAGAGCATTTAAAGAATAGAATTTTGTTTCAATTTGCCGAACTCTGTATTTACACTTAAATGTCGTTGTCGGAAAGTATACTTCTCAAAGAACTCATAAAGAAAATTAAATTTAATGGTGATTATTGCCATGAAAAGATTTACCATGAAAAGGTGAGAAGCATGTTGCAGTGTACAAGGGTACATCCCAATCTATACTCCTGCCTCTTTTTGTGCTACACAAGTAGTCAATTGTTTGAAACCATTGCTACCATAATTTCCCACACTGGCTAAGAAAGAATTTTTTTTTAAAAAAAAACAGTGTTCTACTCACATTTGCAATCGAACCATTAGACAGTTTAATTATCACACTAGACGAGTCATAACGGAACAAATCTCACACGAAGCTTTCCAACTTTCAAATCAAATGTGATAATTCTATTCAATCGATTGAACAATAGGTGGTAAGTTAAAATCCGAACTGAAACTTTAGAAATACAAACTGAAACTTTGATGATAGCGCATGTGCGCATCCATTGGATAACCTCCCCCAAATACTTCTATATTAATTGGCTTTTAGGTATGAGATTTGGATGAAAGATGTTATGTATTGTCTGCTTGTTAATTGTATACCATTGTTGATGTTGTTTTGCTAAATAAAATGTTATTAATTTTACGATCTGCCCAATTTAGAACTTCGGTGGACATCCTTAGAATAATAATAATTAAGTTTAACGATATAGTGGCATCCGGCACAAAACTGAAGTGGAAATTACTGTTCACGTCATTGAAATACAAAGGCTAATGTATTATTTTGTAATTTGCATATTATTGCAAATGAATACGACGTATTTCCAACATGCTGACGTTGTATTGAGTCATAGAAAATCTGACTGATACGACTGTCGCTGCATTTTAATTTGATGAAAAATACTGGTTAAAAAAAGATTTTTAAGGGCTGTTTTTAAATTGTTTTGGTAAAAACAAAAAAAATCGATATATTATCATGAAAACAGATTTTAATTTCATAGGATTTATTGAGCCTATTTCTTCCATTCCCCTGGTAGATTCTTTTTTCCTGTTGATTGATGTTAAGAAAAAATGTTTTAAAAAAATACCAATACCCAAAATATTCCAATTAGATGTCAAGGAAACTCAGATTCCATTATGATGCGATGAAGCAAGTCGGGTCTATTATAATTGCACCTTGATACCATCAAAATTTTGCACATTGGGAATCCATATTTATTTTTTTAATTATCTTGATCAAGAAACCCTTAAAAAGTTTAACATTTCGTGCTACATAACATTTTAGAGCCACTATATCTTATATAGGTAGCGCTTCGCGCTGTCATGCCTCAGGGTCCTAGTTCGATCCTCGGACCGGGCAAAGTTGACTCAGCCTTTCATCACTTCAGTGCGTCGATAAATGAGTACCAAGCTTGCTTGGGAACTAAACACTGGGGGTTCCGCGTTCGGCTGACCACCTCACCGGAACATCTGCTCCTGCACCCCAGAGACCAAGGTAAAAAAAACTGAGATGGGCACAGTAGGCCTTGGCCCTCTACGGGCTATCGCGCCACTGAGTTTGTAGTTTATATCTTATTTATATAGAATTTTAAAATTATTTACTGATCCCGATTTACCAGTCAAAATAGAATACTCTATTGAAAAACATAACATTTTCTTTTTTACATTATTTATATTAAAAACACAACAGTTCGGATCATCTAATAATATCAACATTCAAGAAAAAAAGCTAATAAATTATACTCTTTTCAACATCCAATGATTGTAAAGAAATGAAAGAATTGCCATCAATCTCACAGTCTGTCATTATTGTAACAATATCGACTGCCTCTCTTCCAGGAAAAAAAAAGGTTTTTCTAAATTGGAAAGTTGTTGAACAAAAACTTTAGTTAAAGATTGGTAAATCAAACTTGACTGTGAGTGAAAGTTCTTTCACTAAAGTAGGCTTAACGGCTTTTTCGCCAAGAAAATGACACTGCACTTGAAATTGTACCTCACTACACTCAGTACAGGATCGGATATCTAAAAAAAAAAAGAAAAAGAAAAAAAAAAGATGCTACAATCCTGCCATCTCCAGTAGAAGTAAAATAAGAAGTGTTCCAGACAAGCATCGTTTTGAGTTTAGATTTCCCTTGTCCTAAAATCAGTTGGGGAGGGGTTTTTCTATCGAGCTTATCTGTTAAGCACAAATAGACAGGTTCTAAGAACACTGATAGAATTTCGCCCTAACGTCGGTGCGGGCTGCTAGATCTTGTTTATTTTATCTTTGCCCTCTTGAATCAAGATTAGAGTTTTATTCGATTTTTTTTAAATCAAGCTTTTATCTTTACAACCATTATTTTGTTTTAAATAAATATTGTTTGAGTAAGGAATTGATTTTATGACTTCTACCAGCATTTTGTTCGTTTTGTTGTCAATACCTTACAAATCTTGATGAGTAAAAATTTCTTCACTCAGAATTTCATTTACATAAAATAGTAAAAACAATTACTTAAACAATGTTTTTTTCTGAATCAATAACCATTCTACTTAAAATTATGTAATATTTAAAAGTAAAGTCACATGTATTTGCAATTTTTTTTCTTTTTTGGATGTTGGTAATTAATTTTGAAAAATATTTTCAAAAACGTTCTTCAATTTAAGATTGGATTACTTCATTGTCGTTATTATTTTTACTTGTGTCACCGTTATGAGTTACTCATTATTTCCTATTCTAACAAACTTTTAAATACAACTTCTATTCCTTAATCTCGAATTCCAATTTCGCATTTTCAAATCACATTCTTCTAATTATAACTATCAATGCTTGATTTTAATTTCCTATTTTCACAATCACGAATACCTACTTTTAGCTTCTATTTCATATTCTCACTGCCATGAATACCAATACTTAACTTAGATTACATATTCACACAGCCATAGTACAAAACCTTCACTTTGATTTCATAATCTCACAGCCATGAATACGAGAGCTGCAGTTTGATTTTATATTCTCTTAGTCATGGATACGAGGGCGGCAGTTTGGTTCCATATTCTCTTAGTCATGGATATGAGAGCTGTAGTTTGATTTCATAATCTCACAGTCATGGGTATAAAAACTTTAGATCTACCTGGTAGTCAAAATAATTACGACTGAAAAACATACGCTATCACTGAAATAATAAAGAAAATATTGACTATCATTGATATTAGGGTTTTCACTTTGTTTTTCTTATTCTCATAGAGATGTCTATCAAAGGTACTTATCCATGTCACCCTTTTTTTTATTCTAAGGGTCTTTCACAATTTAGTTCCATTTCTCTACAGAGGGATTCAATACAGTTATTACAAACTTCGAGAGGTAGAGCATATCATAAGGTTTGAGAATTGCATAGCAATCCATGGAATCCATAGCATAGCAATCGCATTACGCTAGGGGTGCTACATAATTATGGACTGGCTTTTCGGGCGCATTCAAACCAGTTCTCATATTTATCGAAATCATAATTTCAATTTTAGTAATAAATGCTTTTAAATATTTAATTCATATGACACATAGATAACTGTTTTACAGTAATTGAATGATTTGGTCAATAATAGACCAGCTGTTTTATAGTAATTGAATGATTTGAACGGGAAATTGGCCAGCTCTGCAAGTTAACTAACTACAATGAAACAGATAAATTTGGCTCCATTCGAATGCTCTGTTTAATAATAATTATTAGAAAAAAAACATTAGATAAAAGTTCCAGTTTATATGCGCACGAAAAAAAGCCAGACCATAAAGAAAAATAGCCTTTGGAGATGTAAGATGATATTTACGTTCATAAAACTATATCCGTTCATAAAACTAACTGATATTACGTTCATAAACACAATTCTTATGCTGTGCTGTACCCCTAGTTGCAGTTTTAACCACTGAAATGAGTTACCTTGCATAAATTTTAAACATTCTGTGACAAAAAACAGTATTAAAACTTGTGTACAATTTTAGACAGTTTCCATTATTAATATAATTAATCGTAATCTTTTTTGATGTCTTATGCTTTATAATTTTTATGTTATAAAAATAAAGTATCAACTAATTTGACTATGATGTGAATGCTTCGAAAAACTTCCATTTAAAATATAAAAAGCCAAAATACGTGAAAGATATTTTAATTTTGAAAAGTTCATAACTTAATGAATACTTATAATGTTCATAAATTAGAAATACTTTTCCGTAAAATGAGGCACAACACACGAGAAAATATGTAGACAAAAGTAACTTAAAATATATTAAATCTTAAAATTAATCTACATAAAAATAACTGTTTTTACATTCTTTTGAAAATGAATTTCGAAAGTTAGTAAAGCAATTTTTATGAAACTAACGTAACGAAATAAACTCATTTGGTTGAACTAATTTTCTACTTGTTAAACGCATTGTTGGCTTCATTAATTCTGTAAGGTATGAAAAGTATTTAAAAAAAACTTAACTGATTAAAACAATTATTTCACGGTTAAGATTTTCATTATATCTTTGAGATAATAAAATACTTTACGATAAAATGTATAGTTATCTGTCAGTAGAAAATATGCAGAATACAAAACCTAATAAAATAATTAAAAATTTATTTAACAAGCAGTTCAGAAATGAGATTAGTAAACTGAGCAAACATTTTTGGGAGTGTTGAATTGTGCTATTGTTCAAAGTTTCCTACAAAGAAAACATTGTTCAATATTACGCCTTATTAAACCTTCAGTAATTTTAAGCTTTCTTATGAATCAAGGTATTAATATTATGGTAACAACAGTGTTACGCTGATTTTATTGAAATTCTTTGATTGTTTTAAATACAATTATAAGATATAGCCCTTCAACATTCAGATATTTTTAAATTACTTTCAGTTTTTTTTCACAATGCTTTATAAATTCATTTTGCGCTAAAGTCAAATTCAGTACTAGTTAACATGTAATAAATCTAATGCACTGCGCGCAAAATAAAAAAAAACTTGGAAATCAAGCTTATTATTTTTGCTTATTATATTCAAGCTAATCAAGCTTATTATATTATTATTTAGGCTGATTTTATTGAATTTCTTTGATTGTATTAAATACAATTATAAGATATAGCTCTTCAACATTCAGATATTTGTAAATTACTTTCAGTTTTTTTTTTCACAATACTTTATAAATTCGTTTTGTACTAAAGTCAAATTCAGTACTAGTGAAGATGTAATAAATCCATAATGCACTGCTCGCAAAATAAAAATAAACTTAGAAATCAAGCTTTAAATACAAGATTTTTTTTACAAAAATTGCTAGCTCAGAAACTATACAACCGATTATTCTCAAATTTTATATTTCGGCGATTAAAATTACGCTCTATTAAAATGATTTAAAAGTTTGTAGTGTTTTACCTTTCAAACTTTGGAATTAGTAATTTTAAAACTAAGTGCAAAACATTTCAATTCACCTAAAAAGATCTAGCGATATGGAGAAATACGTAAAAAAGTAAAATTAACTTTAAGGAGTCTCAAATTTTCGATCGATCACACTCTTGACCAAACGGTTGAAACCATAATTTCCAGATTGGGGTTACCCCTCATGTTTTGAAGATCAAGAATCTGAATCCGTATAAAACACAATATGTTAATTTAGCGAAATTACATTTTTAGGTCTAATATCGTCACTTCATCAACGTTCTTCATCACCATATTTAAAGTTACCCTTAAACCATTTTGATTGAAACAACGTGAAAAATACACTCATTAGATTAAAATGTATTCCTAGTTTCCACTTTTACGTATTGATTGCACTCACTAGCTTTTCAAGTTTGATATTTTGATTCAAACTAAATTTAATGCCACTTTCTTTTTTAAATTTTAATGCATAAAAATGTGCAATGAAATAATATATTAAACTCAAATTATTGTTTAAGTGAATGCAAAACACATTAACATACCATCGAAGCTATGTGCGCAGCGAAATGCATTTATCCAATAATATTGCAAATATGCAACTTAGATAAACTTATACGCCCATGATGCTTTATTGCAATTTAATATCACAAAATATCAATTATTGAAGCTGAATTCAATATTGTAATCTAAGTTAGACGAAATTAACCATATTACTCAACTCTTTATCGGACACTTGACCTTTAAATCGTTGACCATGACAAGAACTAGCCTAGCATTTGTATTTTGCGTGTATTCAAGCGATAATTCAAAACCCATAAATGCCTTGATGCGAAGTAAGATACCAACAAATATTTCGGCCATAAATTTAGACGTAGTTGACGAAAGCAAGTCTGAGAGCAGCGGATTCCCAACAAGCCGATTGGCTTAAAGGTTGGCAAATATTGGCGATTTGAATTATGAATAAGCTTAAGAGATCCAATATGTCAAGAACGGCCTACATATTCAGCCATAAAACTTTAAAGCCAAATATCGGTCATCTCTGGATCTGTGTTGAGTAGATATAAGCCATACTTAAATGAAATTTAGTATGATTTACGGATACAATTTCAATTTCTTAGGAGTTTTTTTTTCTTTTTTGTGAAATCTGCTTATAAATATTTTATGCTCTCTTTTTTAGCAGAGTATAGGAAACCATAAGCAGTAAAAAATGATTAACTCTGAGAAACTTTTATGAGCAATCGATGGCTAAACAAAATTTTTTGCGTAAAAAAACCCATATATTTTAGACTAATCTTTATTAAATTATAATTTTTATTAATTATCTGTAAAGCCTAACTTTATATGGCTCTATAGAAAAATTCTACCAATTAATTACATACTAAAGCCAGAAAAAAGTACAAAACAAATCAGAAAAATGTATACCATCAAGTAGGGTAACTTCGGCCGTTCTATGAAAAAGGAAGTGGCAAAAGAAACAGTTGAAATTAAATAGTGAAAAAACTGGGTAAGTGCCATTTTTTAAAAGTTGAGATATCTCGGGGAAAGCTCTTTTTTAGCAAAATAACATGTTGCTAAATCTATTCATTTCAAAGATACTTAATGGAAGAACCGACTAAATGTTATTTTTTTAGTATTCTTTGAATGGAAGAACCGGCTAAGTGACTTGGTGACAAATATTAAATAAAGAACACTAAAAAATCTCTTTCTTGGCATCGAACGAAATTTCACACAGCAGCTTCATACATTTCACAGAAAGTTATATATATTTGTTTTTACGAATCATTTATTAAAAAAGGCAAGAAAAAAATAACCTTTAAATAGCTTCAAAATGCAATTATTTTTTTCCTGGTTCCCATTAGTTTGGGTTACAGACACACTGCCCTTTTAATAAGTTTAATTTTTTTCTTTTAAGCTGAGTCGCATAGAAAATATTATTTTGTACTTAAGCAACGTTTACAGTTTATTATTATTGTTACTACCTGAATACTCGTTTGTTTGTTTTTTTAATAAGACGTAAAAATCAATAAATATAATATAAACAAATAAATGTAAACAATCAATAAATCGGCAATAATCAACATTAGAAAATCATGCACAAAATTAAAAGAGACATGGGGACGCAATCAACTAAATAACTTAAAAAAATACTAGTTTTATTTATATATAGTTATTTGTTGCTTTTCTCGATGGCTTTTTATTAGATTGAGCAAAACAGGTTCTTAGAAGTTCGTCCTCTCAAAATGAAGACTAACAATGACATATCATTTGACATAATTCTATTGCTCGAGACCAACTCCTGATAGTCAAAAATTATCATAATCAATAATTTTTCTCCTGTACTTATCCCATTTGGAGAGAGGTCAGTAAAAATACTATTTCCCCAGTACTTGTAGTAGGTATCGTGATACGTATACTATATATAGCAGCTATTAAAACACACCAATTAACATATTAGTAATATATCTATAACCAAAATTTTTTCTTTTTTTTCAGAACATTTTTTAAGTGAAAATAAGAAGGGGCTCAACAACAATCTTTTAGATGTGTGCTCACGCTTAAAATATTAAATCCGAAATGATAAGCATACTTATATGTTTGACAAAACTAAGGCATAGTTTTTCATAAAAATCGGCATTGCTCAAAGGAGACAGATTAAGTCTATATATGAACGAATCCTTGGCAGCAGATTACCGTGCTGATGTAAATTATACTTTAGCCGAAACATATCAGAGCTCCATTGGCATACAACTTACCACGAGAGGTATACGAGATTTTTTCCTCCATTTCGCGCAATTGCTATTTAGTTTCGCTTAGAAGAATTCTTGTTGAAGTTAACTGCGACCTTGCTCTTTAAACAGGCGTTCTTTTGTCTGCTAGCTTTAAGGCTAAGAAGTTGGGAATTTTAAAAAAAGCTGCGTATTCACGGAGTGGATTGGTGTTCAAAGTTGAAAATTCTTGGTGGTAACCTAAATTACGAAAAATAAAAATCGTGTAACTGGTCATGAACGCGTAGTTTACCACGATAGGGGGAAAAATACCATAACTGTTTTATAAAAAAACTTTTATAGCACTTTTATAAATTAAAATACTTAAATTTGCATGAAACTGCAAATTTTTGATGAAAAAGTTAAATTTGTATTTCATTAACTATACCTAAATATCTTTTGTAGTAAAGCTAATAAAAATACTTTTATTTTATTTCAGAAATACTTTTAAATATAACGAAATGACTTTACATTTTGACCACAATTAGCACTAGTTAAACGAAAACTTTTTTTTAAATCAAAAATTACCGATTTCTCGTCAATTAAAGCGATACATGCAGGCGAAATATATAGTCCGTGAAGTAGAGCTCACGCTACGTCAGAATAACTTTTGATCGGTTTTCGGACAAAGGCTAGATAAAATTTGATACCAGTTTGTTCCAAATTAAGGTTGCTAAACTTATATTCTATGAACATAAGCCTAAACATATGTATATTTATTCAAATAAAGTTATCTTAGATGGAAAACATTCAAAGCCATCTGTGAAAACAAGCAAATACTGAGCACAAAAATCATTAAAATCTTCCTTTTTGAAGGAGTTAGAATCAAATAAATAGAACCACCAAAAATTTGTAAGCTACGTCTTCACATACATATATTANAAAGCGTCAATTAAAGCGATACGTGCAAGTAGTGCTCGATCCGTGAAAGTAGAGCTCACGCTACGTCAGAATAATTTTTGATCGCTTTTCGAACTAACAAGGCTAGATAAAATTTGATACCAGTCTGTTTCAAATTAAGGTTGCGAAACTTTTACTCTATGAACATAAGCCTAAACATATGTATATTTATTCAAATAAAGTTATCTTAGATGGAAAACATTCAAAGCCATCTGTGAAAACAAGCAAATACTGAGCACAAAAATCATTAAAATCTTCCTTTTTGAAGGAGTTAGAATCAAATAAATAGAACCACCAAAAATTTGTAAGCTACGTCTTCACATACATATATTAAAAACAAAAGTCAGTTAACCGGCTCTTTAACTGAACTCTTCAGCTACTCACTGGCCTTCAAGAACTCTGTAAATAATGAAGGCTAATAGTGGGAATCTTGACGAGATTTAGATAGAAGTGTTCCCATTGAGGGATTGTTTGTTAGTATGAAAATAATTTATAAAGTGAATATAAATAATTTGGCCAAAAAAAACCGCGTCCTTTAGCAGCTCTTAAAGGAAACGGTTAATTGATTCATTAGATTTGAATGATTGACAATCTCTGGTACAGTATGTAGTATCTCTTTCATACTTTCATTTACTTCTGTACTTCTATAGAACAAAGTGACTGCAAGTAGGTATAGAAATACTGCAAGCAGAAACACAGTAACTGCAAGCAGAAACACAGTAATTGCAAGCAGAAACACAGTAATTGCAAGCAGAAACGCAAAGTAACTGCCAGTAAACACAAAGTAACTGTAAGTATAAAAGTAGCTACAAGCACAACGATGTCATTATAGCTATATTACTACAAATACAATTAAATTACTGAAATTACAATTAAGTAACTGAAAGTAAATTTATGCAACTAAAAATACAACTAAGTTATTGCAAATAAATTAAACTACTACCGTATAACTACGTTAGAACAATTTTAAAGTCACCTAACTTCTAAAATACATTTAAGAGAAGTATAAAAACTAAATAAAATCAGATGGGTGCAATACAATCAGATTTTATGTGTTTCCAAACTTACTTTCTAAAGCATTTTTCTTATTTTCGAACACGACATCTATTAATTATCTAACAAAACCGAGATAATAATTTACTACTCGTTAAGCAATGAAGGTTGAAAAATGAAAATAAAGCACATCATTAGTTGGCGGTAATGTAACTTAGTAATTATTTGCGCATACATCAGGAGAGTTATTAATCAGTGTCTTCATATTAAAAGGTAATTTTTTTTTTTATTTACTATTGCCACGAAATAAATTTATCTCGTTTCGCACGACTAGATGTTTTATGCATAATAGTTTTCTTTACGTAATGAGGTGGGTTGTACAATTTTATTTTTTTTCTTATACTCTATATTCTTTGACGTAATAAAATGTAAAGCTTTAAAATGCAGAGTGTGATAGTTAAGTATATTAAGAGTTGAAAGAATCGAACTTTTAACTATTACATCAAAAAATATTTATTTAATTCCCAATAAGGAATACTCAAGAAAAATTAAGACATCTACTTTTAGTCACAAAATGGAACATTTTTACTTATTTAGGTATTTGTTACTGCTAATGCAAAGCTCGAAGCAAATAACAATACGTCATATTTCTTAATTATTTTACTTTAAATAGTTAGATTTTTGAATTACAATTTTCAACTTTCGGAATTATATGCGAAAACACCAAAGAAACGCAAACCAAAATTTTAAAATTTAATAGCTCCGAAACTAATTTGAAACTTAAAAATAAAGTTTTGCATTCAGTCATAGAATTACTTAATTACAAAAAATATATAATTTTGCGACAGTTTGAGTTTTGTTTGCACCAAAACATTTACAGAACCGAGAATGCAAACTATTTAACTAAACCGAAACTAATTCGACATTTAAACAAAGTAAAACGAGTTAATAATTTTCAAACATATAAGAGTACGTGGTGGCAAAAAAAGAATATAGTTTATAGAATAGTTTTCGCTGCACTATGACACAAAAATAACCTTAAAATTTAACTTAAAATAATTCAAAACTTAATGATCACATTAAAAAAATGTTGATGTCAGAATATTTGTGTAAAAAAGTACAGCATTTCATATTGTTTCATCCAATAGTTAGAGTTATGAGAAACACTCTTAAAGAAAATGTACTAAAACAGCAGAATATTGAGGAAGATTTAAATTTTCTTCCACAAACATTGAATGAAGTCTAATATACCATCGTTAAACAGCCTCAAGTGTATACTTCAAATTACCATTAAGTAAATAGCATCCATAAAATTTTAAAATTAAGGTAAATTTTTGTTCATTTTGTTAAACGCAATTTCTTTTGTTCAATTGTCTAAACATGTGTATATATTTTGCATAAGAATTTAGTTAACTTGTTATCGTCAGTTTTATATCTCTTATATGATAGTATGTATAGCAGTATAAACCATCTATACAAAATTACTGTAAAATGTTGAGTTAATCACAATTTAGCATTAAGGAAATTATAAGTTAAACCACACAATCTACGGTGTTTAAGAAAATGCAAAATTTTCATGTTTAACAAAATTTTTTAAAATTTTGAAATTTTATTCTTTTTATACATAAACTAAAGTATAACTGTTACTGCTAAGCTCCTAGACTTATCGGTATTGATATTATTCGGTTTTTCATAATACCAAGTTTGACCATCAATTTAATTTCAGAAGAAACAAACTGTCGGTTTTCGTCATTTTCCCTTTAAAATAAAACACAGTGAACAAAGAATTATATATGGTGTACCATAATCACAGCCTTTCCAAAACATTTCATTTTTCGAAAATTTAAAAAAATGTTCTTAAAAAGTAAACACAATAGAGGTTACAAATTAATGCATAATGAGGAAAAAGCAAACAATAAGCTACAGAAGTCTGCCGAATGGAATAAATAACATCAAAGTCAGTTTGATTGCCTAATGAAATTGGGAAATGTCTTAACTAATTGCCTTCCAACCCGTGTTTGTTTCCTCCTGCAATGCGACAGGTTTCGATGCTTACGACCTTCTTCAGTAGTGAATCATTTAATTTCAAAATTACTTTTTCTTTTCTTCCTTACATATTAGTTTGGGAACTCTAATGGGCATATTTCTTTGACAAGGATTCTAAAAATATGTAAAGGACTGTCATTAGAGAACACCTTGTATGATTTTTTTTATTAAACTATTATTAGTAGTAGCAAAAAATAAAATATTTTTGAACAATTATATATCTACTCATATAAAATTCCATGCCCTAAAAAAGTAATCGCATTGAATAGCTTCTGATCTAATGATCGGATTTTAGCCTACCAATACCCATTACAGGCTTAACTTTAATGAGATCCTAAACATACTTTCTCCGAATAAACATAGCAGTTCTGCGATAGATTTGTATCCGTGGCCATCAAATTAGAAGGGAGGAGAAGCCGCAATCTTGAAAACATGGTCCTAATATAAAATACTTCACTTGCTTCAAAAACATGCTGATGGATATAAAGGTTGACATGTTCCGAGCTCTCAAAAATAGGCGCCTATTCTCAAGATTTGTCTGAAGTGAATGAGATGAAACACAAGTGATTTGAAATATAAGACAAAGTTACCAATGAAAAGTGAAATATAAACTTATAAAACCACAATAGCTGAGAGAGAAGCAAATATAAATAACTAAATAAAAATAAAGATTCTAGTTTTATTTTTTTCGTTTTTATTTTTGTTTCACTGTCGACTGCTGTGATTTTCCGGTTTTGTTTTTCACCTTTTTTCTTAATTTTCCTGTGATAATTTTACGTTTCATATTTTAATTATCTTTCACGTCAGGCAAATCTTGAGAAAGAGTGCCAATTTTTGAACGCTTGGAACAACTTTTATATCCATCAGTGCATTTTTGAAGAATTTTGATATTTTTAATCGAGTAATATCTTACTGCTTCCATTTCTTGGGAATTTTTATTTAACTTGGTCTTAATAGTCTAATAATGCAGTCGAAAGCTTAGAACCTTTAATGTTAATTCATTATTTGCGCATTTCACTACATTAACATTTGCTGTTGAAAATTTCGAAACACTTTAAAGGAATCAAAAAATTTAGTACAATGAAATTCATTTATCTAAAAATAATTCTGTAAGAATATAATTTTTAAGAACTTTTTTTATTTTTTTTTATTACTTTATATAATAAAAATAATCAAAGAAGTTTTGAATTGCAGTATGTACAAATTTTTACTTTATCTTAAAGAATAATTTATATGCCAAAATATTAAATCGGTGCATTAGTTTCTGAGTTATCCAATTTTGAAAATGTCGTTTATTTAAGATACGGTAAATTTAAAATTGCCGTATATTTAAAAATCTCTTCCATCTTAATCCTTAGACCGATTTCATTAAAATTGTGTCGTTAAGTTTCGTTCAAATCAAACTGGAGCTCACGAGAGCGCAACGTGACAAAAATTAACCCTTATTATGGAAAAATAAATTTTCACACCACTGTAGGCTCTAAAAAATCTCTTACTACCCATACATATGAATACAACTGTTTGTTAATGAGTTAAGACGCTAAATTAAAGGTGTTTCATCGCCAAAATGATGAATTAGAGATTTTGGCGACTATCAGATTCAAAATGGTGGGGTTTATGCGTGTACTCTAAACAGGTGCACGTTATTTCCACGCAATCATTGCTTACAAATGAGGCAGAGGCCATCTTCAAATGAATGTTAAGTACACGAGTGCCATTGTGCTTTGAATATTAGAGCAGACCTTAGAGAAATACATTAGTGAAGTCAGCTTTGTTCATGCAAAGGTATTGAAATTATTAGATCTAATTCCTTATTATTTCATCCTCATTTGCCGAAATTATTCGTGAATTTTCGAAAATATTTTTATTGAAAATAATGTCTATTTCATTTTAAATCTAACTTACATTTCATACGATATGAACATTAAAACGTACTTATCAAAAATAATTTTTTTCAAAGTTTGTATAAAAATATGCACAATAAGTTCTGATTTGCGAACGAAAAAGGACTAACTCGTTTAGAAGGACCAGCGAAAGGTGAAATAAGTGCTTCCGGAAGCTCAAGCTGCGAGAATATGCATACTAAAGAGGACGTGTATATACGGCATGTAATACCAGAGCTGCCGGATTGTGATCACGTCCATGTAATCTTAGGGCCGCAAAAGTCAGAATGGCTCGTTTCATTGATAATATCGGGGTGATCACGCGATTACGAATACGTGATCACGATCCTGATGGTGTTATACATAATTACTAAAAATATTTTCAAAATTTACTTAAAATAAGTACTATGTTAAAGAATCAATGGTACGATTAAGGAGAATATTATATCGAGAAAAAGAAACAACTTCGAGTTATATTAACTATATTTAGTTTTCTAAATTTGTCCTATAAGATAAATGAGTTAAACTCTCCCTCCAAGTATGACAATAACTCAGTCAAAATAAATAAATTTATATAGACCAGAGGAAATGAAGATCTTGTATTTGATAGTTGGTTGGTTGAAGGAAGTTAGTAGTTCAGAGAACTAAACATAGTTAAGGTCTGGTTTCTTAGGACAAGCGCCTTATCTGGGCGTCAGCGGGACGTCAACNAGGTTAGCGCCGATTTCCAGCTGAAGGCGTCCTGTCCTAAGAAACCAGTCCTTAAAGAAACCAGGCCTTTAATAAGAAAATGAATTAAATTGCCCCTACCGATATGACAGTAACTCAGTCAAAATAAACACATTTCTGTAGACTAGTATAATTTATAAATGATATTACTCTGAATCTTCATGAGTTTTTTTTATTTATTTACAAAGTGTTTTATTTATTAGTATTATGAAAAAATTGTTTTTACTATTTATTTTCTCTTAATTAAGATTTTATTTTCGTTATTTCACTATACATATTTTTCTAAAAATACGCATTCAATAAGTTGAGCAATATAGAGATAATTATAAAAGTTTTTTTCCTATTTAAAATAGGATTTGTGTTAAAATGACAAAAATGTAAAAGTTGCGTTTTTCCAGCGAACTAAAAAAGATAAAATATTTTATTTTTGACACACCTGAACATCTTGTTGTTTCTCATTTCTCGAAAGACTTTGGATACTGATTATAGGTGGTGATGAATTGTATTGCGAAAATGATGATTATGGATTTTGTCTTAGGTCTGACGAAACATTTTAAATTTATTTCAAAGTGATTGAAATTTCGATTTGGGGATACATTTCGGCATCATTTACGAAATCATTGAACTATAGTTGTACACAAAGCCTCCAGTTCAAATTTGAGCACTCTAGTTAATTGGAAACTAGTCGAAATTTGGATTGTAGAAAAATTCCATTTATCTACAAAATGGCGAAACTATGTGTAATGTCCAGGTAATGATTGAAACTTCAGGTTTAATCCAATACAGAACTATCCATGTATAATGTCAGAGCACTAGATAATCAGACGGTAGTTTAAATTGACGATTGACTTTCAATTTCTTGTTGCAATAATAAAACGATAAATTCTGTCTGGGGCAAAGTTGTCGGAAACAATTATTTAATTAGTCATAAAATAGTCAAAATGCTTACCAGTGATCAATGAAATTTGCGATAATATGGTGATAAATTCCGATGGTAGTGATCAAGAAATGATTGAAACTTGTACTATCATCACGCATGGATGTACTCTTAGAATACTAGCGCGCTATAAATCACAGTAGTTGGAAATTTGACAGGTGTTAAAAACATTTCATTGGCAACGTTTCGCTATAAATTCTTCTTTTAACTGTCGGGAAATTATTGTAAATAGTATTTTAATCCAGCGTAGAGCTTCAATTTAAATTTGAGTACTCTAGCTAGTTTTATTCTCGTCAGAAAAAAAATTTGAAGATAAATTCTCTTTGACGATTATGTCGTGATAAATTTTGCTGACAGTGGTCAAGAAATTAATTTATCTTGCATTGACATAGGAAAGAACTTAATCCCTTGACATACGAAGACGTCTGGGAGACGTCATTTGTTTCTTATGTCAAAACAATAAATGACGTGTCTCAGACGTCTTCAACGCAGACATGCCAACTTGCTACGGACAGCAAATAAATATTTTAAAGAGGTAGTTTATCAATTGTAATAAATTCAATTTAGCAGATTTTTATCCTCCATTATTTTTAAATAATTCGTAGGCTTATATAATTCACCACTTTATAGTAGTTATGTCAAGCTATACTTTAATTATATTTAATTATTTTGGCGCGTCCGGAGCAGTTGGCATCTCTGTCAACATTCCGTTTCGAGTTGTTAAGAGTGAGTGCAATTAAAGCTAATTTCTATACCAGGAAATTAATAATTCCGCACAGTTTAGAGTTTTAATAATACGTCAAGGGGTTAAAGTCATCTAGACTAGTCATAAACTAATTGTGAAGCTAATGCTGAAAGTGAGAATGCAAAGATGTATCGCCAAGTGTGGTAACTATACTCCACAATCTTTTTCGCTACTCCAATGGCTCGGACAATTTTGTAGCTATTGTCGTAACTCTCTAACTTAAGTTAAACATCAGGAACTATCTAAATGTAGCGTGATTAAAATCATTAAACTATTTTACAAATGGGATGCCTCGTAAGACTTTTAAATAATCTATACATGCATTTAGTATATAATTTAATTTTCAAACAAACATGTTTAAAGTATAATTATTCGTGATTTTATTTTAAACGTGCATATTTACAAATCAGGAATGCTTGAATGATTTGTATTTTTAGCAGTGTTTTTGCCATGTTATTTTTGAAAAATAACATGTAGACAGTAGGTAAATGAAGTGTTTAATTTATTCTATAATATTCTATATTCTTGTTCAATTCTATAATATGTTATATTATTATTCAAACTTATTTTTATTGTACTGAATTATAAAAGAAAAGAATTGCAAAAAAAAAAGAAATTTAAAGTTTTTTGTTATTTTAGACTTATTCCTATGGTTCAGTAACGTAAGTTAAAAACCTTCTACTACGCTTCTGTTATAGACTTACTTTTATGGTACAAAAATATAAAAAGACAATTGAAAGGAGAGAAAAAAAATTCTCTGTTTCTGTTACATTTGAATTTTCTTTATGCTTCAAAAATGTCATTTTTAAAAAAAGCATAAAAACAGAAATGTCTATGTTTTAAGAATTACACATCAACATGCCTTGAGGTTTCTGAAACCATCGTTTCAAATCTTAACTGTCGCACAGGGAGACTACACACATATGACCTCTTGACAAGCATACTGTTAAAGAAAACGGCACAAAATCGAAAAACAATTTTATCACGATCACAGTGATAGGATTTCGAAACTTTCAAGTGACAAAATTTACTTTTACACTAAAAAAGTGACCCTCGCAGTGAAAATATATAATGGAATCGGAAAGATATTTTTTAGGCACTTAAAGTGGCGTTGCTAGGCAGAGATGAGAGGATGCTCTTTATGTTTTCATCAAACTGCCATCATTTTGCGTTAAGTATATATAAATTGCAGGTCTAATTACAATTTTCAGAGGATCCAAATTTGTAAATTAGTAATAAATAAAAGGTGAACTTTCAACTGCTCTCAAATTATTTTTGTTTATGTTACCCTGGAAAAAGTGGCATTTCGCAGAGATTGACTTTAGATGCTTTTTTCGATAGAAAACATCTTGTGGGCTAAGTTATTTGCGTTGTCTAAATAGCTTTGTCCATCAGGTACTTGAACATTTACTGAAAGTAATGAAAAGATTTTAACTTTATTTGCCAACTCTTTAGATGTAATTTTTGATAAAAACATCTGGTGGGCACAAGTACCCTCATAATTGGGGTAACTTTGCACACAAAGTTTTCAGATTTTTACTGAAGGTGAAAGCAATTAAAAATCCAATATTTTTTCCCCAACTGATAGAAAAATACACTAATAGTTCGATAGAACTATTTTAATGCCAGTTAAAAGCAAGTTATAGCAATCTAAAGGAAATTCTACGTACATTAATAATCAAAATTATTAATTCAAAAATATAACAAACATAATAAAAACACTTTGCAACCAATTCTATGTCAATCATAACTGAAATACGCAGCAGTAATTTAATTTATAGTTATAAGTAATGCCATTCTTCTATTTTTAGCAATAAAAATTCCTAAAATTCGCTATCTCTAAGATTTTAAAATTGAAAACTTCAGTTTTCATGAAATGTGTATTAATTCGTAATATCTATAGATAATTTTGTATCATGATGGAAATAACGATAAAAGTTTCAACATGATTTTTCAGTATACCTTAAAATTGCTGATTTAGTTTAAAAAATTTATTACAACTTTTAAAAACATGAATATTCATAAAATTCTCTCTTTTTTTTATTATCTGAGTAAGTCTGTGATATAAGTAATATGCTTCAGTGGATACTTGTAGGGCTATTTCGAGGCTATTTGTCAAATGGTACAGAGAAAACTCGTTGAAGTTGATGTATGGCCTGTCACATTCATGGAGATTTCATCCCATTGACCACTGGTCCATGTCTAAATGGTTAGGAAAAGAGGAATAGTTCTAAAACATTGGCATTTAATTTTTTACGAATCTCTTTACTTCGAAATATGGACCTACTTCATCGCAAATGATTGGGTGATAAATGGACTTTGTTTAACATCTAAACTATTTTGCCAACATATATCTTTACCTTATATCTTTAACATGTTAAATAATTCGTATCACTTTTCATAAATAGTCTTACTAAAGTATGTCATAAGTTTAAAGAGATTATTTTCTGGCGTACATTGGCGTAACATTCATTAAAAGCAACGCATAAAATCACAAATTGTAAAAATTTCATTCAAACATATATAGGTTTTGGTATCACAATAGCATACCTTCGATGTAGGATAAAAAAAGAAACAGGGATGGCAAAAAGCAGAGGTGATTTAATCAGGCACAGGTTACGTCTTACTAAAGAGATAAGCAGTTAAAAGATTAAATGGTAAAATTAAAAATTTTATGATTTCAATATATTTGGTATGTCGGTAATGTCATTAACAATGGAGTTTTCGTTTTTTATGATGCAGAAACTCTTCAAAAATATATATATATTGAAGTATATTGTACATTTTATATAAAAAAAAAAAATACTTAATTTTCATTTTCGGAACTATCATACATATTACAATAATTAAGGAAAATTATTTCAATATAATATTGTAAGATGCAATGAATAATGTGCACAATATTACAATATAATAATAATGCGTTATTTTAATATTGTAAAGTATAATATTCACTTCAACTGCTACCCTATTTTGTAAATCCAAACATTTTTTTTTCACTCATTCTGTCTACGAATTTGTCGATTTTTTTAAACTTGATTCTTGAGGTACCGAAAAATAAATAAATGACATTCTTTCATTAATTGCAATAAATTAATCCGCTTGTTGTTGTTTCTAATGATACTTTAGCTATCCAAACTCGTCAGTCATTGTCTTTTTGTGATTTAAGTCAAGAAAGTACACCTTCCGTTTGACAAGAGCGCGCCGCAAGGGGGAAAGTACTTCCCAGCTCAGAACCCCGCGGATAGATGGCAGCACCACTCATTTGTAGAGTGCTGCCATCTATCCGTGGGGCCATCTACCTCCTCAATTTAGAAGGGGAACTCTGAAGAGGAAGGGAATTTTCTCCAGATCCCTGTGCTCATGGCACTCGACCACAGGACAATCGATTCCACAGATTCTGCTAGCATTACATTCGATTCTCTAACCTAACCACTAGAATACCTTGACCCAAATCTTTTTTTTTTATTTGTTTCAATTTTTATCAACTAATCTTCATTACTTGACTGTATTCTCTTGAATTTTAGACAGCAAAAAATAAATAGCATTACGTTAGTTTAAGGGTACGGAAACATAGCTGTTGTTGCAGCAAAGATCTTATTTTCAGTTTAACAATTCCCTGGTTGACAATAGACAGATTATCTACGTAGTTTGCGGATTGCGGTATAATTTGAAGAATGGAAACAATGTTGTCACTTTGAAGAATCACCCTAGTTATTCTACACATAAGCTATATAATCTGTAAAATAACTGACTAGAGGTAACATGAAATATCTGGATTTTTACCCATTGGCAAAATGGGTCTTAGTTTGGGTTTAATGGCGTCCTCACTTTTCAACTACAATAATCAAGAGTAATAATCAGCAGTGCGCTGCGTTGCTATGGCGACTGCTGCTGTTTGATAATTTTTTTTTAATTCTTTATTTCACTTTTAAGTTTGATATGCATTAAGTTGGTGAGTTTAATTATGAGATATGGGACCAGAGAGATCCCATAAATACTTCTTGAGTTGTGAATAAAAGAGAATTTAATCATTTAAACGATATTTTTGCTTTTATTGTTTTAATTAAGAATCAGACATTCCAACTCAAACTGTATCATTTTCAATACTAATTCAGGTGAATATCACAAATAAAGAGGATCTCAAACTGATTGACACGTTCCTAAAATTTGGAGTTGAAGCAAGAAAAAAACGATGCCAGGCTTAAACTTGCCGAGGCTGAAAAAGCCAAAGCCAAAAGACGTAGATCGGAATAACTTAAGCGTTACACACAAACGGAAAAACGAAAGGATTTCGTTCGCAAACCCAAGCATAAAGCACGTCACCTCACAAAAGTACCAAAGTGGTTGAGAGAATTGAACCCTACCGAAGAGCGAATGGTGACTCTCCGAACCCCTTTCATGCAAATACGAGAACTGGGTGCTGGATCACCAGTTAGAGAAACAAAATACATTGTCAACGTAACCACTAACTTGCACAAGACCGTAGACTGTCTTCCACGCAATATAAAAAATTTCTTCACTATTCATGTAAAATTTTTAAAAAAAACCCACCTTTCAAATCATATTTCATATATGAACTTGTGAATCTGAAACGGGTATAAGATGCAGCTTACAATCACCATCAAACACCATTGTACCAAACCGAAAATGTTAATCTTGATCTCGATTGACTGTTCAATGTCTATTCAGTCATCAAAAGAATTAACACAGAATGTGTCCGAGCTGCCTTTAAATAACTCTGCAAAATTGTGTACCGATAAGTTCAGGATTAACAGTTAAAGANAAAACCTACCTTTCAAATCATATTTCATATATGAACTTGTGAATCTGAAACGGGTATAAGATGCAGCTTACAATCACCATCAAACACCATTGTACCAAACCGAAAATGTTAATCTTGATCTCGATTGACTGTTCAATGTCTATTCAGTCATCAAAAGAATTAACACAGAATGTGTCCGAGCTGCCTTTAAATAACTCTGCAAAATTGTGTACCGATAAGTTCAGGATTAACAGTTAAAGATGTCCAAAACGAATAGTTTAAGATGTCCAATAAAGTTTCTTTTCCAAAAAAAAATTTTTCCAACAACCATTTTGCTGAAGGGTAGTTTTCAAGAATTCAAGATGTTAGATTTCGCCCAAACATTTATTTTAAAAAAATTATCAACATATTTGATGCCTTTGTGTCCAAGTAAATATTAAAAAAAATTCTTAGAGTTTTTAAACAATGCTCTCATAGAGTTAAAAAGAAATTTCTAAAAAAAAATGCCAAAGCCTGAGTGTTTTGTCAAATTTTGAAAAGTATTCCTTTAAGAAACGCTTTTGGTATCACGAGTACAGGGATTAAGCAACTACCTTAACCAGAAATAAAAAAAAGTATTGCAGATTTAAAATACCAGTTTCATATAATAGAATAAATACAATATTCTCTATTTATATAATACTACGAATAGAAATCTGTCATAGTTTAGCCCACAAGTGGTAACGAAAATGAGTAAATTTTGAATTAAGCTAGAAGAATGCATATAAAAATGCAATTTTACAAAAGGATTAAAACTATTCTAAGTTTTAAACTTATTTTTAACACGAAGCAAATTTACAGTGGGAGCAAGTGACAAAAAAAAACACTCCATGATTGGATCGTCACGTTCTAGAACTCAACTTAATGGCTCGAAGGGGTGACCTCAAATATGCTAATTAATAAGCATCGACAATTTCTTAAGTTACGAAATCAGACACAAAAACGTACTTCCTCTTGAATAAACATACCCTTTTTACGACGGATTCGGATTTTAGACCCCCAAAATATAGGGGGTATAAATTAAATTTATGCTCTAAATCAGCTCATGATTCTGAATTAAATACTTTACAGAAATGGTTTTTTTAAAAAGATGAACAAAAGAGCACCACTATGAAAAGAAATAATGAAATTTAAAATTAAACATCTTTGCGTCTACGTGACAAAGAGAAATTTTTAAAATAGTGATTAAATTAAATTTAAATACTATAAACAGCATTTTTACTAAACAAACGCGAATTTTAGAATTTTTTGAAACAATATTTCTACAATTCAAGTATTTTGATCAATTGAAGATGGTTATTTATGATAATTTGGGAGAGTTTATTCATTTATTTTATTCCTAGCTCAAATATTTTTTTGCTATAATTATATGTATGCATTGACCATAAAACAAATATTTGAAACAAAATTTTTAAAAATTAAATAGAACATTAAGTAATGCATAATTTATGAAGACTAAGACAAAAAATATACTTCCAGAAATCATAATGTTCTGCATATAGAGCTGCAGATACATATTAAGAGAATACAAGTAATTCAAATATAATTGAAGGAAAATGCCTGTTACATAATCTGTAACCTCAAATGCAAAAAGTTGTTTTTAATTGTAGTTTGATTATTTTGTTTCTTTTATTGTTATCCATATAAAGGCAAGTAAGAGATCTTAAGAAAAAATTTGTTTTAATGAGTTATTTCATTTGAAGAAAAAGCATGCTATACACAAATTGTGTTCAAATATTTGTACTTCAAACTGTGTTCAGTAGAAATGTGTTCAAATTGTGTTCAATTGTGTTCAAATGTGTTGAAATATTGGCAATATTAATTTGAAATCCCTCTTAAGAGCGCTTTTACTGTAGAAACAGAAGAACAAGCTATCATATTGTTAACAGAACAGAATTTTAATATAATATTACAATCATTTTAGAACTAACTACAAAATAAAGCGAAAAACTACCAAATTTAAATACAATATAAGAAGGTTGTTTTAACAAAGACAGCATTCAGCTTGATAAGGAAAGTAAAACTTCAGAAGTTATCCAAGATAATTAGAAATTATGTAGTCCGAAATTCCGTTAAAAAGCATTGTCAAATATTAGGCTTAAGACTTTGACGGGAGAGTTTTGCAGAACATTTGTTTAGAATCAGCATGATATCTAACAGCATATTTGTGATTTGCAGAACAGTCTTCGTGAATTCGGGCCAACTCTTAAAATGAAATATAAAACCTGAGACGGTATCTGGTATAAGTGGAAATTTTATAGTTACAAAGCGTGTAAAGAAGTGGGGAAGAAGTTTAAGCTAATGACCTTAAAAAAGTGCTTAGAAGAGAATTTGTTCAGAACTAGCATGACTTCTGTGTATTCATGATTCGCAGAGACCATCGTGTAATCAAATCATCTCCAATTGAAATGAAATGTAAAACCTTAGACGGTATATAAGATAACTGGAAATCATATAGTGACAAATCGCTTAAAGACAGATCTTTGAACAATTGGCTAAAGACCTCGACATGGCTGCTCAGCTACCAGCAGGCATACTACCTGACATGCACCTAGCGTACTCCAAAAATGAAACCAGGTATCATAAATTCAGAACACAGCTTGAAATAAAAAGATAATACTTGTGATGGTTTCGAAGAGTATTAGAAAATTGTAGAAACTTCAGAAACAGTATAACTCCAAGTGCTCTTAACTCGAGCTATCGTCCATATTATTTCCATCTTTATTTTCATTCCTGTAGCATCTTCATGATGTAATGAAATCATGAAATGTAGCATCTTCATGATGTGCTGAAATTGTACGGGTTGGAATAAATTCCGAAATAAAGCCATTTGTAAAATGAAATCAGTCACTTGAAGATTAGAGGATCTGAAGCTTTGAAAACAGTGCACTAAGATAGAGTCAGGCTGTGAAGCAATTATTCTCATTATTAATTGTGAAACAAAATTTAGATCAAATCCACCGCAATACATAATAAAACTGAAGCAAGTCAATTTGTAAAGTTTAGTTATCTTGCTCTTGAATCTTTTTTTGAACTCATAAATCTGGACGCACAACTTTTAGTGGGTATGAATTTCATCGATGTCCATTGGGAACCATTCATTGTCCATTAATGACCATCTGGCCCAATCCTCTTCCTCATAATCTCGTCGACAGCAGCAAAACAAAGATGCGATAAAGCGACGAATACTTTTAAATCGTTTCATGACAGAAACAATCACTTTGCAAAATCTAGCGAGTTAAATCCAAGTTAACTTAACAAAGACAATCTTGCAAATGACGCGAAGAAATAACTATTACGTGTATGTGCATTTTTAAACAATACTGAACTTTGTTACACCTTTAACAATAACTGTGCTTTTAGTTTCTAAATAATGCTAAATAGTATTAAGCATCACACTATTCTTGAACACGCATTATAGAGGAAGTTTTTAATTCAAAATACTTATATTTCCAGTTATAAAAATTAGATCGAAAAAAAATGAAATTCAAGCATGATAATTGTATATGTTACCGTTAACACGTTGAATGCCACGTTAATTTTGCATGGCTTGCCCGTCTGGCCAAACGGTAAATAACTATACAGATTTTGCTATCTGAAAATCCATGGACACGAAAACAAAGATTGTCTCTCTCAACCTCATCAATCCATCTATTTCTTGATCTTCCCCGTTTTCATTGACCATGGCCTACAAAGATATTTTTCGTGCACCTGTTGCGGGCTATTCTTTTTATCTCTCCCGACCATTGGATTATTTTCACTCTGACTGAACCAAAAATGGTTCAATATTTCCTCTGACAAGGGGGGGAGGAGACAGGGTCGAAATCTCAGACATCTAAATAACCGTTGGTCAGATTACACATTGCATACACCCTAACATCTAAGTTTTTAATTTCTTTAGTTTCAAAGCATTTAAGTTTTTATTGTTTTTTTTTTAACAGGCTGAAGAATACCCTTTCCTTCCAATGGCCATCTTCGGAGGCCTCCTCTTATTAAGTTCCATTCTGTGCATCGGAGTACCAGAGACAAAACACCTGAAGAACTTACAAACCCTCCACGATGCAGAAATGTTTGGAAAATACTGGAAATGGAGAGACTACTTCACATCAGGACCTCGAAAGTGAGACTATTTCTATGCCATCGAAAAAAAAAGATTCCAATATTCCCAAGACGTTTAACAATTCGTCTGGGAATTTTTAAATAGGGCCGTAGCTCGAAATGGGCACAACTCAAAATGCGTGTTTAAAAAAAAAATAAACTCAGCTCAAAATGGACATAGCATTTGAATATCTTTTTCAAAAAACTTCTTTCATGAGTATTGTTCTTTTTTTTAAAACAATAAATTAATGAATTCAAATAAATTCGAAACTTAACATCGTCATTTGCATAGATCACTTGGTCCCTCTTATTCAACGAGTCTTTTTTTTAAAAAAAAAAAAAAAGACTTAAATCCAATAGTTATTTTTCATGGACGCATAACATAATATACCACATAACTTAGTATAATAGTCTAAACCAAATTCTTACTGTTTTCTGCGTATTATATATAGGCCAAAAAATCATGTGGTACGGTTCATTAATTAAAAATGTTTATTTGGCTGTCATCAGTATGAAATTAATTAAATTTTTAATTACTTTTAAATTATTTTTATTTAACGGTATTTACTTGCATTGTTTACTTATCCTTCATTTCCTGCTATTTATTACTCTTTTGATTTGATTATTCTTCCAAAATGAAGCCTTAAAACCTAAAACGTTAATTCTTCATTGTAAAGCAATCCTATCACATTATCCAATATCCCAACAATTAAGGATAAGTCTATTTTAAACGATATCTAGCTAGTTAGCTGTTTTGAAATTATTAAGCAGTAAATAACTATAATAATGACCAGAAAAAATCGAAATAGCCAGTCAAATATTAAAATAAATGTGGGCCACCCTGATTAGTTTTTGGTCCAATGATCGGATCTTCTTATTCTAGGACTCAATCCTAATGATTCGAGAGGGTGATTTCAATTATGCTAATTAATTAGTGAAGACGATAATTTTTAATTACGAAATCAGACATAGAAACGTACTTTCTCCGAGTAAACATGTATTTTCTATGTTGGATTTCTGACCCCAAAAATATAGGGGTTAGCCGCAATCAGAGAAATACAGTTCCCATAGTTTGATCAGGATGGCGATCTGAAGTTTAGACCCCTTAATGTAAATTTTACTTTTTATGTTTTTTCCCATATCTCGAGGAATTTTTTAATGATATTAAAAGTTTTAGCTCAATTTTAAAATTTGCTTATCTAAAAAAATTCAGCGCAAAAAATTACTTAAAGTAAATATTTATCATTTTTTCTAACTTTATTTAGTAAGACAAATTAGATAAATTAGACGATACATTATATAAATATAGAATATTTATTATATCAGGTGTTGTATTAGTATATTATAATAATTAGACTAAATTATTTGACACACTGGAATTTTTTAATTATGACATGTTTTACACGAGTTTATATACAGTACTTTTATATTTAAACATACATGTAATAATTTTTTATTCAGGAGATTTTTTATATACTTCCTATTTGTATTTATTTCTATCGTAGTGAATTACAATTGTGGGGAGAGTAGTTACACACCATGTCAACCGTCATCTATGAAAAGGTACCCCGACATAGAGTCGAGTTAACATGTCTTATATACTAGTGAATTGTAGTTGTAATTTTGTAGTGGTAGATACGCTACAGTACTCCCCCACCAGAATTATAGCTATGATAGAATTCGATGAATGGATGCCACTAGTTGATTCATTGCTGTTTTTTGCGCNCAAAGTAGGCTCAGTCTGCTCAGGAGTTTCAGTCTCAGTGTTTGTGGTTTCCATCATTTCTGCTTTCTCAGGCTTGGTTGATTCCTTTGCAGTCCGTTCCTCTTGGATCTTCAGGTATCGTTCGACCATCAGTTTGCGTTCATTAGCAATATCTTGACTCTTTTTTCTGATCTCTTCTAGCTCATCTAGGTTTAAGTTGAGTAGAGGCTTTGGATTAAACATTCGTTTGCCGCCTCGTCCAAATCTATGATAGGAAGACATTTCAGCACTGGAGCTCAGTCATAAAACAACCTCACTCCACGAAGTATCGGTCTGGTCTCCTAGAGTCGAGTTAACATGTCTTGTATACTAGTGAATTGTAGTTGTAATTTTGTAGTGGTAGATACGCTACAACAATGTTAACGGATTGATACACGAACGTAAACAAACCGGTTTCAGCCACTTGAAAAAATAAAGCTGTATAGCATCACCCGATAATTAAAATTTTATAGTGAGTCTAATAAGCTGGCCGGGGGCTGTAGCTAAAAGTTTAAACGCTACAATTTAATGTAAAAACGACATTATGATCCGAATATTCATCCAATTATCAAAATCAAATTTTTAAGAGCAAGAAGAAATAAAATGCTTCAGTTAGTGTAAAAGTTTACCGATTTACGTTTCCCATTATGTAAATATTACTTTTCCTATGAAACCAAACTTTTGTTTAAAGAAATTCATAATAATGTATTTGTTCTGTGCATTTCACCCTTATGAAACAAAAGCTATTTTCACGAGCTCTTTTAAAAGGTTATGTTTGAACATCGATTTTCAACAAAGAACGTTTCGGAAGTTTTTGGAATACTTGAGATTTATTTACCCAGAAAAAGTTAACCATTAAAATTTTCGATTTGAATATTCTTCTGCGTAAATGAACTATTTTAAATATTCCATTTGGAGCTTTGATGCAGGATGCATTATGAATAATGTTTGAATTTATTGTGTAAACGAAACCTCTTATGTATAAACATATGATACAGCTTTTAAATTTTTATTTCTCTAAACAAAAAATATTATTTCATTCAAAATCTCTCGGCTATTTGTTTAACATTTCTGTGAACAGCTAAGTTTCGTAATAAGTTGTTTAAACATTTTAAGGGCATGATTCGAGTCGCATAATGAGTTAAGATTAAAAAGTTTATTCGAAAAACAGTCATTTATTTCATATTATTTCTTTTAATTGTTCTAATATGAAATAAAATGAAAGATTTATTTTTACTTTAAATAGGATCATTTCATTTTACTTTTTTAAAAAATAGTAAATTTGTTATAATTCAAAAGTATTCTGAAAAATATAGATACATTTTATCTAGTTCTTTTTCCTTTATGACCTACATTATCACAATTATGACCTAAGTTTTTACAAGGATCTATAAATATTTATTAATTTGATATTTAAAAGATACTTGTGAAACAGTAATTTGATAAAGTACAAAAACTTGTAGTCAAAAATTAATATTTAAACAGGGAAGAAAATGAATTTACCCTTATTATGAAAAACTAGTGAGGAAAGCAAGGTGAAAAATATCAAAATCTGTTAAATAGCCTGCAGAAACTATGTTTTTTATAATTTTCTTTCAACTCTTCTCTATTTCCTCAGATAATCAAACTGGTTTTGATGTTGAGAGCTCAGAGACATCTCATACAAAACAAACCACATGTGCTAAAATAAATCCGAAAAGGTATACTCCGGTCGAGGTCTCTAGTAATAAGAACAGGTTGAGTTTTCGCAGAATTTTCCTGTTGTTAACTAAAACTTGAACTGTGCAACTTATTCATTTGAAAAATAACTACATATTATTTGAGCTAAATATTCTGATTTGTATAATACGAATAGTGTGCCTTTTTCCTAAATGCATTTTTTTTTAAAAGTTAATTGAAAGCTAATTAAGATTGAATCTAATAACGTAGAAATTAAGGATTCGATCCTCAGCGTTGAAGCGTAAATATTTATTCAACACAATATATCAATGCATATTTTAAATTAATTTAAGTATTAAACACTTATTTTATATTTATTTATATTTGTAAAAAATACTTTAAATTTAAATTTGTTTAAGAAAATTAAAAAACTATTTTTATTTCAAACATTCTTATGACTATATTTTTTTAGTAATGATGTATTTTAACTCTGAACTAACAACTTTTTTTTTACTTTTAATAACATGAAAAATAATTTAACAGAGATAAATTCAAAACTTTTGACAATGACTTGTCACTGTAAAAAGCCCTAATTTTAACCTACTGCGGCTTCATATCAGGGGGACCGGAAAGTAATGTCGTTTTAGTGCATTTGATATTTGTTATCAAGATTTTATTTTAACCAATAATGTATTCACCCTCGTTATCAACAACCTTTCAATGCCGGATCGAAAATGGATCAAGAGAAATGAATTGGTTTTTAAGACTAGCGAATATTTAATGCTCCGAAACATTACTTTCCAGCTCCCCTAATATTTTATTTTTCATGTTTTTATTTTATTTATTTTTTAATCTAATTAATCCAGTTTTTAATTAGCAATGTTGCTAAAGTTTTTATAAATAAATATTAGGTACGGTTTTGTTTTCCACAAACTGATTTCAATATTTCAGATAAATTAGTGCAAAGTAACATGTTCGAATGTGAACTATAATATGACTATAGAATACGAGATAAGATTAAGTATAGTATATGAGATTAAGATGTGTGAAACAACGATGCAAAAGTGATTAATTTTTAAATATTTTTGCTTAGGTATTTTTTATTTAAAATATAAAACTTTGTCATATATATATATTACTTTTTGTTTTACTAAACATTTAGGTTGATACTTACAAAAAGAGCAAGTAAAGATCATGACTAATCTTAAATAATCTATTTTTAAACAAAGAACAAAATAATACCAATGTTCTCTGAAAACTGTTGTAAAATTGTTTACCAATCTATGTTTACTACTAAAAAAAAGGTAAATGTATACTAACATTTAGATGCGTTATATGATTTAATTGCAATTTTCGTGCAAATCTAAATAATTTTACTTTTCCTTCCACTTCTAAAAAAAAATTTTTGTGAAATTCTAATATCACAACAACTCTAGCCTATTCAACCATTGTTATCAAATGGATTAACGAAGGAATGCTATTTTTGTATTCTTTTCCTAAGAAATCAGCCAGATGCAGTTGTTTGTTTCGAGAAGAATTTAAATTCCTTAAATTGATTTACCATAAAATAATACAAATACAAGATGAATAATTTATCCAATATTAAAAGAAAGAAAATCAGACTAGTTTTAGAAAAAATTGAACTTATCGTAGTAGTGAATATTTAAAAAAATTTATATGCATGCAATTCATAATAATTCATTGGTGAAAATCATAATCGATATAAGAAAAATAAGTATACCTCCCCCCTCTAAAAAAACTTACACCAACCACGAAAAGATAAAAATGCTACACAATAGAAAATCATTCAAGTTGCTTTGCAATGGAAAAAGTCATATGAATATTTTTAATAAACTAAAGTCTAAATAAAAAAAAATCAATGATATCCACGTATACCAACCTCAGATTAAAGGTCGCGTCAATCTCAAGTGATAAAGCAATTGATTGTTTAAAAATGTGTCTGTTACATTTAAAATTCAAGTAAAATTTAATTATATTTTAAGCATTGTTTGGTACGTTATCGTCAATAATAATACTCTTGATATTATCATATTAGATATCTATTGCTGTCGTTTTTGACCATGATATTTTCCAATTTATAAATCATCTTTAATACTATATAATCGATGAATAACATCAACATCTATAAAAATCACATACGATAATAGTTATTAACAAAATTAATCCTAATGGTACCGCTAAACTTAACCGCAATACATTCGTTATTTATCGTAAGACTACAACTCAGCAACTATAAATAAATTTCTCGATAATTATAGCTATTGATCGTAATATTATCATTGCTTACGTCTATTGTATATTTCGTATCATCGTGAAATATCATAAATTATAAATACCGTATATATACATAGTTGATAGTATAGAGGGCAAAATTATAGTTCTCGATAATTATCGTACATTCTGTATTTATCATAAGACAACCTCTAATATTAATATATCACATCCACAACTAATATAGTAATTATACATATAATTATTGATTTATAAAAGTTGATATTTATCACGATATTAAACGTGTCGATATTTTATTACACAATCGGCATTTTTGGTTTTAAAAAAATAGCATTTGCGACATATCAGAATCATTTAAATTATAATTATTAAAATATATAGCAATATTTAGCGATATATCAGCCTATTCCACGCAATACCCCAATAGTCAGAAATATTTAGCAAACTTTTCATTGCACTAACAAAATTCTGTCTTCTTTCCTAGAATGGACCACAAAAATGGAATTTTAAAAAGCATGGAAAAGAAACCCCATTCACCTATTCTTGGGTAAGTATCGAGGTTTAAAATGCTTTTTTCACCAGTCGGGGGAAAAAAATAAGCACGTATTCTTTAGTTTACATTTAATGAGGATACTTTTTCTGGTATTATGCAGATAAATAAAAAAAAAGAAGCATTGTTCTAAAACAAAAGATTCTCCTAAAAGCTGGGATCGAACAAATGATAAAATCATGAGATTAGAAACATGTTATACCATCAAATTTCATTTATCCGAACGTGAATATTCTAGAGAATGTGCGATCGGATAGTTATTCTATTACTGCGCCTTTTTTTATTACTGAGTCGTGTGCCTTCTATTGTGAAGGGTAATGGCCATTTTAAGGAGTATAATTAAATTTTGTTCCTTAAGAAATTGCAATAGAATATAAAAGAATTCCTGTCAACCGCTCTTAAAGCGTACTATTTCTTAATTAGTGTGGTCATTAAATCTAGATCCTTAATGTTCTAAGTTTTGAAAGGGCATTTGGAAATGGAAGTAAAATTATGGAGGGTCAATTTGGAATTAATGCCTCATTAAAGAATTTTAATTTTGTGATTTTTATTCTTTGCGTTATTTTACTTTTATGAATTAGATTTCAACATGGAAAATTCTATCTATTACTTAGATCGAAAATTAGAATTTATTTGCATGTGTAATTGCAGAATTTATTTACAGATTTAAATTACATTGCTCATTTGATAATTTAAAATTTAGCCCCGAAACAAATTATTTACGTTTTATATCGTTTCCAGTTATAACTAGTGTTATAAAGTAATGTTATTTTCATGTTTAAGCTTTATTATTTTATAATAAGAGCTGATACTACTTCAGATTACAAAGTACGTGTGAAAGTTTGGCTTGGTTACATAATCACAAAACACTTGCTATGAGAACTTAGTGGATGAAAAATTTTGAAAAAAAATGATAAGATCTTAGTTCTGTTTTACCTGATTATAAAACATTTATACAGTAAGTCTTTAAATACATTTCAGTAACTTTAGTACCAGAGTGACACTATAAATATGTCCATAGTAAAAGAAGGTTGCAAGTGCAATTGGCATTAAACAAGTCTTTCAGTATAGAGTAAGAGCGTCAAGAGTCAGAACACTATGACGGGACAATTGAAATGGATGCCAAAGGTTTTTATATTTCGACAAGCATAAAACTCAAATTCCAGGAGTAACACTAACTCTTAAAGTCTATTTCTTCGTTTTTGGATTAAAAGTCAAAGCATGACACAATTCATTTTTAGTGACAGCATATATACTTTAAAACTTACTCAAATTCATTAAAGTATATCTTAAAACCTTTATCAGCACTGCTCTTAAATTGTTATTTTTTTGTACTTGTTTTACAAAATTTAATGTTATATTTCTTAAACTGTCAACCATTTTAAGTTATTCTTTTCCAATAACTTACCTAGAACAAACATCGAATAGTTTTCTTAAAAATAATTACATTTCGTAAGCAAGTGTTTGAAATCTAGTCAAAATAATTAAAATTTAGTTAAGATTAAAAAATTCGTTCTATATTTAATAAATAAAACAGATTTTTTTGATCTAGAATATCAGTTAACGTATATCTCTTTACCTTAAAAATAAATTTGGATGAAAATTCACAGTTAGTAATTTGGGAAATTACTCTTACAGTTTCCCTTTCGATCTAAAATGTTGAAAAAGATTCGATCTAAAATGTTGAAATGTTATAAAAGTGTTTATTCTTTATTTTTCCAGCTTGGAGAAAAGTCTACAGCTAGTAACTTTTGAAAAATTTCTCTTTTACAGTCGTTCTCTTTTCGCTCTTATTTGATGACTGCCAAAACTCTGTAAAATAGTTTCACCTTTATAAAACCATGGAGGAAATCTACAATTAGTAAATTTCGAGAAATTTTTCTTATAGATCTCCTTTAGATTTAAAATGTTGAAATAGTTTCTGTAAAATAACTCTGAGCAAAGTCGAAACTGTTTTACAGAGTTTTGTATCTGACTGAACAAAACTCTGTAAAATAGTTTCACCTTTATAAAACCATGGAGGAAAATTTACAGTTAGTAAATTTTGAGAAATTTCACTTATAGTTCCATTTCTGAACTAAATTGTTAACAGTAAAAACCCTGTAAAAGTGTTTCTCCTTTATAAATACAGTATGGAAGAAAATCAACAGCTAGTAACTTAAGAGATTGCTTCACCATATATCTAAAATGTTGACAATATTTGTTTAGACCAATGACAGATTTTATGACAAAAGATAAAACTTCCACAGAAAATAAGAAATTTGGCAATATAGTTCTGTACTATATATAGAATGGAAACATAAAATACAAATACTGTAGGTTAATTAACATACGATTACTTCGGTACTATAATGAAACAAGTTGACTAAAATAAGGGACAAGCTACTATTCAATCGACCAAAAAGGATTAACTAATAGGATAAGGTAATAAGACAACTTGTTAATTTTATCTCAAAATTCCGCACTTTATATTATTCTCTCATATGTATACATGTTTTAACAAGAGGAAGAGTTTGTTAAAACTAAATGGTGTTTTTATAAATTTTCCCACGAAATATTTTTCGAAAATTACGCAGCTATTAATAAGTGTTAATAACTAAGTAATAATGACAAATTTAATAATGATATTAACAAAATAAAATTAACATAAATTTAATAATATTAACATAAATTAAATAATATTAACATAAATTAATTAAATAGTATTAACATAATTTAAATAACATTTTGTTTCAAATGTATAAACTGTATTTGTCTGAAAATTAAACCTTCAAAAAATTCAATGTTTTTATTATATTTTATATTTAAATTAAACTTTAGAAGCAAACAGCTGATTCAAATTTAGTATCTGTCACACAAAAATCATCTGACTAAAACTGAACGAAATCTGTGTTACTTATTGAGCTAGTATTTTTGAATTGATAACTTTAAGCAACCCAACAAGATTAATAAAATTTTTGTATAAATTTTCTCGTTAACATCAAGTCAATTAGCCTGTTTTTCCCCTACTATCTTAGCAGATAGAATACAGTGAAACCTGCCAAGTTGACCGCCCTTGTAAGTTGGGCACCTGCATAAGTTGACCTCAATTATCAAGAACGGAATTTTATAATATAAAGAAGCAAAACCTTTGTAGCTTGACCACCTGTCTATCTTGTATGTTCACCACTGAAATAAGTCAATTTTGTCTAGGAGTATTATGAAATTCTATTCTAAAACCCTCATAAGTTGACGAGAAAAAAGAAAATTCAGAAAATTTTCTGTCTTTTTTGCAATGTATGTTAAAATTTCACTCGTTTGGTGAAATAGTGTAAAAAGCTTATCTAAACCCATTTGTGAGTTGACCATCAGGGGAAACTGTAAGGGGTCAGCTTTTGACCATTTCTTTCATCCGTTCATTGAAAACAGGTGTGTTAGTTGAAAAGTTGCTCTTCCAGTTGCAATAGTGAGCATTTGAATAAATGAATGCTCTGAAATATGCTTTGATCCTTTATTTATGGTCTTTGATCTTTAAGTGTAGTAAATAAATTTTAAAGTGTTCAAATAATTTTATTTTGTTAAAGTTTTCAAATTACATGTTTTCGTGTTCTGATATTTTAAGAAATTATATTTATTAAACACTTCACATGCATAACTAACGAAATAATTTTTTTTAAAAAAATTAGTTAAATATTAGAATTATATGTATCAAATTGAAGTTCATTCAGGTTTAAACACATTTCTTAAGATATTCATTTGCATATTTTCTGAATAAAATTTTTAAGTCAAGTAAAAAAAAAAATTAAATATATAGCAACATGATATAGGAAAAGAAAAAGTAAACAATGACCCACCCCCTCTATAAGTTGACCACTTGTCTAAGTTGACCACTAAAACAATGCACCACAAGTGGTCAACTTACACAAGTTTTACTGTACACATTTCAGGGCTACGCAATTTTTTTCCTCTCCACACTTTTCCCCTCTCCGTTACCATAGTTACTGCTTTTTTTCCCCACAGCATGTTTCAGCGGAAATACTGGTGAAGTGGGAGCACGATGGCAACAGTGAGGGGAAATCACATAACCTTTAAATGCTGATTTTGCTTGCAAGAAACATAACCGCTTCCAATTTTAAGAAATACTTCATATTATAAAATATTTGACATCCATATATAATAAAATATTCAGCATCCGTAACACAAACACAATATTGAAGAAATTATTTCCAGCAATTTATGATTCAAGAGTAAGAATTAGCTTGGTATCGGACCTATCATGAGAAGTTAGTTTTGTATTTTTAACTAACACAAATAAGAGTTACTCTTAAAAATTGCTCTCCGTGATGATGAGTTTGTCTTAAAGCTTGACCTAGAAGTTTATTTGTCGTCTGGGTTTTGTTTATCGTAATAAGAACACCATGTTGAACATTAAAAATCCCATCGGCTTTCGACTTCGAAAATAAATAACGTGCAATCAATAATATGGCCATAACAATTGCTTTATTGTTTCAAAAGTTTTAAAAATTCCATAGTTACTTTTTAACTTAAAGTAACTGCATTTTGAAAGAATGTACAAGTTATAGCAAAATTTAGAAATAATCTACAGTCAGAATGCATCCCCAAATTTGACAAATAAATTTGTCACGGTGGATTGCTATCTTATTATGAAGGTGTGAAAGTTTCAAAGAGAGATTACGAACGCATGGGCTAATTACTTCCGCTATCTGAATCATAAACAACTTCCTAGACAGGTCACAACAACGAAATATTTTGGTTCAGAATTAGAACGCAATAATATTACAGGGAGGTAAGAACATGATTAATGATGGTATGCAATTCTAGAATTAATTCAAAACACGATTAATTTCAACACTTAGTATCCAAACAGCTAATTAATTATTGAATGTAACACTATGCAAATATTGTTAAGTCAGACATTGTTCTTTTTATCCTATGTCTGATCGTTCCATCAGTAGTTGCACTTTATTAAGAACTGTAAGGTTTCCCTTAAAAGCAGCTGTGTTAAAATAGAATTTTTTAGGGAATCTGTAAATTCCTTTTCTGCATTATTTTTTCCTAAAACGTACTAACAAAAGTCACAAAAATCACGAAAGCTAATAAATATTCATCCATTTGTATTCTAATTTAGAAGAAATTTCACCATTAATCTCAGTTTTTTGAATTGTTCACCATAATGAAATGTTTAATTCTGAATACAAACAAGTAATAAGTTTCTTATCAATAATAAGATTTCAGGTAATTTTTGAACTCACATTTAGAAAACTATTGAGTTTCAAATTATTTGAAGCCAACTATAAATAATTTTGTGTGCAAAAACTACTACTTTTTGGAGCCATAGTCTTCAATTGTCCAACTAGTGTTCAATTAGCATACAGCATAACAAATTTATGCCCGAACTTTAAGGACACAATAAAAGCAGTAGTTTTTCATTTTCAAGAAAAGAACCAGCTTTCCAATTTGCCATTAAATACAATGTGTTATCAAAATAACCAGCAATTTTTTTTCCAAATTACCTAACTGTAGTTAAGAAGAAAATTGTACAGGATAATATCTGTTGCACAGAGCCAGAGCAACGGTGAAACGCTCTCCAAATTGTTTAAACATTTAAGGCTCTTTTTTTTCGTTTGAATGCTGACTTTTCGAACATTGCAGTTCATACTTTTCTCGTGACATCATACTTCTGTTTTAAAAAATGATTATTTTATCAATATTTCAGTTCTAATAAATTCATTATTTTTCAGAAACCTAGGAAACATTCTTATTGGATTAGGCTAAACCGGTCAGCCGTAATTGCACGAATCAGATTCCTTATGGGAAAATACATATTTTAAATTAATTTTTCGAACAATGGAAGAGTTACAATAAAATAAAACAGTTTGAGAAGGACTCGAAATTTTATTACGGATAAAAACTTATTAGTAATACACTTTAACACTAAATAATTTGTTTGAAGATAAAAAGAGACAGTTTTCCTCCACACTCCTTAAAACCGTTTGAATATTTTCGACTGTTTAAGTACGGTAACGATTTGAACCGCTTTAACAATCCGGTCGCAATCCCTTGACTGGGTAATACAGAACTCAATCATTTATTGTCCCAGTTTTATTCATTTCATTTATTTTCTTATTATTTCTTTTGCAAAATTTATTTACGTGTTTTAACATTACCGTTTCAAATAAACTATCTTAGAAACTACACTAAATGTTTAATACATTTAAATGTTGAAAATAGCCTTTAAGTAATAAAATTTAAAGTAGTTTCTAATTTCAAAGAAACCCCCCCCCCAAAAAAAAAAAATATTTTTTCAAATGCTCCTTAAATGCCCTTCTTTTCTTAATATAAAAACTCTGAGTTTAGGTTTCTAAAATATATCTCTTCATTTATGAAAATTGTAAAAACACTCCCACAATTCCCGGGACGTAACATTTTATTACAAAGATAGAATTTCATTTATGGCGCGTTTACTACAACTGAATCAACACTTCGTCGCTTTGAAACTAAACCGTAGTAACTCAAAAAAATCGAAAAATGAGATATTTGGGTCATTGTGTAAAAAAAATAAATCACCCTTTGAGAAACAGCGTGTTATTTTCATAGTTCCATAAAATTAATTTAGAGAGCAGATAAATCGTTATCGTATTGGCGCGATTACGCCCACTTGGTTTAGGGAATAGTGTAGCAGTGTGCCAGTTGCAACAAAACCTTGGAGAAAACGTCGCTTTGAAGCTAAACCGTGGTAACTCAAAAAAGCAAGTTTTTCAGGAGAGCGATTTTTTTCCTACACTGTTGTATGTCAAAATTCGGAATGAAATATGTAATATTCGGGAGGATATTTTGAAGAACATCGTTGTATTTTGAAATAACTCTCCACTTTTAATAAAAGTTTTAGAGAAAAGTGTTGCAACTCAAAGTACCTTCACTTATTTCGAAATCACCACAAAATTAGAAATGCTACAAGAATCAGGCCTGGTTCATTGAAAAATGCTAAGAAACAGGGTTTTTTTTTTAATGTAAATTATTTTGCCATAGCTTCGAGTCAAGCTGCGGTGGAAGTTCCTGAAAAGTTAGAAATCGCTCTCCTGAGAAACTTGCTTTTTTGAATTACCACAGTTTAGTTTCAAAACGACGACTTAGCGTTATGACCATTCAAAACCTTTCTGCGTGATTTTATTATTAAAAACATTGGTTGATCTAAAATAAATACAAAGTTTCAGCAAGAATCATGGAAGAGAAATAGTTTTGATTCTTCGGAACTTCTACGATTTTTCTTTTAAGAACTACGTTTCAAACCAAAATGTTACATTTAAGGCTATATTTACTCACACATAAATGAGTTACATTAAAAGGAACTTGGGTCAACATAGTGAAGATCCGGATATTTTCTCACATGATATTAATATCAAACTCTTAATAAATACTGTTTACGAAGAGATAATTCACAAATCCTACTTAATAACAGCACAAAAGACAGCTGAACAATATTAAAATGTGGCTTATCATTAGATTGAATTAAGGCCTTGAATGGATGGTTCAAAATTAAAATTCTTAGCCATTAATTATTTGCACCTGTTAATTTAGTTTCTAAACATATTTTAATATACAGAAAAAAGCCGGCAAGGTGGCCGAGTATTTAGCGTGTCTGACTGCGAAGCCATTGGCTGCGGGTTCGAATCCCGCTCAGGGCATGGGTATTTCCATATGTGTTGTGTGATACGTGAATGTGGCCCACGCTATGAATGAATATCTGTAGCAGTATGGCGTGGGCAATGTTGCTCGCCTTTGGTTCACTGTTGCCCACCGGGAAACGATAAATGAGCAACACTTCCGGCATCTTCCTTAGGCGAAGAACGAAAGTTCAATATCGGCAGTTATTAAAAAAACTAAAAAATTAAATTAAAAACAATAAAATTTTCACATAGCCAAGAATAGCCTTAAAAAACCATCTATTTTATCTACCCAGATCACAAAAATGTCTATCTTCAATTTTTACGTCGCAAAATTAACTTGACACTACTCTGCCACTATTCAGTGGTACGTTTTAAATAAATCTAATCAAATAGTAAATAGTGAAAGAAAAATAAAAGAGCAAATTGCATCCTTTTCCTTTTTTTGAAAAAAAGATCCCATCTATTTCCTGTCTAAACTCTCTGTTGCATAAAAAACTTAATTCATAAAATAATGGTTCATTAAATACTCGTTAAAACACAATTAATTGAAGAAGGCAATATAATCCATCCCTGGCTTATAACACGCCATCAGGGACTGCAAAGCGCTGTTAAAGTTAGGAGGACATTTTTGTCAACAAATATTATATATCGCTATCAGAAATTTCTTTTATGATTCATTGTTCATTTAAGCTTTGTATTAGCTATTTGTGTTTCTTTCAGTTTTATGCAAACACCAAAAGTTTTATTTATTTTTGTATCTTTGTTTAAGGTTAAGTGGTGTAATTGGATTTCATACTCGTTCCCACGGGCTTCGAAAAATCCTTCGCTGGAAGGATTTTGAATTTATTATGATAATGCAAAATCTCATTTATAATGCTTACAGCGACTTTAATCTTTTACACATTTGAAAAGTTTCGTTTTGGAAAAGAGTAACGGTTGCTTTTAAAGATACAAATTGTTGTTTATCTAGGAAACTTAAATTTATCTTTTTAGATCAAAATATCTTTTTTGCTACTAATTTGCAGCTTGAGTTAAAATTATTCTGTAGAATTTTGATGTTGGGTAGCATTCGAAAATTCAGGGTTTATGTGATGATACATTTTATTGAAACATAAATGCTTAAATTTGCGTTTATAAACTAAAAATATATAAATTAAATTAATTTTTTAAAGAAATAATTTCAGTGCGAAAATATACTATATTGCTTTCCCCCCCCCCATTCATTAAGTTATCAACTTCATTAATATAAGTAAAGAAGAGGAAGTAATCAGAATTAAAATTTTGATTTTATGAAACTTTCAGTTATTTAACATTTTTCAAAATAAAAAAGCCGCAGTTATTTAGTAAAACGCGCATTTTTCTTTTCAAAATAAAATTGATTACAAAATAGTTACTATACTCTTTGTAAATAAGAAATATGCGTCGCAAGGTTACGCGATTTAACCACGATTTATGCTTTCCTCTCCGTTTATATGGAAACAATTCCTGGTTGGTAGGACGATGGACTCGTGCTCGTGAGAACGGGAGTTCGAAACCCGCTGGCTGAGGAAACTGTACTCAATAGTGCCTGGTGCATGTTAAATCTGTCGGGGTCACGAAGTCCTCCAAGTTCCCATAGCAAATCAGGCACTGAATTCGAGATTAATCGTTCTCTGGTATACGTCAAAATTACGATCTGTGGGTGAATAGATGTATGAATGAGTCCGCCCTTTAAAACGGTCTGTGACGCATGTGTGTGACTGAAATCTTATTCTTGGCCCGTACAAGGAACCCATAGTCTGCCTTAAAATTTGCTTGGTTTCACAAATATGTTTGCTGGCATTGGCAAGTGAACAATAGAAATAATAAGAATAATGGCTATGGAAACAAACAAGAATAAGCTGAATTATAAGCGCAGAGAAAAAGACAGATTTACTCAAACCATGGAAACGATGAGAGGGAAAGCGAGGTGAGTGAAAAATCATTCAACCATTAGATACCTATTCTATTTGCAAAGAGTGTAGTTATAACAACAATTAGCTATAGTCAATAATAAAAAAGTCAATCATTCAAGCAATTAAAATTCAATGATTGGTAAAAACTCCAAATAGCTTACTTCTCAAAATAACGAATGTTTACGCTATCAACAAGAATTTCAGTAGGTAAAAAGTGATTTCGTGATTTTTTGATTTTATTAAAAAAATCAAAAAAGTCAGATTTTCTTGATTTAAATCGGATTTTTTTGATTTATCAGATTTTTTTTTTATTCAAATACACTGTAAGAACTTTCATTTATGATTAAAAAACTTTGTAATTGCTTAATCAAAATTAAATTATTATTAAAACTATATTATAACAATATTTTAGAAGCTCTAACTTACTAAAATGATTTTTCATTATAATACATAGCTTTGAATGCATAGCAACCATTCTGAAATAAATGCATAATTGAAATTTAAAGACTAGATGAAATAGAAAATTTAAAGAATACTTCAGGGGTCTGTCTAGGTTTTTCTGAGAAGTATACCTATTTCGTGAAAATGTAGACATAATTTTTGAAAATTAAAAATCATATCAAAAGATCAACACAAATATGGTAAATATATGGATTTATCGTTTCTTACGAGACACAAAAATAAAATTTTAAGAAAAAATTATTTTGTCAAACTATTCTACCGTTTTTCCTAAAGTTGAATTTGTGAAGATACCGCTAACTATTAAAGCAAAGTTTCAATTAGTAAACCGTAATTTTAATTTAAAATTGTGATTTCTCTTTTTTTCTTAATTTTTAAAATGACACAATAAATGTAACAGATTGTGTTTATAAATGTAGAAATTCATCAAAAAATAAATATTTAATCTATATATTTTTATATTAAAATAATTATTTTTCATTCTATATCAAAATAGATAAGTTAAGCTAAAAAAGTTTTAAAAATTCTATGTACTCATTGGAATTTTTTTCACAAAATTTCTTTATAGAAAATCAGATAATGTCAAAGATACTGTAAACACATTATAACCCTACTGCTAACATAACCCTACTGCTTCAAATAGACTTTGAAGAGAAGAATGACACTATATCAGGAGAAAAATATCTGAATTGATCAGCCGTTTTTTTTCTTTTTCTACTTTTGGCATATTAGGGTAATTTCTTTTTAATATAACCTCAATCTTCAGAAATATACATTTTCCACCAATAAAATATAATGTAGATTTTAATTCCACGCTTTTTCATTCAAAAGGTGGAATTTTAATTAACATTATTTGCATTATTTTTTGAAAAATAAATCATGCTTATTAATTACTTTCTACAGCTATGCAAGTCTATATTAAGACAGCATTAAATGTTTACTTTAATCTGTACTTTCAATCTCAAGAATCGAAACTTTTTTAAAAATGTAATTTCAAATGTGTTGGGATTTAACAAACACCAAGAGCGAAAGTAATTTCGTTTACTAAAAATTAATGCAGCAATTTATTTAAAATAAATATTAAAACTAAGAAAACAAAATAGAATTATCAATAATTTAAAACACTGATTTTTAACTTTTAAAATCAATATATATATTTAAAAAGAAATAATTGATTTAAATCAATGATTTTTTTAAGAAAATCATTTGATTTAAATCATGATTTAAATCCAGCTGATTCAAATCAACAAAACCTGGTAAAAAGTCGAACTGTTTTTATGTGTCAAAGTTTTACGTGTTTGTCCTGATAATTCTCTAGTAACCAATTTATGGTCAGCCAAAATTTAGCTTTAAATAGTTTTGTCGCAAATTATAGGTAGACCGAAATAATTTAGGATTAATTCGTGAAATTCCGTTCAAGAGCAACCAATATTGTCCCCGAAGGATTGATTCAATAAAGAGTTTAATGATTTGCGAACTGAATTCGGCTCTACTGACCAAAAATCAAGGAAAGAAACCTACGATACTATATTAAAGGATTAACTAAATGAAACGGTACTAGATGCCGTGACAATAACAAATATTTACAATTATTACACACGTGGAAACACACTACAAAAATAGTGATTAAAATACCTCTATGCATGACTGGAATCCCATATTAGAAGGGCTGAAGAGTACACAAGAAAGTGAACACCGTAAATAACATTTGTTCTAATGATCGGATTTTAACGAATTGAAACGGAATTGAGGACCTTAAACTTAAATATTTTAATTATTTAAAATAACATCTGCATTAATTGGCATATTTTAAGTTAGGTCCAAGAACCATTAAGATTTAGTCCTAGTACATGAAAATCCGATAATTAGATCATAAGTTATTTAGAGTGATTTTAACATATGATCCCTAGGTTGGTTTTCAAATTATAAGAATCAAATGTTTTATACAAATTTATTACTTTTTTTTAAGATTTATTAAATTTTGTATCAAAGGCACATGAATAAACATGCCTTTTTTCAACGTATTCTGATTTCTAACCCCCCAAAATACAGAGGGTAGCCGTAATCTGGGATTGTGTGATCAGGAGAGCGGTCCAAAGTTTAGACCCCTTAAGGATAATTTATTTCTTGTGTATTTCGCCGTATCTCAAAAAAAAACTTATGAGAATTGAAAAATTTTTGCATACAATTATAAAATTCGCTTATCCGAAGATAATTCCATGCAGAAAAATAAATTCCAGGAAGTGTTTTTTTTACTACTTCATTAAATAGTTGTCAAAAATTTTTGAATTTTTAGGTATACAATTTGTTACATCATTGTAAAGCATGTAATTTTACATGGCAAAACACAAAATTTGATCGAAATCAGTCGATTAGTTCATGAGAAATCGAGTCTTAAAGCAGTCGTACATTTAAAATTCAATTTCTCAGGTACTATTCAACCAATTTTGCTCTTATCTTATACTTCGCCTTACAAAATCGCCATATATTTCCCAGATTGCGGCTACTTCCTATATAAAAAAACTCACTGACAATATGCTTGATGTTTTATTCATTAATAAATAATATTCTTAATCTCTATGTTATAATTCACAGATTATTAAGAAAAAGGGACAGTTTCCATCTGGCGAATGCAGAAGGTGAAATAGAAGTTTTAGAATGTAATTTCGATCCTCCTCCATCCCTTGAAGAATCTGCCGTGAAAGTAACCGTATTATGAACACACGCAAATTTTAAATTCAGTGTAAGATTCATTTCTGTTATTAAGAATCATTTTTAAATGTCTTATAGCCAAAAATAAAATCTTTTATACGTTTTCATGTTTCTGTTTCATTACGTAAAAGAAATTTAAAATTAAATTCAATTTTGAGTCTCAGTCAAATGTATGCAGTCCATATAAACCGCCCTCTGTCATGTTAATAATCATACTGGAAATTTCAAATATAAGTATTCTCATTATAACTATATTGAATATCGAATTCATTTTTGTTGATAGTAAAGTAGGATGAAAGTAAAAATAGAATTTTAGATTTCTTCTAAATAAATCACTAGAAATAAATTTTATAGTAACTACTAATGATTTTGAAATTAATAATTAAGCAAAATTTAGCAATTTTTACAAGATTTCTTTCGAAGAAATATAGTCAAAATTTATTTTCCATATTGAATTTGATTATGTGCATAGATTAACAGCACGTGAGCTGTATAGGCTATACTGCTATTTATAGACAATATTACGTTCTTAAAATAGCAAAACACACGATGTGCTAAATCTGATAAAAATGAAAGGAAAAAGATACTCGAATACTGAAATTAACCTAAATAATATGACCTCAAATAAATTAAAATTTACTTAATTTTCATACAAAATCACAGATAATTGTTTGTTTTTTTTAAGTTTATTTTATTTTTGTTAAAGTATGGATTTAAAATCTTTTTTAAATATATTAATAACTAGCTTGTTTCAATTATTTAATTTTTCGCTTCTGTTTAGAAAATGTACAATTTAAAAAGCAATTCAGGATGCATTAAGGAAAAAAATGTAAACGTTCAACGCTGCGTTTTCAAATTCTAAAAAAATTTTTGAAATACTAATGAATTTGGCACAAAATACAGGACGCGAACAACGGAAAGAAATATACTTACTGAATATAAAATTAATAAGAAAGTTTTATTTGTTGAATTTATACCCTATTTTGAAACTTTCTTAACAACCATATGGTGAATTCTCGACTAATGCTAATTAGAAACAATTTTAAACACAATGGCTAGATTACGATTTGACATTGAAAATAACAGACATTTTCTCCGTTTAAAAAATCTATATAAGTTTCGAATAATGCGTATAGGCTTTGTATTTGTCTAGTCTATAGATGAATACAAATTGATCCAATCCGAATCCACAGATAAATACACTGATCCAAGTCACAAATGAATACAAATCCAAAGTGTAATATATTCTTCGGTGAGTTGGTACTAAATTATACTAATGGAATGCTAGCTGAAGTTTATATTAACCCACTGGCGGTTTAACGTAAGTGCAAAATTAGGAGAATGTTTATACACTATTACTCTATCGAAGTACATGGGAAAACCGGTTTTGCTATGTGGAGAAAATTGCAGGTTAAAATAAGACATTTTACAACTAGAACCGTCAGTAGGTTAAGATTAGTTTTCCCTAAATGAATACGTCTAAGTATTGGGTTATAAAATTGAATATTTATAAAGGTGCTTCCAGCTAGATGATAAATTTATAAGATTATTAAGTTATTTTTTATTTGTTTAGGCGGTTTTACATGTGGGAAAAAATAGTTACAAAATGTGTTCATTAATTCCACGATGTATTCATTTCAAGTACTTTGAAATTAGTACAAAATATCAGGTTCATGGATACAGACTTCTCTTTCGTATGAGTCACATTTTTTCCTCAAAATTGTCCAAGTGTGTTTCAGCCACTAAACACTGGCATCACTCCTTACGTGAAAATTAACAACAGAATGCTGCTTATGAAAAAGATACTTAAAGTACAAAGCAAACGAAAAAGATTAAAAAACTTTCATAAACTGGAATTGTGAGGCCGCAATTGGAACGAACTAACGTATTTAAACTTCATATTTTTAGCTGCTGAACAAGCAGTGCACATTTTCTAGTTTTGAATACTTTTCTGCATATATGCTGTTTTATAATATATACTTTTTATTTTGGACCGCGATTCAACGAATATAATTTTTTTAAATAATAACACAGATAGCGCCTTACAAATTGTAAGTTTAATTTGGACAACTATCTTTACCTGCCACATTGCATTATATGAAATATATCACGCAATCCAATAAAAAAATAACGTTTCTACGTAACATACTTTATAACAAAAATATACATAAAAATAACAGATTTTGAGAAATACTACTTACGTGGATGAAAACTACGACGTCAATCTTTAGGAGTTGCAAGATTAACACGCCAGTTTTATTGCAACTAGCAAGAAAAGTTTTTGTACTATCAATATGGCTCCATAATGTATCTTGAATCTATATTCTATAAATGTGCAAACAAGTACTGTGTCAAATGCTAAAAATATGGCTAATTTTTTCCTTGAGAACAATTGGAACGAAATATTTACGCCTTATTGATTAAAGATACTTCACATTTCAAAACTATAACTAGTTTGTTTATTAGTAGTTGTCGTCATCTGACGAACACTATATAAAAATAACAGATTTTGAGAAATACTACTTACGTGGATGAAAATTACGACGTCAATCTTTAGAAGTTGTGAGATAAACACACCAGCTTTGCTGCAACTAGCAAGAAAAGTTTTTGTCCAATTAATATAGTTCCATCTTTCTTGAATCTGTGATTCTATAAATGCATGTGCACAAACAAGTACTGTCAACTGCTAAATATATGGCTCTTATTGTTTTTTTTGTTAAGCTTTGATTAAAAAAATTTGTCCGAACAATTGAGCCTTATTGCATAAAGATGCACCACACATCAAACACTATCACTAGTTTGTTTAGTAGTAGTAGTCTTTACCTGACGGTCCGTTTTAAAACTCTACTATCTTGTTATTTCATTTGCTACAATGCACAAGTAGGCGCATATGCTCAATATGAAAAACAATTTATAAACCCTTGTTAAATTGAAGAATTGATAGCACAAATTAGTGAGTGGTAGTTGTAGTTTATTTATGTCGCTGTTGTTGTTGTAGTTCATTTACGTCGCACTGGAGCTGCACAATGGGCTATTGGCGATGGTCTGGGAAACATCCCTGAGGATGATCCGAAAACATTCCATCACAATTTTGATAGCCCATTGTGCAGCTCTAGTGCGACGTAAATTAACAACAATAACAATAACACAATTTTGATCTTCTGCTGATGGAATGGCACCCCCGCTTCGGTAGCCCGACGACCTGCACGCGAAGTCGAGCACTTTACGGTAGCACAGTTTAACGAGGACCAATACCGCACACCCTCGGTCCCTACGCAGACTGATCCCAGTGGTGATCTGCTGGGAACCGTGTCTTAACGATCAGTCCACTGCGGTACTTAATAACTTTTGAACTAATGATTAGACACTCACGTATTAAGATGAAATCTTCAAGGTTCGAGTGTTTGACCTTTATGATAATTAATTTTTGCATTACTATGTGGTAATAGTAGTACTCCATTTACATCGCACTAGAGTTCCGCAGTGGACTGATCGTTAAGACACGGTTCCCAGCAGATCACCGAAGTCAAACATCTCTGGTTGCGGTCAGTATGTGGGTGGGTGATCACTTGGATCAGTCTTCGTAGGGACCGAGGGTGTGCGGTATTGATCCTCGTGAAACTGTTCTACCGTAAAGAGCTCGACTTCGCGTGCAGGTCGTTGGGCTACCGAAGCGGGGGTGCCATCCCCTCTGCAGAGGATCAAAGTTGTGATTTCTGTGTTCTATTAGAAGCCGCGTCATAAACTTGGATCCCTTCACTTTTTAAGTAATTAATCATAATCTCAAACTATTCAAACAAATCAAAAGTGTCTTATATTCAGGCATAAATTTCGCTTATTAGAAGATAATTTTTTGCAAAAAATATTTTTTTTTATCTAATTTTACTCGGCATTGTCTTTCGGAAGATGCAAAACTCAAGACCATTATCCCCTCAATTGATTTAAGGAATTTAACAGATCAAGATAAGGAACAAATCTTAACTATTACACTAACGTCGGCTATAAGTTTATATAACATCTTTATTTTTCAGCGCTATTTAACTCAGTTTACATTTATAAGATATTTTAAGTTTACATTGAAAAATAAAAAAGAACTGCATTAAAAACACTTACTATTTCTAGTCAAATTATAAAAAAGCGAATTATCGTTATTCGTTTAAGGTTATAATGCCCTTAGAAAGGCTTTCCGGAACAATAAATTTAAATCACAGTCTGGAAAATAACTAATTACTCATTTCTGATTTCCCATTTACTACTTCAGTTTTCAAATAAATTACCATTCCTTATTTGAGCTTTAAATTCAGTCTCGAAAGCTTTGAGCTTTAAGCCACCTGCATCTTGAGGCAACTTTGCGAACAAGTGCTCATTTCACGCGATTATAGCTTTCATGATGCAAGACTAACACTTAAAGTACAGAAAAGTCAGCCGAGTTAAAACCATTTATTTTGTATTCTGTGTGAGCGTGCGTCGTATTATAAACAGGAAAAGGGAAATTTTTATTCTAAAAGTTTTCTTTCCATATTCTTCTCACTTGAATAGAATGCTTTGTTGTAAAAGAAACTGCATAAAGAATTTGAGGAAAAAATCGAATAAATTTATCAAGTGTAATCAATAGAAATAGTTTATACCATGTTAAAATTCCTTTTCGTATGTAAAAATTATATTCTACTTTTAACCGTAGCATAAACATACACACATAAATGCGAAAAATTCTATGTTTTTGTATCGATTTCATAATTAGAATTATTTACACTGGGTATTTATACCTAAGTTACTTTTTTTAGTTCATAACGGGAAATAAATCACATTAAATAATGGAAACAAAAGTTTTTGAAACACTTTTATGGAATCTAAACTATAAATTACCTAAATGCCAGACTCCGTACCCTTGTAATTTTGAACCCAATCCAGAAGACAAGGGAACTCTTGGATCAAGTATTGAGAGAAATTTGCCTTCGTGGAAGACTATTTTGATGGAACTAACCCGCATCTGCGTTACGTGGAGAGGAAAATCACAAAACCCTCCCACTGTTATCCTGGCGGCACGGGAATTCTAACCTATGATCCGTCTACTTCTGAGGATAGTTAAGTTAGCACTGTGGTTGACACGAGCCTGGTGTTTAATTCATATAGACCACCCATCGCTGGGATTCGAACCCGGGTCACCTCTATGAGAGGCGATCACTCTATTCACTGTGCCACCACGCCTCACACAATAGCTATTATATTTTATAACCATCGTTGAACAGCCAACCCAATTTGAGGACGGCCTGGTAAACAGCCTTGAGGATCATCCGAATACATTCCATCACAATTTTGATCCTCTGCAGAAGGGATGACTCCCCCGCTTTAGTAGCACTGTGTTCTGCGCTCGAAGTCGAGCACTTTACGGCAGAACAGTTTAACGAGAACCACTACTGCTGCCATAGGCTAGCTTGAGGAACATTTTCTCGTTTTTAGAAAACTCTTCGTTAATTTTACTTTTTATGAGTATATATGTATTTATTTTTCCGTGCACGTTTTTTTATCTATAAGCTTATGTATAAAATTTAAAATAAACGAACAGTTTTCTAAAAACAAAAAATGTGCCTCCCTCATACTACGCCTGTGCTGCACACGCTCGGTTCCTTCGCAGGCTGATCAAAGTGACCAATGTTGCTTGATTTCGGTGATCTACTGGAATTCCTATCTTACGATAAAGTTCACTTTGGAAATGTGCTTGTAAATAATAATCGTGGACTATTTTTTTTAATTGTTATAGTATACTAAACTAAACTATCATTGTAAAAAGGAGATATTGGAAGAAAATCGTGCCAATTTAAAAAAATAATAAATAAAAAAAATAACTAATTATCCTAGAAATATTTGGGATTTTTGGCGAACCTTTTTTCCTCATTAATTTTTATCTTAAACAAAAACTTCATTTTTTTTTTTACATTTATAAAACTCTAGGAGGCTCAGGTGATAGCTTGTCTCAGCTGACGTTGTGGCTCAGGTGATAGAACGTTCACTTTTCAATGAGGTTAACCGCGTTCAAATCGGAGTGATGGCTGGTCAATAGAAATTCCCCTCCTCTAGCTTGTACCGACTACAGCGCTGACATAAAAATATCCTCAGTGGTAGACGGATCATGGGTTAGAGTCCCTTTGTCGTTAGGCTAACTGTGAAAGGGTTCCATGGTTTTCCTCTCCATGTAACGCAAATGCGTGCCAGTTCCATCACAAAGTACTCTGCAAACTTCTTCCAATACTTCATCCAGGAGTTCCTTTAACTTCCGGATTGGGTTCAAAATTAGAAGGCTACGAAGTTGAACATTAGTAGCCATAAACCTAAAATTGGGTCGGCTGCTCAAAGACCGTTATAAAATAAAATAAATCACAGTAAATGGGATAAAATATCTCAATAGAGCTCTAATAACCTTTGTTAAGTTGTCGAAAAAGATAAAATGTCAAAGGTTTTTCTGATACGCTATTTCTGGAAATTTTCGTTCCATTACTGTCTTTAGCTCGTCTAATTGAAAGCGATACCTTAAGCTATTGATCTATAAGAAACAGGGGTTAAGACGCTGAACTGTCATTATGAATGGACGGAATTCAAACCCTGATTGTGACTTGAAGCCCAATCATATTCAGATCGATGTGTTTCAGTCTGTCTGGGTAGTAACAGCTACAGGAGCTCTATACGGGCCACATTGACAGCATCGTAATGCTGGTCTCGGAATTGTAGAACCTGAACCTCAATGGCCGACAACTGGCTGTTGCGGGATTGATCTAAAAACCGAAGTATTTTAATTAAGTATTAAAACCGAATGCATTTTCAGTATAAAACCGAATTCAGTATGAAATTGAATTAATATAAAAACGAAATTCTAGAAAAGCTTCCTAAACAACCAAATAAATAATATTTTTCCTGAAATTATTACATTACAGGCTCAAATTAATTATATTTTTAATAATGCCTTTTTTTATTTCTACTTTCGGTAAGTTTTTAAAATCCTAAATTACGTATCCCATAAGATCAATTTCAAGAAATCAGAAGCATAGAAAGCAATTCAAAAACTTAGGTGGACGTACATGAAACTCTTATATTCTTGAGTTACATAAAACTGTGTTTTGTTATAAAATCGAACATAACATTTTATATAAATAAATGCATATTTTAAAACCATGATTAAATTACTGTGAATATATTTTGGAACCTGACTAAGAACTTAAAAATGTCAGACTATTTTTTTTCTTCAAATCTCTAAATCTTAAATTCAATATTTACGTTTTTCGCTGAGATAACATCTGCGAGTGACAAGTTAAAAGGATTTCCACAATAAACATAGAAATTTTACGCCTAGAACAAGCCATAAAAAACTTATTTTACACACCATTTTAAAAACCAGATTATGAATTGTTTGTCATATTTATGGATGCACTTTTAGGTGACATTTCTATTCCTCAGTTCCTGTGCTTCAGAGCAATTTACGATTGTCATAGTCTTAATATTGATTTCTGCTTCACATTTATGATTTTGCCGGTAATATAATCTTAAAGGCTTCCATCTGTTTGTCTCAAGGGGACAAGAAACGGAAATTTGAATTTGTATAAAGTGTTTTCAGTTAAAAAGAAATGATAAATATGTATTGAAGTGTTTGAGTTTGAAATCACAAGAGCCGAAATAGATTTCATAGCACCAAACGTGTTAAAATTAGAATAAAATTAAAAAAAGAGGAAAAAGTTGTACCAGAGACGTAAATTCCTTGTTTCTTAAAATACACCCACGCATATATATATATATATATATATATATATATACAACTCTCAAGTACGGCATTTTATTTTATAACCGTCGTTGAACAGCTGGCCTAATTTTATGCGTTTACGACCACTAATGCTTAACTCCGTAGCCTTGTAATTTTGAACCCAATCCAGAAGACAAGAGAACTCTTGGATCAAGTATTGGGAGAAATTTGCCGTCGTGGAGGACTTTTTGATGGATCTACATGGATACAGCATTTGCGTTACATGGAGAGGAAGACCACGAGAACCTCGCACTGTTAGCCTGACGATAAGGAGACTCTAACCCATGATCCGTCTACCACCGAGGATATTTCACGTCAGCACTGTGATCGGTGCAAGCCGGATGCGGAGTTCGTATCGACTGGGATTCGAACCCAGTTCGCCTCATTGGAAGGCGAACGCTTTATCCCCTGAGCCATCGCGGCTCAATATACAGCATTTGAGAAAAATCACATTTTTGAATACTATAAAACTTATTCCGAATAACACAACCTGGACACTTTTTGAGACACTTTTCTGAGACACTTTTTGAGCTTGATGGCCCTTTATACATATCTTTTATAGACATAACCTCAAAATTGCTGTTTTTTTACTTGCGTCTCTCTCTCTCTCTCTCTCTCTCTCTCTTTATATATATATATATATAGAGAGAGAGAGAGGGAGAGAGAGAGAGAGATAGACATAGATATACTAATATGGAAACTAAGCTATATAGAAACTAGCTTCAAGGTATATTCAGTGTACGATATTTTGTCATAATTAAATACTTACAATATTTATTCTTGAGTATAAAATTTTATTGTATTTAAATTTTTACAATAGTTCTTCCTACCTTTAAAAAAATTAAGCCTTAAGCTTTTCTCTGAACATAATATTTACCATAATTAAATTCTTTGAATAGTTCTCCTTACCTTAAATCTCCTTTCCCGAAGCAATCTTATTTTTTAATGACATTCTAAGTTACGTGGAAAAAAACATCCCTATAGCATCCATCAAAATAAACGAAATTTCTAAGTACATGCCAATAAATATCAACTCTAAGCCAAACTTCAACAACTAAACAAATTCTCCGTCAAACATCAACATTACCAAAAATATCTATTATAAGATATTGCCAACTTAAAGAATATAACAAAACACTTTGTTTCCAAGTTGTTGTGGCGAGCTCCCGAAAGTACAACATCCGGGTTTTTAAAAAAACTGGATATAAAAAAAGGATTTTTTTTCCGCAGGCATGTGGATCGATTTCCCTTTTTTTTTGAGGGGAAAAATTTAACGCATGGTTCTCTTTATGAAGAAAATAGAAGGATAGGAAGTATAAGATGATTATTTTCTTTCTTCCTTTTTATCTTCAAGGCTCTTTCCAGTGAGAAGGAGTAAAAAAGTGAAAAAAAAATTCGGGAGTCGTCCATCATGTTTGGCAGGAGCAATACTCCCGTTTGCGGGAATGATAGAACCGCGGGCGATATGAGCAATCTGGAAACTGGAGGCTAAGTTTTAAATTCGCAAATGTCAAATCATCCTTAGAAAGAGATGTATTTTGATATTCTTATGACTGTATGTCAGAAAAAGAAGCATTTAAGTTGTGATGATTTTTATTATTATACCAATTTATATATCTACTTTGAAATTATTTGTGACAAGCGCTAATGTTGGGTTTCACATGCCTTGTGTAATATTAACTTGTAATGATGGTAAAAAAATTATCTGCAATAAAAAAAATATTCTATGATGTTTCTTTTATAATTCCCGAAATGTTATCACAGAATTTTGACAATTTATTCGGTGATCATAAAAATTGTTCTAAAATTTTCTCCAGTTTAAATGGATGTGAAATAAAAAAGGAATTCTCTCACAGGATTATTATTACTATTTATACTGTAAATGGCTCTAGAAATGTACTTATTGAAAAGATAATATTAGTGACTCTATTTAATCAAAAAAAAGTTTAATTTTAAACTCATTGCACATTCTTAATAATAGTTCATCTTCGGGTCATTATTTCGTAGGTTAGGTAACACACGTGGATAGTTTTTGCAGCATAAGTGGACGCCATGACAATTCTGTTGTAGTTGTAATGCTTCTTGCACATAAATTTTTAAAGCAGCAGTGCATTATTTGGAACATAAAATAAATAACGTAACATTAATCTGAATTTGCATTATGTTCTCCTATGTTCTCCATGTTTAACAATGTTTAAATGAATTACCTGAATGATTAAACATCACTATTTTGGCACCTACATTTTTTTACCAATATTTAATATCTATTATTTTTCTATAATATTATTTTTATTGTAATAAAAGATTAAAATACTTCCCTTATGTCACTGGTTATGAAAAGATTGTGAGCGTTTATTAAATCGAAAATTTTTTATTTCAAGTTTGCATTAAAAAATATTGCATAACTTACACTCTCGTCAAATTCACGTAGTAAATCACTAAAACTGTTTTTGTTAAATTATATAATGAAATAACGCTTAATAAATGGTAAGTAATAGAGGGAAGAAGAGTAACAGAGGGTACGGCTGTTAGTTAAACTGCATTTTAATTTTCTTGTTCTTCAAATTACTGAATTTTAATCATATATATATATTGATACCTATCTGCATTTTTCTCAATAGTAATTACTTTACTTAATTTAAAATCAATTCATTGAAGGAAATCGTCCTCAGATTACAATCTAACATTAAACTTTAAAAGAAAAGCATAAAAAAATTCATTATTTTATTACTAGCTGAATACCTGTTAATACCGAATAAAAAAGAATCCAGTAATTAGTACTGAACAGCAGTATGAAATCATTCACACTTATTCCAAAACATATATCTGAAATTGAAGCTACCCCCTACATTTTATTTTTATATTTTATTTTATAGCCGTTTTGAGCAGCAGACCCAATATTCAACTCCGTAGCCTTGTAATTTTGAACCCAATCCAGAAGACAAGGGAACTCCTGGATCAAGTATTGGGAGAAATNACCCCCTACATTTTATTTTTATATTTTATTTTATAGCCGTTTATGAGCAGCAGTGCCTTCGTGGAGGACTTTCTGATGGAACTAATCCGAATTTGCGCTACATGGAGAAGACGACCACGAGAACCTCCCACGGTTAACCTGACGACAAGGAGACTCTAACCCGTGATCCGTCTACCACTGAGGATCTTTCACGTCAGCATTGTGGTCGGTGCAGGCCGGATGCGGAATTCGTATCGACCAGCCATCGCCGGGATCGAACACGGTTCACCTCATTGAAAGGCGAACGCTCTATCCCCTGAGCCATCGCTTGCTCTACCCCCTACATTTAAGGAACCCAAATCTATCGTAAAAAACATATTTTTATTCAGAGGAAGTACGGTTTTGTGTATGATTTCTTGACTCAAAATATCGCCCGCGCTAATTATTTAGCATATTTGAGTTTATCAAACCATTAAGATTAAATCATCATACGGGAAAATTCTATCATTAGATAAAAAGTCATTCAGAGTGTTCACTTTTTTATCACAATGTACCTGCATTCTAATCCAAAGCGAGTAGGACTTACCGACTAACATTTTATAACAAACCAAAATTAACTTATCTATCAATGAAAACTAATACCACTTTCAGAAATTAATTACTACTTCGAAACATTATTAGTAAATCCCAATTATCGGTACTCAGGCATCGGTACCCGAAATAAATCTTCATCTACACCAGACGAATTGAAAAGAAGCTTATTTTCTTGTGTTCCAAATCCCGTCTGGGATGATTTCAAAGTTCAAAAGACGAAATCAGAGACCATTATCTGAGCACTAAATTTATGATTTTTAAATTATGATGAATATGTCGACTAATAAGGCCAAAAGGCAAAACCAATTGCACGCTGTCGGCGACTAAGAGCTGGAAAACGAATGAAGTACAGAAATTGTATCCCCCTAACTTTCTATAACGAGATTTCTGGAATAATGAGGAAGGTGAAATTGTTCTACGAAAATCTCTTTAAGAAGTCCCTTTTCCTGTATTAATTATGTTTCGGAAGTGGAGGTTCTGCCTTTGGAACATCAACTTCAACGTCACTACTGAATCATCAGTCATGTGCTTGACGTGTCCAATCGATTTCAATTAGTTTCTGAAGTCGATGTTTCAAAAGTGATGTCATCTTTAAAAAGCTAATTTTATTTCTTTTCTTTCAAGTTCAAAAAAAAAAACGTGGGTTCTTATAATTTTTAATTAGTGCCGCTTTTTCATGAATAAATTTTAAAAAATCGATCAAAATAAACTTGTGAAACATAAGTCACATAACAATAAATAGAGAAAAACTTGAATTAAAAACATGTAAAAATACAAGATTTTGCTAATTTTAATTTTTTATATGTAAGATACAAATAATATTGATATTGAATTTAATATTTATTTCAATTCGCTATAACCAAATCTATGAAACTCAAGCTCATAAAATTACTACTTTTATTTATTTCAAACTCTTGTAAAATCATTGACGCCCGGTGGCTGAGCGGTAGCGCTTCGCGCTGTCGTGCCACAGGTCCCTTGTTCGATACTCGGGCCGGACAAGGTTGACTCAGCCTTTCATCCCTTCAATGGGTCGATAAGTGAGTACCAAGCATGCTTGGGTTCCGCGTTCGGCTGACTACCTGACTGGAACATCTGCTCATGCACCCCAGAGCCCAAGGTCAAGAAAACTGAGATGGGCACAGTAGGCCTTGGCCCTCTATGGGCTGTCACGCCGCTGAGTTTAGTTTAGTTTGTTAAATCGTTGTAGATTCTTGTTGAATTTTATGATTTTATTTAACGTAGTATGAATAGTTTAATAAATTTAGATTTAGAGATCGGATTTTAAAGTAATATGCCTAAAATTTTAATGGCTTGAGAATATAACTTAAAATCTACTGATTAATTAGCATAGACGATGTTTTAAGTTAAACAATTAGACACATAAGCATACTTTTAATAACCTAAACATACTTTTCATAACATAAAAAACATTCTTTTTTTTCGACAGGTTTTGATTCTTGACCCGCAACAATGTGTGGGTAAGCCACAACCTGGAAAATATTGTCTCAATAGTTAAGACAAGAAAGTAGTCGAAAGTAAACTCCTTAATGTCTTTTTTTTTATTCTCTGCACACTGTTCACTAAAGCACATTAATTTCAATGTTCCCATTGTCTTAAGTTTTTTTCCAAGAATTACAGGAATAAACTTTGGCATGAATACAGGGTGTTCCTGAATTTCTGGTTCAAACTTTGAAAGGAGGTAGGATACATCATGAATGTTGAGAACTGAGGGGTCTAATGAAATGCGTTCCAAATCTTATTTTAACATTGTTTTTTGGAGCTCTGTCGCCAAGGAAAATAAAAAAAACCGCAGTTTAAGTGCCTTACACTTGAAGCAATGCTATGATGCTATGCTATTTTGAAAGTTATTAAACTTGTTTAAGAATTGCTAATTTGAGACATTTTTCCACTTAGATGAAAATTATCAAAATCATTGCTTTATTTTCAGTTTTTGCGAATTTCTATGAGCCCAGATAATACAGCAATGGAGTAAGTTTTTAAATATTAAAAAATTAGACCACAAACTTTGTTTCATTTTCACGAAACAGTGGCTTTTCTCCGTTTTACCGTTTTGCACCATTTTCAAAATAATTATAGACATCGCTGGCTAAACCTGACCCAACGGTCATGAGTAACTGCTGCGAACTTGCAGCAGTTAAAAAAATAGCAGCAATTAATCGCAGAGAAGCATCATTTTCTATAACTACGGAACTTTCGAAAAACAGCCTTAAACTAGCATTGAAATATGCATAAAACAAATCGTAATGTATAAAAATTGAATTAAATGTCTATAAATCAAGAATTTTTACAGTGTGAAGGAAAGAGGGGGGCTATTGCGGCCATTTTTTTACAAATTTGTCAAAAAAAATATATTAAATAAAAAAAAAAATTATTTATTCAAGTATTTTTAACAACAATTTAGACGTTTTCCTGCATTCTGGTTCATATCTGAAATTATAAAGTTGCCCAATTTTTCCATAATGCTAGTTTTAACATAATATGTTAATAATATAATAATCTAGTTTTTCCTACCCCAGTATACGCGGCACAAACTTGGCTAACTTGCTAAGTAACCATTTATTACAACTCAAAGAGATATATCTGAAGTCAAATAGTTTCAATCTAAACCTCATTGGAGAATGAATATTGACACATATTAATTAAAATACCGATTTATTACAGAACATTTCATTTTACTGAAGAAGAAATTTTCAACGTAAATCAATTCGTTTGAAAACCATTTTTCGATTTGGTTTATTTTATAAATATTTTGAAATTCATTGTTTATATAGTTAAAAAACTAAAATGTCACCTTTAGAAGTGTATTGAGATGCAGACCAGGTATTTCTATCTGTTACTGGCAATATAGTTTATAATTTGGTAACTATTTCTTCTCGCGATGTTTGAAAAATGTTATTTTTTCTGGAAAAAATGAACGTTCATGCTTTAAAGAACTATGTTCATCTTTTATTTCTTAAGAATAGACCATCTTTATCACCAAATCCAAATTCCCTTGCACCAACATAATGCACTACACTGTTTTATTTTGTTTGTTTCTTTATTTAAAAAAATAAAAAAAAACTTGATTAGCACCAATTTGTTAACTGTTGTCAAGAAGTTTCGAGCCTTTTTTATACTGATCCGATTACTTTGCAATTTAAAATAGAAAAAAAAAACAGCTATATATTTGCCAACTTGGTATTGAAAAAATCTGCTTAAAGCACACTAACCCACATGTCTATTATATAAGCCTCATGAAGACACATGTTTGTTTATGTCATACTAAACAGAGTTATACTAAACAGAGGAAAAGTTAGTATTAAAATAGGTAAAAAAACAGTATCATTTGTGGTAGGTAAGTAGGCACTTTATTTACGTCGCACCAGAGCTGCTAAATGGGCTATTGGCGACGGTTCGGGAAACATCCCTGAGGATGATCCAGAAGACATGCCATCGCAATTTTGATCCGCTGCAAAGGAGATGGCTCGCCTGCATCAGTAGCCCCGGTGACCTGCGTGAAGTCGAGCACTTTATGGTAGAACAGTTTAAAGAGGATCGATACAGAACACCCTCGATTCCTACGCAGACTGATTCAAGTGGTCACCCACCCCGCTTAGTGAATTTACGATATCTCACGGAAGTAATTTGACAAATGAATAAAAACGTTATTCAAAATGTTCACTTTAGTTCCATGTCCAAACTAGCCCCCTGCCCCCTTTATATGTTGCGGAGTCTTAAAACTTTCTTTCGAAAAGAATACAAAAATACATTGCAATCAAAACTTAATTACAAAAGCATCCCTGGAACTAGCAAAGCGAGCTCGAATTGGGAAAAGAGTTCTGAGAAATAAATTCCAAAAGCTGGCAAACGCAACAACAACAAAAAAATAATGATAAAATAAATAAAATATGAAAATTTATTGAAATTAACAATGTAATGTTATATATTTATGCATTAACATTTGGTATTTTACATTAACATGTAGTCCTCGGAACCTTAGGGTTACGGAGAAGAGTTAAAGTGGTTCCACGAGTTATTATTCTTTATAACCAGTGATGAGTTATTTTTTATATTCACGGATGTAAAAAGTTCTCGAGATAATACGCAAGAAGTAAAATTAATATTAAGGGATCCAAACTTTGGTGCGCTCTCCTGATCAAACTATGGAGACCATATTTCCCAGATTGCGGTACCCCATATATCAGAAATCCGAATCTGTCAAAAGAAAGGTATGTTTATTCAGACAAAGTAGGATTTTGCGTCTGATATCGTAACTAAAAATATTGTTTGCATACATATATATATATATATATGTTCGGAATGAAGAATAAAACAAAGAAAAATAATAGACAAATGAAAAAAAAAAGGGGGGGGAAATAAGAAGTAAAAAAATAACAAACAACAGTTTAAAAAAAAATGTGAAATTTTATTTAAAAAAACCGGGGGAAAAAAAGATATAATCTTTTCTTCAGCCCACACGATTATATCCGCAAAACAGAGTGCTTTCTGATATTGTATCAATAAAGCCGAAGCAAAATATATTAATACACTATTGTATTAATTTATTTTGCTTCGGCTTTATATGTTAGTATATTTTGCATGCAAAGTTAAATTTATATCCTATAATACCCACGTATAACAAATACCCTTCTATAAACGTCAGACCGAATTTTATAATTATAATGAACTTTACTAACGCAAATGAACATTATTAAGCTTTTTACTTCGTTAAGAAATAATTTATTTATTAAATTCATTAATTATATTATTAATATTATTATTAGTAAATATAATTAAATAATTCATTGCATGTTAATCTATTAAAGAAATTAAAATCAGTTCGAGATATTGTTCGAGATCATGCTATATCACCCAAGCGCTTTGATGGACCTTGTTTTTAATATTGCTTTCTTCTTCAACTACTTTATTTTATTTAAAAAGAAAAAACTATAAGTAAAACTTGGAAATAATTGTGAGGTTCTTCTATTTATATAATCGGTTGGTGAAAAGATTGAAAACGATTAATAAATTGGTAAATTGAAAACGATTTCGAAAATTTACTATTCTTATATTTATTTAGAGAAAAGATTAGAACTGAAAATTGAAAATGGTTTCGAAAATCTTGTATATGATTACATGTTGGAAAATTTAAAACTGGAATTAGAAACAAGTTTCAAAAATTCTTATCATTGGTTAGAGAAAATTTTAAAAACTGAAATTGAAAACGATTCAGTATAATTGATTTTTAAAAACTTTTGGTTGGGGAAAAGTAATATTCTAATCAATGGAATACCTGCAAGTGACGTAGTGTGAGTTTCTCAATCCTGATTGGTTGTTGAAGCGTGGCATTTGCTTACTTTAGCATCCATTCCAGTTATCCATTCTATTATTTTCCTTTCCATAACTTTCCATTCTATTTCGAGTAAGACAATCCCGTCTAGTTTCAATTCTCTTAAGTGACACATTCTAAATTTTTTCACGAAGATTTTTTTTCTCTACGATTTCAATTCTTTCACTATATATTTACGCTGAGACTTATCACAAAGACGGGCACGAAGCCATGTAGAACATAAACAAACTAATAATACATCGAAGTTGCCAGGTACACAAAACAAAAATATGTCTCGATTACAATAAAAAACAAAAATAAATAATTAATCAAAGTTAAGTAAAAGAAGTAGACGAGAAGGAATTATATTTCAACTAAAGCGATGTGCGATACAACTCTGTTTTTAATTAACTTATTTCTAATTAACATTCTAACTTATGTAGAGAAACTTAGCTCAACGCCATTTTGATGATAAATATTAACTGGCTCTGACGTCATGGGTCACATGTGTGGGTATGGGGAGTCTTCTCCTTGAAGTGCAAGTACCCAATTTGGAGGAATTTTTTTATTGAATTATATACTCACATATTGCCCATGAAATAGTTTGACACAGTTTCAATGGGCCTAAAGGAAATTCAATTAAAATGTTAGTGAATTTCTAATTTAATTTGTATTTTTAATAGGAAACAAAATACACAACCATAAACATTAACAAATAAAGAGAATTTCACTCTCTTCTTCACTCAGACTCAATAATCAAACATAATTAGCATAACGCAGAAGAACGAACGATTCTTTCTCCGTTTTATTTATCTTTGAAACTTCTCGTAGTTATCTTTCAAATAAAACGAAAAATCTTTTTGGGTGATATTTCATCTCTTTCCAACTATTCCATTGCTAAACCTTTCAAGATAATCTTCTCTGCTGACTTTTGATAACCTCATTTTTTTCTTCTGGATTCATAACCTCAATCCCTGCGGCGTATTAGATACAATCTAACTTAGCATATTTTCTGGAAAGAAACAGGCTGTCTTATTCAGTTCTAACTGAAATGATTTCTAAAGAAAAAGGCTTCAACAATGAAATAGAGGAAAAAATAGTTTGAAATATAAGATTAGTTATAACTTTTTCTTTCATGTTCCCAAAGTTATTACACATCTTAGATAAAAATTATGTTGTATTTTAGATAGGGATGAATTATTGCGACTCTAAAACGAATTCTTAGTCGTATCTAAAGATATGAATTAAGCTCTATAAAATAAAACAGTATGAATAATGTTTGCTTCCGTGAGCATGTTTCTAACTATGTAGGTAAATGTTCAGGTAGTTGAACTACCAAAATCAGAGGAAGCATCCCCTCTGCAGAGGATCGAAATTGCAATGGCATGTCTTCGAATCATCTTTAGGGAAGTTTCCTGGACAGTCACCAATAGCCCATTGTGCAGCTCTTGTGCAACGTAAATAAAGTACCTACCTACGTACCTATCTAGCTATGTAGTTTATTACATAACAACCACTCTTAATTCATAATATTATAATCGCTGGTGCGATTTAAATAAAGTACCTAACTCTATAGTTTATTATATAACAACCACTCTCAATTCATAATATTATAATCGCTGGTGCGATTTAAATAAAGTACCTGCCTAACTCTATAGTTTATTACATATCAACCACTTTTAATTCATAATGTTATAATCGCTGGTGTGATTTAAATAAAGTACCTGCCTACATACCTACCTAACTCTATAGTTTATAACATAACAACAACTCTTAATTCATAATGTTATAATCGCTAGTGCGATTTAAATAAAGTACCTACCTACATACCTACCTAACTCTATAGTTTATTGCATAACAACAACTCTTAATGCATAATGTTATAATCGCTAGTGCGATTTAAATAAAGTACCTACCTAACTCTATAGTTTATTACATAACAACAACTCCTAATGCATAATGTTATAATCGCTAGTGCGATTTAAATAAAGTACCTACCTAACTCTATAGTTTATTACATAACAACTCTTAATGCATAATGTTATAATCGCTAGTGCGATTTAAATAAAGTACCTACCTACATACCTACCTAACTCTATAGTTTATTACATAACAACAACTCTTAATGCATAATGTTATAATCGCTAGTGAGATTTAAATAAAGTACCTACCCAACTCTATAGTTTATTACATAACAACAACTCTTAATGCATAATGTTATAATCGCTGGTGCGATTTAAATAAAGTACCTACCTAACTCTATAGTTTATTACGTAACAACAACTCTCAATACATAATGTTATAATCGCTAGTGCGATTTAAATAAAAGTACCTACCTATATAGATTATTATATTACAACAACTCTTAATGCATAATGTTATAATCGCTGTCAAAAATGAAGCATTTTCGGGGTCGCTCATTGATGTTTAATTAAGGAGAAGACAATAACGCTGTGAAATCTTGCGAATTACTTACTAATAAGAAAGATGACAGGGAAATCATTAAAAGCTACTTGTTAAAACTGATGTAACTGAGAGGTGTTTTTAATAATCATCCTTTCATCTCTTCTCTGCAGCAATCAAAAAGGTTTTTATTTTATTCTGTCTCGCCTTCCTCAGTAGCGATTCGTTATTTTTCTTTTGCACTTTCTTGTTTTTTCTGGCTAAAAGTTTGATTGTTGACCCTCTTTAAAAAAGATAACTACTCCCTATATTATGGAACAACCAGTTGTATTTCTAAAGTTGTTTAATAGTTATGTCTCTAAACATTTCGTTCCACTTCTAAAGTTAGTAGCCATATCAAGCCAGTTGAATTCAAGTCATATCGATGACTGTTTAAAGTGAAAAAGTGAACAAAGTTCTGACTCACAATATCCTAGGTATTAGGCGGATTAGCGGTTCCAGTTCTTTTGCCATCTGATTTAGCTAAAGTAAGAGATATTCGTGATATTCATCCCCGTATGGAGCAAATACTAGTTAGTTTCATGCAAATTCTGCAAGATGGCAATTTTACCCCGTTGTTTGACCTAGTAGCCTCCTTGTTTTCTGAGTTTCTCTCAACTTCATAGTAGTACTTACTTCAACCTTGATTCACTGCAAATCCTAAATGAATCTTTTAAGCTCAAGAAATAAAAATTTAAAAATAACGCATATAAAATTTGAAGTGAAAATCTTTTCACTATTCCTTCAGAGCATTAGCTATATTTAAAGCAATAGTAAGATTGATTCTCACTATATGGTTGATGCCTGAACTGGTACTCCTCCCTTTCTCGTTTCCTCATCAAAGCTTTAAAACCGCGACAGATTTAACATGCGTCCTACCCACACTAGGCATTTAATTAGTCCTTAGTATCGCACCCATGACCCCCCCTCCTCCAGTTTAAAAAAAAACTTTAGAAATATTAAATGCCAGTGCTGGATAATAGGGCCGGGATAGTCTAGTCGGTAGGGCGCAGTGCCCATGTCCAAGAGTCCGTGGGTTCGAAACCCGCAGGCCGAAGACTCCAGTGAAGTAAAATGGTGATAGATGCACGTTAAATCTGTCGAGTCGCAAAGTCCTCCATGTTCCCATAACAAATCAGTTTCCCTGAGAGGGTCCTGAATTGGAAATTGATCGTTCTCTGATTCAGGTCAAAATTACGATCTGTGGATGAATGAATGGATGTATGAATGGGTTTGCTCTATAAACAGGCGTGACGTTTGGGTTTGGCAGAAGTCGAATTCTTGGCCATAGATGGAGCCACTGCAAAACAAGAACAATCGCACCCCTCTGCCTTAACAGGCATACGCAAACAACTGGATAATAGGCACCTCAACTGAAAATGATGGAAAATATGAAATATCAATTTTAAAAAAACGAACGAAGATAGAAAATATACATTTTGGAGGGTTCTGCTAGTAAAGAAAAGAAGAAAATTCTCTGTAATGATGCTATAAAGTAAGTTACAAAATACATCAACGGATAGCGTTGTTAATTAAGAAACTTTTGCAACAATGCTATCAGCTATTTGCGCAGTCATTTTTTACTCGGGCTGCTTTACATTGTTTCTACAGAAGATGCTAATTTTGAAATGGTTATTAATGCTTTTAATTAAAATGATTAGCTATACTCTCACATAACGTCATCACTCATCAAACTTAATTGCAAATTTTGAAACTTATTAGGAATACATACATGACTCCTAATAAACAGCGCACGAAAAGAATCCACGTTTCCATTAATTTGATTTTTTAAATCATTGGCCACTTTTGGGACATTCGATATAAAGCTCATAAATAAAATAAAATAAACCCACCTAATACAATGTTTTATCGACCATTATTTTGAATAATGAAAAGATTTCATAATACTTCAGGATATAAAACTTTATTTGCTTCAACAAAATATAAAGATGGCAATTCAAGTCGGCTATTACACAGACCAAAGTATTTTACTCATGATACATTTTGAGTCCTCGAAAATAGGCACCCATTCTCAAGTCTCACCAGACGTGAATGATTTAAAAACAAAAGTGATTTGAAACAGAAAACGTGCAAACAAAATGGGAAAAATAAAACTGAAGGAGAAAACAAAATAAAATGGTTGTATGCGAGAGTGTAAAAGAAATTGAAAAATAAATAAATGAGAAAAAAAAGAATAAATGAACTACTTCTTATCTTTATTTTTCTTTTTAAGTTGGCAAGTTTGCGTTTTCTTTTTAAAATTGCTTTTGTTTTTCTCATTCACGTTTTTCGAGTCTTTAAAATGGGTGCCTCTTTTTTGAGCGCTCGAAACGTACCGACTTTTTTTAATTTTTTTGTTGAAAAAAATTAAGTTTTATACCAAATATGCCTACTCTAGTTTCTTGAGCTTATTCATTTAAAATGTCCTTCTCATTTGATGAATGACTTATACACAAATAAGACTTTAATTCTCCCAAATACTTTGAAGTATCTTCGCATATTGCGTTCTTTCAAAAACTTATTAGTGAGGAAACTATAATTAAGGAATCAGACCTGCTGATAATTTCCTCTGAGGAGAACATAATTTACTGCGAATGCAATTTCAGAAAGAAACGCTGGCTGCTTTTACTTGCCCTGGTCGCAAGGACATGCAAGAGCCCCCCAAGATGATCAATTATTCCCTGAGCGTAAGCCAATTTACAATCTCGGGCATTATGTCACATCTTTGTCATTACACATTGCCAGATTCATCTCTTTTAGCTTGCTTGAGTCACTTTCAAGTTGAATTATTTGTTGGAAGTGTGAAATTTAATTCGCGAATTCCCGTTCTGTGAAATATCTAAATGAATTATATCTGAAGAATTTCCCTGCGAAAGTAAAGTGGGATAGAATGTCTAATATTAAACTTTTATTTACTTATTTTACTAATAAAATGAAAATTCTTTTTATTTACCTCATGAATCGTTGTAAGGATATCATCATTAATATCATTGTAGGGATATATCATATCATTGTATGATATATCCTTACAATGTCAATTGATTCCATTCTTATCAAAAAAGTTTTGATATTTGTTGTCAGTGAACACATTTCTGAAAGAAAAATATATTTTTTTATAATTACAAACAGAAAATAAAATTGCCTGTAAAACTTGAATGAAGACATTTAGTGGCACAATAGCTAAATGCGGCGATACTGCGTCAAGCTCAATGTTAAGAATATATAATAACACCCATTCAAGGTAACAAAATCACACAGATGTAGAATTTATGTTTGAGGCAAAAGGGGGAAGAGCCAAGAGGAGAGATTTTTAGGGATCATCTTGAAAAGTTTTGACCTGCTAAAACGAGAACTCCTCCTCACTGAAAGTCTGAAGTTATCTGCTGCTATGGAAACAAGACTGAAACCATTTCCAATGAAGAAGGATTATTGAATGACTCACTAAACCTACGACAAAGCAAAACCCACACCAATTTTTACTTGAAATAGAAAAATCAAATCAAGCTTTTAGCTATCAAACTATTAGTGACTTTTAGCAAAAATCACTGATTTCAATTGTTTGTGGTCTATTTTTATTTTGACATAACATTGTTTAACATCTTGCTTTAATTTATAGGTACGTAAACTTTATCTTAGAAAAATAATCTTCAATTGTCTGCTTTCAAAATTTCTTAGAATGTTTATCGTGAATCATGCTGCTCAATAGATTCTTTTCTATAGTTAGGACTAATTACTCAAAATATTACTTAGACTTCAGTAATTTAATTTCAAAATATTTTGCATGGGACCTGGAGAATTTGGTGGGCCTGGTGAGTCTTGATCGGCTAAGAGGAGTATTGGCTAAGTTATTACGGTATCATAATGCACTTAAAGAAAGTTACAATTTTTAAGAACGCACCAATTATTTCCTGCTTCTGAAGGTACGATGTAATCCTTTTATTTTTATATTTTGATTTTTTTTCATATCAGCTAGCAAAACACAACAGGAAGAGAATAGATTTTCTACCGTTACCTGGTCAAGAACAGCATTTTTGACATTCTTGTTGAAGCTGACAGAATATTATATTGAATATTTTTCATCAAATTCTTTTCATCCATCATTGTCAAGATTTTAGTAAGGTAGAAAGAATGATCTAATAGTTTATTATCAAGATAAATAAGTATTCTTTAACATACTTAATCTTAGTTTTAAGAAAAAACTTTTGAGTTGAGTGAGTAAAGGATAAAAATTCTTAATTTTTGATTGGAAAAAAAGCAGTTCTGAAAATGTTTGATATGAGCAACTTCAAATTTGTTATTCTGCTCTAAAACAATTTTTTAATTGCTTTTCAAAAAGCACTTATTGCTTAAGATATTATTTTCATTTTTTATTTCATTTTATTATTCATTTTTTTAATTGCATAAAAGGAAAACTATAAAAGCATTTTCTTTTAACAATTTTAAGAGATTTTTATTATTCGAAACAATAACTAAAGAGATATTTAACATCAGAACAGAAATGTATGCTCTTTTTATAAACCAGCTTTGCTTGTATGAAATAGATAAGATTGATCATTATTGAAAAATTTCTGTATTACGCACATAGGATTTAACATATTCATTTTAACACTCAATATACAGGATAAACAGAATTTTCAGCTGGCTGGTTTCAAAATTAAAAATCTTGGAAACAAAAGGCGATAGAGGAATGTAGTAAATGGTATATTTATTGTAAAAGCTCTAAAAAATTTGTACAGTCATTTTGGAACTCAGTTAAAAAAAAACTTGAACACAGATGGCTCTGTAGAGTCTACAGAGTTCTTGAAAAATGCCGTAGAACTGAAGTCTAACCTACGTTGTTTCAGGACCAGAAACACACAAAGCTTCTTTAAGTGCAATGGGCTGCAGGCGGCGTAGAGCAGAACTCTCTACATATGACAACACTTCACATGCTTTCCCCATTAGCGTGTGGCGAGTCATCGAGGGAGGAAGTACGTTAGTTTCTCTCTTGACTTTCATATAGATTAAAATCTCTTAAGGTGGAAAACTATATGGAACTGAAAACTACATTAAACATAGTTCTAAAGAAAAGCATGACGGAAATTTAAAAAAATATTTTTATTAAATAAAAAGGAAAAATAACATAGTACATTCCTATTCAACTGAAAAGAGGAGGAGAGGGAAGGGAGAAGGGCCAAAGGCATGAAACCGGTCTCTCCCCAGATGTGCTAATAACGCTAATCCGGTACGATAACATCCTTTCACGTTTCCACGATCCGGTCATCTGCCTTCAACGACATCTGTTGACAACAGTTTTAACTAATTTCAGTAATTTTTATGTAAAATTTAAACAGTTTCACAATAAACGCACAGTTTTTTTTTTATTCCTGTACCGCTCTTTTGTTTCCGTGATTTTAAATTTTGAAATCAACCTGTCCCCCGCTAGACCCCTGTTCATTTCTATACATGTGGTAAGGGATTCTCAAAAATACGCAAACTCAATGCAAGATTGGGTATTATTAAACTGACTGGCAAAAGAAGAACACCATATTGAGATATTATCTTTCTAAAGCAGATTGTTCTGGTATATAAAGAGAGATTTGCAAAGTGAAGTGTGATTGCTCTGGAATTCTTGAATGATCCGTCTCAAAATTCTTCTAAACTATCCCCATAGTAAATGAATACGTTTTTTCTTTCAAAAGTCTGAGGCCTGCTTTGATTCCAGTGAAAAATAAAGAAAAGATTCGAGGAAAAAAAAGTTATAGGCTTTCAACTTCACAGTGCAAATTTTTCGATATTGGAGAGAAATTGGTTCAATAATTCCTTCCCTTCTAATAAGAAATGTGCAACGAAATTTTCCTTTGGATAACATGATTTTGTGTCAAAAAAATTGTCATCTAATTTATATTTAACTTTAAAGTTAACGTATCACCCTGGCCAATACTGAGTTTATCTGAAGCGCAATCTACATAACTTCAAATTTATCTGCAATCCCAGCACAGTCACTAAAAGACTATCGTTGCAATAATTGGGTTTAATCCAATACATATGTTACCGGCAAAGTAGGAAGCTCCGGCATTGTATAGAATGCCTGACGTTTTTAGGCAAAGTATGAAATGTGAGAAGTATTACATACAATGACAGGTGCTATTTAGGCAAAGTATGAAATAAACGTCCTGATGAGGTTATTATGTAAAGGATATGCATGTTACTGTGAATGAGCAAAATCGGTGATTGTTGACTTTCACCGGTGAATGTTGACAATCACACAGTTACTTTGGTGAATGTCTGAAATATTTATTGCATCCGATTTCATATTAATTTATTCGTTGATATAATTACATTTATTCGATATTTTAATACTTACTGACCATAGATTAGAAGAAACATCAATGCTTGGAGTATCGGGCAAATATGACCGGACAATGGCACCTGATCTTAAAAAAACATCAGTGTAGGGTATACCGGGAAAATGTATACCGGGCAGTGGTACTTGACCTTAAACAAACATCAGTGTAGGGTACACCGGGCAAATGTATACTGTGCAATAGCTCTTGACCTTAAAAAAAACATCAGTGTATGGTATACCGGGCAAATTCCTGTCGGGCAATGGCACTGAACCTTAAAAAAACATCAGTGTAGGGTATACCGGGCAATGGCACTTAACTAGACCAAGTATGACAAGGCCTTTGGTAAATGTCCGAAATATATACTAAGTCTAGTTAAGTGCCACTGCCCGGTATACCCTACACTGATGCTTTTTAAGGTCAAGTGTCACTGCACGGTATACATTTGCCCGGTATACCCTACACTGATGTTTTTTAAGGTTCGGTGCCATTGCCCGGCATACATTTGCCCGGTTTACCCTACTGTGAGGTTATTTTAAAGGTTCAGAGCCACTGTCCGGTATACATTTGCCCGGTATACCCTACACTGATGTTTTTTTAAGGTCAAGTGCCATTGCCCGGTATACCCGACACTGATATTTTTTAAGGTGAAGAGCCATTGCCCGGCACATATTTGCCCGACACTTCAAACACTGATGTTTCTTCTAATCTATCGTCAGCAAGTATTAAAATAACGAATAAATGAAATTATATCCACGAATAAATTAGTATCAAATCGGATGACGTTTTGAATTTGTCATTTTTGAATGACATTTCGACGAATCGGAGATGTATTTTATACTTTGCCGGTTTCTCATTTAGCATTCTATAGAATGCCTAGGCAATGTGTGAAACATAAATCATTTCATACTTTGCCGGCTAATTTTAGACATTCTATACAATGCCTAGTCATTATATATAATGCCGGATTTCATAATTTGCAGGTAACACATTTAAAGCGAAATTTTCATATGCCAGGTTGAAATAAAAATAATGCACAGAAATGTTTATCTTGTCAAATACTGGAATTTTATAAAAATTAAATTGCTTCGATTAGGATTCTATAATACTTCGAAAAAATTCAAATGAAACCCAATAAAGCCTGAAATTCCATGTGAAAGAATATTAAATCAGAAAACGGGAGCCTATTTTTGAGTGTTTCAAACATTGTCCAGGGTTAGTTAAAATTTGCATTTATTTGAAGTGAAAGGAGATTTCAATAAAGTAATATCAAACTATATAAAGTCAAACTCGTTTATAACGAGCACAAAGGGACCGTAAAATGTACTCGTTAAATCCGAGTGCTCGTAATAAACGGGTCCTTAAGGCAGGCGTGCAACCAGAAGAGGGATGGGGGGTTGGGAGGTCAAATTATTGAGTTTACATAAAATTTAATTAATACTTACTTACTTCAATAAATTTAAATAAATACTTTTCTTAATTTAATGATAACTATCCCCCCCCCCAACCAGCAAAAAATTTCTAGTTGCACTACAGTCTTAAAGGAAAGAAGCAATAAACGGAAAGAAAAATAAAGGAAAAGATTCTTACCAAAACATTTATTTTTTTCATTAATCTACATATTTAAAATAGTAGTTTGTTAGCTTACTTTGAAGTTTCAGTTCGCGTTTTTTTTTTATTTCGCGTGCATTTCTTATCATTTTGAAAAAAAGATTGCAAGACAGAAAAATATTGCTCGCTAAAACCGAGTCTTGCTCTTTAAAAGCGACTTCCGTTCCATAGACTTAACATTGATCCAACCAAATATACTCGTTTCCCTCGGTAAATCCGAGTTGTCGTTAAATCCGAGCTCGTTATAAACGAGTTCGGACTCGTTATAAACGAGTTCGACTGTAGTTACCTATGATGACAATGAAACTTAGGCTCTTGCAATCTGATCTACTAATCTTCGAAAGGCGCCATTTTATTTTTTCATTCTTTTTATTTTATTATACCATTACGCATTCTTTGCTGGATTTCACACACAGAAAAGACCCCATGGATGTTAGAATATCCAAAATTTTACAAAAGAAGTTGAAAAAGAGCCTGTCAGGATCCTGATTCCTCTCCCACGCATTTGATTGACCCCTTGACCTGAGGGTCAGAGGGTGAAGGACACTGGAGGTGTCGTCCCCTACATTGGGGGTGGAGCGAGTGACTTTTTCTGATGAGAAAGAATTTTGAGAGGGGAGATTAGCTTTGAACGCCGAAGAGTAGAGTTGTAATTGAACGATGATAGATTTAGTATGAAAGGGAGCAGTTGCGCTCCAAAAACATTATACTCAACAGCTCATGTATCTATTTGTAACTTTTCTGTAAATAATTCTATAATCAAGAATTTAATAATAAATAAGCTATAATTGAAATAATCCTTGGTCATCCTTAATGAGGAGTCTTTAAAAACGAACCAAGAGACAAAATGTCTCACAAATTGTCGCAGCGCAACAGGATTCTCGCCAGGACGGAAGGAGGACTGCTATGCTAGAGAAAAGAATCATCGCCGATGCCCTTTTATGAGAAATGCCCAGTAAAGAGTGTTGCCTCGTCTTGATAGAAGGATGCCTACGGAAATGCCTAGTGAAAAAGATTGGAAAGATTGCCTTAAGGAATCAAGATCCAATAAACTGATTTTCCAGGATTTTTTCAGTTTTTTCCCGTTTTACCAATAAAAAAAATATTATATCCTACATGCAGGGACCTCCAGAGTACCGAAAAACACATTAAAAAAATAATATAATTTAAAATAAACAAAAAAAGAAAGGAAATTTCCAGGAAAAATGGTTTTTTTTCATTGTTTTAAATTATTTTTACAATATATTTAAAAGTNAGAAGTTGAAAAAGAGCCAATAAACTGATTTTCCAGGATTTTTTCAGTTTTTTCCCGTTTTCCCAATAAAAAAAATATTATTTCCCACATGCAGGGACCTCCAGAGTACCGAAAAACACATTAAAAAAATAATATAATTTAAAATAAACAAAAAAAGAAAGGAAATTTCCAGGAAAAATGGTTTTTTTTCATTGTTTTAAATTATTTTTACAATATATTTAAAAGTTTGTCTTGCGTAAGGTGTGTAAAATAGTGCATCTTTCTTTATTAAACAACACATAATGGAATAATAATAAAAAAAAGAATAAAAAGGTGGGGTGCGGTTCGAATTTTGAAGCCGTCTAAATACTTTTAATATAAAGTTATAATTTTCAAACTCGGACCCTAACTAGGGGTGCATGGTCCAAACATTACTCTACGAGGAAATTTTTATACTTGAATTAGGGGGGGGGGCAGGGAGGACCCCAAAGGTCAGTTGCATAGCTGACAGTGAGAGGGCTTTTGAAGTGAGATTGTGGCAGGCTTCCCGTGTTCAAGTGGTCTGGTGGTCAAGAAACCGGACTAGTAACTCACGGCTGGGGAGAGAGGTCGCAGGTTCCAATCCCTGCTGCGGCAACTTTTCAAAAATTTTCCTTTTTTTTTTCTTCTGCTTATTTTGCATTATATTATTTTTTTATTGTGCTTTTCTGTATTTTCGGGGATTCTACATGCAGAAAATAATTTTTTTGTAAACAGAAAATGGCAATTAATGGGTAAACTCTGGAAAAATCCAGGAAAATTGGGTTTTTTCCATTGCTTTAAACTATTTTAAAAACATATTTGACAGTTTATCATGCGTAAGGTGTTCTATGATTAAAATCGTGCATCTGTCTTTGTTGAACAACACATAATGGAATAATAATAAAAAATAAAAAAATAAATAAAAAGGTAAGGTGCGTTTCGAATTTCGAAGCCGTTTAACTCCTTTTAATAATACGTTATAATTTTCAAACTCGGACCCTAAGTAGGGGTACATGGTCCTAACAATACGGTAAGAGGAAATTTTTATAGGTGAATTAGGGTGAGCAGGGGGGGTCTTCAAGGTCAATTGCATAGCTGACCGCTAGAGGACTTTTGAAGTGAAATTGTGGCGGGCTTCCAATGTTAAAGTGGTCTGGTGGTCAAGACACTGGACTAGTAACTCACGACTGGGATGAGAGACCGCAGGTTCAAATCCCTGCTGCTACTACTTTTCAAAAAAATCTCTTTTTTTTTTCTTCTTTCGTTTATTTTGCATTGTATTATTTTTTATTGTGTTTTTCAGTATTTTAGGGGGTCCTACACGTAGGAAAAAAAATTTTTAAATTGGGAAAATTTCTAATAAGGAGTGAAAACTAGAAAAATCCATAAAAATTGGGTTTTTTCCCTTGTTTTAAACTATTTTTACAATATATTTGACAGTTTATCATGCGTAAGGTGTTCAATGATTAAAATCGTGCATCTCTCTTTGTTGAACAACACATAATAAAATAATAATAAAAAAATAAAAAATAGAACTAAAAGGTCGGGTCTGAATCGAATTTGGAAGCCGTCTAAATCCTTTTAATATAAAGTTATAATTTTCAAACTCGGATCCTAAGTAGGGGTACATGGTCCTAACAATACTGTACGAGGAAATTTTTATAGGTGAATTAGGGGGAGCAGGGGGGGTCTTCTAATGTCAATTGCATAGCTGACGGCTAGAGGGCTTTTGAAGTGAAATTGAGGCGGGCTTCCCATGTTAAAGTGGTCTGGTGGTCAAGACACTGGACTAGTAACTCACTGCTGGGATGAGAGACCGCAGGTTCAAATCCTGCTGCTACTACTTTTCAAAAAAATTTCTTTTTTTTTCTTCTTTCGTTTATTTTGCTATATATTATTATTTTATTGTGTTTTTCAGTATTTTTGGGGGTCCTACACGTAGGAAAAAAATTTTTTAAATTGGGAAAATTTCTAATAATGGGTGAAAACTAGAAAAATCCATAAAAATTGGGTTTTTTCCATTGTTTTAAATTATTTTTACAATATATTTGACAGTTTATCATGCGTAAGGTGTTCTATGATTAAAATCGTGCATCTCTCTTTGTTGAACAACACATAATAAAATAATAATAAAAAAATAAAAAATAGAACTAAAAGGTCGGGTCTGAATCGAATTTGGAAGCCGTCTAAATCCTTTTAATATAAAGTTATAATTTTCAAACTCGGATCCTAAGTAGGGGTACATGGTCCTAACAATAATGTACGAGGAAATTTTTATAGGTTAAGTAGGGGGAGCAGGGGGGTCTTCAAAGGTCAATTGCATAGCTGACCGCTAGAGGGCTTTTGAAGTGAAATTGTGGCGGGCTTCCCATGTTAAAGTGGTCTGGTGGTCAAGACACTGGACTAGTAACTCACGGCTGGGATGAGAGACCGCAGGTTCAAATCCCTGATGCTACTACTTTTCAAAAAAATTTCTTTATATTTTAGGGGGTCCTGCACGTAGGAAAATTTTTTTTAAAATTAGGAAAATTTCAAATAATGGTTGAAAACTGGAAAGTTCTAGGAAAATTGGGTTTTTTCCATTGTTTTAATTTATTTTTACAACATATTTGACAGTTTATCATGCGTAAGGTTTTCTCAGAGTAAAATCGTGCATCTTTCTTTGTTAAGCAACACATAATATAATAATAATAAAAAAATAAAAAATAAAATAAAAAGGTAAGGTGCGTTTCGAATTTCGAAGCCGTCTAGCTCCTTTTAATATTAAGTTATAATTTTCAAACTCGGACCCTAAGTAGGGGTACATTGTCCTAACAATACTGTACGAGGAAATTTTTAAGGTAAATTACGGGGAGCAGAGGGGGTCTTCAAAGGTCAATTGCATAGCTGACCGCTAGAGGGCTTTTGAAGTGAAATTGTGGAGGGCTTCCCATGTTCAAGTGGTCTGGTTGTCAAGACACTTGACTATTAACTCACGGCTGGGGTGAGAGGCCGCATGTTCGAATCCCTGCTGCTACAACTTTTCAAAAAAATTTCTTTCTTTTCTTCTTTCGTTTATTTTGCATTATATTATTTTTTTTACTGTGTTTTTCAGTATTTTAGGGGGTCCTACAAGTATGAAAATTTTTTTTAAGTTAGGAAAATTTCAAATAATGGGTAAAAACTGGAAAAATCCAGGAAAATTGGGTTTTTTCCATTGTTTTCAATTATTTTTACAATATATTTGACAGATTATCATGCGTAAGGTGTTCTATGATTAAAGTTGTGCATCTTTCTTTGTTAAACAACACATAATATAATAATAATAAAAAAATAAAAAATAAAATAAAAAGGGAAGGTGCGTTTCGAATTTCGAAGCCGTCTAACTCCTTTTAATATTAAGTTATAATTTTCAAACTCGGACCCTAAGTAGGGGTACATGGTCCTAACAATACTATACGAGGAAATTTTTATAGATGAATTAGGGGGAGCAGGGGGGGTCTTCAAAGGTCAATTGCATAGCTGACCGCTAGAGGGCTTTTGAAGTGATATTGTGGGGGGCTTCACATGTTTAAGTGGTCTGGTGGTCAAGACACTGGACTATTATCTCACGGCTGGGATGAGAGGCTGCAGGTTCGAATCCCTGCTGCTACAACTTTTCAAAAAAGTTTCTTTTTTTTCTTGTTTCGTTTATTTTGCATTATATTATTTTTTTATTGTGTTTTTCAGTATTTTAAGGGCGTCCTACACGTAGGAAAAAAAAATTTTTAAATTGGGAAAATTTCTAAGAATGGGTAAAAACTAGAAAAATCCATAAAAATTGGGTTTTTTCCATTGTTTTAAATTATTTTTACAACATATTGGACAGTTTATCATGCGTAAGGTCTTCTCAGAGTAAAATCGTGCATCTTTCTTTGTTATCAAATACATAATATAATAACAATAAAAAAATAAAAAATAAAATAAAAAGGTAAGGTGCGTTTCGAATTTCGAAGTCGTCTAACTCCTTTTAATATTAAGTTATAATTTTCAAACTTGGACCCTAAGTAGGGGTACATGGTCCTAACAATACTGTATGAGGAAATGTTTATAGGTGAATTAGGGGGAGCAGGGAGGGTCTCCAAAGGTCAATTGCATAGCTGACCGTTAGAGGGCTTTTGAAGTGAAATTGTGGCGGGCTTGCCATGTGCAAGTTGTCTGGTGGTCAAGACACTGGACTATTAACTAATGGCTGGGATGAGAGGTCGCAGGTTCGAGTCCCTGCTGCTGTAACTTTTAAAAAATTTTCTTTTTTTTTTCTTTTGCTTATTTTGCATTATATTATTTTTATTGCGTATTTTTCTTTATTTTAGGGGGTCCTACACGTACGAAAAAATTGTTTTAAATTGGTAAAATTTCTAATAATGGGTGAAAACTAGAAAAATCCATAAAAATTGGGTTTTTTCCATTGTTTTAAATTATTTTTACAATATATTTGACAGTTTATCATGCGTAAGGTGTTCTATGATTAAAATCGTGCATCTTTCTTTGTTGAACAACACATAATGGAATAATAATAAAAAAATAAAAAATAGACCTAAAAGGTCGGATGTGGTTCGAATTTGGAAGCCGTCTAAATCCTTTTAACATAAAGTTATAATTTTCAAACTCGGACCCTAAGTAGGGGTACATGGTCCTAACAATACTGTTCGAGGATATTTTTATAGGTGAATTAGGGGGAGAAGGGGGGGTTTCCAAAGGTCAATTGCATAGCTGACCGCTAGAGGGATTTTGAAGTGAAATTGTGGCGGGCTTCCCATGTGCAAGTGGTCTGGTGGTCAAGACACTGGACTATTAACTAATGGCTGGGATGAGAGGTCGCAGGTTCGAGTCCCTGCTGCGGTAACTTTTCAAAAATTTTCTTCTTTTTTTCTTTTGCTTATTTTGCATTATATTATTTTTTTATTGTGTATTTTTCTTTATTTTAGGGGGTCCTACACGTAGGAAATAAATTTTTTAAAATGGGAAAATTTCAAATACTGGGTGAAGACAGTAAAAATCCAGGAAACTGGGTTTTTTCATTTGTTTTAAATTGTTTTTACAATATATTTGAAAGTTTATCATGCGTAAGGTGTTCTATGATTAAAATCGTGCATCTTTCTTTGTTAAACAACACATAATGGAATAATAATAAAAAAATAAAAAATAGAATATAAAGGTAGGGTGCGGGTCGAATTTGGAAGCCGTCTAAATCCTTTCAATATAAAATTACATTTTTCAAACTCGAACCCTAAGTAGGGGTCCATGGTCCAAACAATACTGTACGAGGAAATTTTTATAGGTGAATTAGGGGGAGCTGAATAAGTGATTAGGTGAATTAGGGTGGGTCCCGAAATTTGAACCTTACTCGCGCCATTTTCTACGTCAGCACTGTGGTGGATGCAAGCTTGAGGCAGAATTCGTATTGACCAGCCATTGCTGGGATTAGAACCTGGTTCACCTCATTGGAAAGCAAACGCTCTATCCCTTGAGCCATCATGATTTATTTAAATACACGCAGTACTGATTTACTGAAACAGCCAGACTGAATTAATGATATAAACTCTGTCCCAAGTAGAACACTGAAATTAAGCATCATTGGCCTGAGTCAGTGAGCGGATGAATAACTATTTTGATCAGGCAGTTGGACAGAATAGGATGTGGTGTGGAATATCGTTTAAGTGTTCAGTCGTAAAATGTATCCTTGGGCAATTAAAGTGGGGAAGCCATCTCCTCTGCAAAGGATCAAAATCGTAATGGTAGGTACGTATTCGGATCATCATCTGAGGTGTTTCTTTTTAGACCGTCGTCAATAGCCTATTTGTGCAGCTCTATTGCGATGTAAATAAAATGTTACTTTACATAAATCTGTATCCCTTGGAAGAAAAAATCTTGCCACGCATTTTTTCAATATATCTGATCTCTTTCGTCACAAGGTGCCACTCTTCATCATACTTCCTAACCCCTTTTGACATATTACATATAGAAGTACTTGCAATTCTGAAACTAAAGGACCATTCTCTATGAATTTGTTTCCTACACTTCTGATCTCTGTTACAGAAGAATGAAACTTTGATTTTAGTCCTAGACTATGTGTAATAACTAGGAGTTGCGTAATTTTTTCGAAATGAGACATAATCTATGAATCTTTCCGGTGTTGCTTAACTTGGATTTTTATATATTCAGAAACAATCGATTTTTTGTCACAAATTAAATACTCAACTTTCCGAATTAACGTGTTTAAATTTCACCCATTGTGAATGCTAAGAAAGATTGAATGTTAGTATACGAAAATCTTATCATTATCACATTATAACTATAAATTTATTCTTAAAAAAATTTGCTTTTTATAAATATGCTACAATTTTTCTGATCGATCAGCAGTGTTTTCCATTTTTCTGCAAATAATCTGTATTATTACAATTTCAAAAGCATAGAAAATATATTAGTATTAAGAAAGTATGAATGGTGTTTTCTACACTAGGTAACGCTGCAAGCTCGGTACCCCCCAAATTTCCGGGTTACTGTTTCCGTTGTAATTTAAAGCCATTTGGCATCGTTGTGTTTTGAGATTGTTGCAAACAATGTATTTTATTACTTATTACTTGTGTTTACAATGCTAACAATACTTACAATACTTGTGTTTACAATGCTAAAAGTGTTAACACTAACGTAAGATGGTGCACTGCTTGCAACAAGAACAAACAGCAATAAACATATGGAAAGAGGCTAAATCAAGACTGGCAAAAAAGCGAGTTATTCAAAATCTAGCAACCATGTCACCTTTTTTAATAATAAATAACAAAATAACTAAATTAAATTTTCACTCCAAACTCCCCAGAATTACATAATAACATTAGTATCTTATGAAATACGGCAGATTTGAGCTCAGAACTTATCTAATTTATTTCTTTTATTGAAAACAAAATTATCCGTTTGAAAACATCGCCTATCAGAATAACGTGTAGTAAGCAGCTGCAAACTTTTTAACCGGAACTAGAGTAGGTGCCGAGCTCGAGATTGTTATTGTTTGCATTTCTACTGAAAACACCATCCATAAATACACAAGTGGGAGACCTTTGTGCTAAAATACAAACTAAGGTAAACAACGTTTAGGATATGCAGCGTTATATATAATTTAATACTACACTTTGCTATTGATTATTTGTTTTTCATATATCTGCCCCCTCTTGTTCTATTCAATGATAATATCCTTTATGCTTCTTTTAAGCTGTGCTTGTTATTTTTGTTAATGTCTTGATATTTAGGATATATATATTTATTTCAGATTGTGAGCGGAACTTGTGAGTGTCCCGTTGGTGCGAATCCTGCGATTTGACGGCATTTCTTTGCTTTAGCGGCCTTGCTTGAGGATTACAGCAAGAAAGAGATGTTTTCAGCTCCAACTGAAAAACTTCAGAGATGGCATCTACCTTCTAAGAAAAAGTTCTCCCCAAAAAAGGCTGAAACTGTCTTTAGTGTTAAAAATTGTCAAAGTGTGAGCAAAGAGGTAAATTTTTCTTCACTGAAGGCACTTCCTCCAAATTTTTCAATTTTTCATGTCGTAGAGAACAGTCATTTCTTAAATGAAACTATCCCTTTGCCAGCTGTACCTTTTGCAGGTAACGATAAAAGTAAATTTGTGGATGAATTGAGTTTCGATGAAATAACATTTATCAATTCAAATCTTTATTATGAAGTGACTGATTGTTACGAGTTAGAAAAAAACACTGTCGGTCAATCTGACCATCCTCTATGGATAAAAGAACGGCAGTATAGGATAACTGCATCTAGTTTTTATAAAATCCTAAAATATACTAAAGATATGAACGTATTGGCGAAGCGAATTTCGTCACCACCTGATATTTCCAAGCTTCCTGCAGTGCAATAGGGTCAGAAAATGGAGCCTGTCGTCAGAAACAAAATTCGAAATTTGTATTTGAACCAGAATGTGAGAAGAGTTGGTTTGGTTGTGAATCCTATGTATCCTTATCTGGGTTGCTCTCCGGACGCTCTCATTTTTTCTGCTGTAGAAGGGCCACTATTGGTTGAAATTAAAACTATATTCAATCCAAAGAGGCAGTCTTTAGAGGACTTATGTAAACAGAGTGCCAACAGTCAGCGCTTTAACATACTGCAGCGAGAATAACCTATTTAGCCATGCTTAAGAGAGATCTTTACGACTTGGCTAAAACTGACTTTTTACTTTCACTTTCTGCTTTCATACGCACAACTCAACTCAGCATATGATAATCAAACAATAATAAACAAACAAGATGGCGCAGCTCTTGTTGAGTTCTTGCCCTAGTAAGTTAAACTTATTTTAAAAGTTTTTTCGTCCAAATATACTTCATCAGAAGTATTTATTGGAAGATAATTTCTATTTTGAATATCAATATTTTACTTAAAGTCTTGCTTTGATTGTAGTTCATAATTTAGAGTATTTTTAGAAGTTCACAAAATTGATTCGCCAATCCGATTAGCTTTTACACTGTTTTATCATAATAGCGTTACTTTATAAATTTTTCTGAGATATAAGCTTTTATTATAGTTCCTTTGTAATGCAATGCATATTTGTGATATTCTTCGAAACTCATTAGATGCTTAAAAAAATATTATTTTGCTACTTTAACTATTTTTCTGAAACAAATGTTTTCTAGTTCATTGGTCTCAAGAAAATAGTCTGGGGATATTTCTGTATCGGTCTCTGTGCTCGGCATCTACAGTCGCCAAATTAATTTTAAACTCGCAATGGTTTTTAAATAAAAACATATAGATATTTGCTCCGTGTGGCTACGATTTATGCCCTCCTAGTTAGTCTCCTTCTATGTGATGTTCTTTTAATTTATTGGCAATTATTTTATGGTAGATACCGACACGGAAATATCTTCAAAACAGAAATCTTCTCATAAGCGGAATCACTTCTTCCTGACTGTTCCTAGTAATTCAATGAAAAGATATCGATATTTAAGCACCGAAGTGTTTTAACTTCTACTTCGGTAGGGATTTTCTATGAATTAAAAATATAATTGAGCAAAACTTTGATCACTATGTTGGAATGAAGGTACAGATTGGACATTCTAGCAAGCGTTAAAATGGTATTGTGAGTAGCGCCTGGCCAGAATTGCAGAGACAAAGCCACAATGTCCAAGAATGGTACAGTGTTCTTGCAGAAAGATTTTTCTTTTGAAAAGCAAAAAAATTTACTTTTCTTTTAGACAGGTATTTGCAGGTAATTTCAATTATACGTTTGGATCATCACTTATTGGCGTGCTAAATTTAAACCGATAGTATCGTAAATCGATGTAATGTTTTGATTGTATTTTCAGCAGTTATTGATATTGATTTTCACATGGTTTTTAAATATCGCGCTATGTTTCAAACAATATGGAAATTTCCAATCGTGCATTTGAGTATTTACATTTTAAGGCAATAATTCTATTGAATTTTTAGCAGTTAATGCAATTGATATCTCCATAGCTTTTAAATTTTTTTTATGATATATTATTTATTACAAAAACCCAGGGCTTGAAAAACCACCCATCCTCGGTGGTCGCAAAATCCCCGCGGACAACGAATTTCTCGAATCCGACATCCGCGCGGACGGCCATTTTCCCGTTAATGTTCGTGATACATTCTCAATTTTTGTTACCCTACAAAAGTCTAGCTCCTCACTTCGAAAATGGCCCTCTAATCTAGATATACAACAACATACTGCGTATGGAAGAAATGATGTTTTCTCTGTCTGGGAGTACTGCAGTGGTTGAAAGGGGCTTTACTGCAATGAGCTTACAAAAAAACACATTACGTACCTTAAACAAGTAGTGTTATAAACGCAATTATGAGCATCTACCAAAATGGAAAACCCCTTTCAGATTTCTCTGCAGAAACCTCAATAAATCATTGGCTTGTTTGTGGAACTGGCAAACATCATATTTGATTCATTTAACCCCTTAACAGCAGAGTAAAATTAACATGATTCACTCCCCAGTGCCACCGTTTTTCGCTCAAGTGCAGTGGGGAAAATGATGCACGCTTTGCAATTTAAAAACAGTTTAATTTTACAAGACAAGAAATAGGAAAGAAGGAAAATACAAAATTTAAATTAAATAATAAAAAATACAATATAAAAGATGTTAAAACTTAGCTGTTGTATGATAAATCCTGAAACATGGTTGGACACATAAACCAACATCACATTCATCGAACTGATAGCGGGATTCACGAAGAATTTTTTTTCTTGAACGAACAGCACATTTTCGCGATGCATTTTTCTTTGATGGAATGCATAAAAAGCACCAAATACATACGGGAAACAAAAGCGTAAAAAGAATAAACCCGACCTTACTTAAATAAATACACACAAGCAATTAATACTATATCACTTTTCCATAACATCCTTTTCCCATTCCCCCTCCTCCGAAATTAGTAATACATTCGTAAAGCAAACACTTTCAAGGCCATTTTACTGCATTCTGAAGTAGAGGGTGTAGTTCTATTTATAGCAGCGCAATGCAAAGCATCGTACTTCGGGAAAGCGTATATATACCCCTGCGGCAGTTAATGCATCGCCTGGCCGAGACGTATATGTACGCCCGCGGCAGTTAAGGGATTAATAAACGCAGTACCCTCGGATAAATTGACTTTCCAGATAACTTGACCTTTGTCATTTAAATTATTTCATAAAAGAAATAATAAGTTACTATTAGTAACCTAATATATACTATACAATGTAATGCGTATTACTGTATAATGTAATCCTAGTTTTGTAATCCTAGTAACTACTAATTCATTGTGCAATTTATATAAATGTTTGTAATAAATAAGAGAAAATTATATTTTTATTTATTTAGAAGTGACGGGTTAGTTTCAAAGAAGGACGGGTACATTGTTGGGTAAGCCGTCCTCGGGGACGGGTAAAATTTCATAGTTTTTTCGAGCCCTGCAACAACCTAATCTGTAAACAAATTTCGCATTTGAGTAACCTCTCTTTGAGGAGTCCAAATTCGTCTTCGATCTTTCTTCCTGCAGTTACTGCTACGGATTTCAAGATTTTTAATTACTTTTTTATTGTGATGATTATTTGCAAAATGTGATGAAAGAAATGGTTATTGCATTTTTCTCCCTTGCAAAATGTGAGAATATCATCTATAATGCTAGAATAAAATATTATTAAATGTTAAATTAAAAAAATTATATGTAGTTTGTTTTTTTTTAACACAGCACTTTAGTTATTTCAAATTAGTAACATATATGTATGTTATTATTAAAAGTATATTGCAGAGACAGGGTGCGTAGCTTTTTTAAAAAGTGCTTAAAGGTGCTTATTTTCGTTTTTTAAAAGCCCTTTAGGTACTTTTTTCATGGTTGTTTTTAAAAAGTGCTTAATTTTTCCATTTTCAAAATGAGGTTTTTCCCTTATGTTGATTTTCCCTTCGAATTATGCAAAAAGACGCAGTTCACATTCTTTTATTCAACGTTTTCATAATTAATTCAACCCCGATTTTTTCCAGTGTATTGTCAGTTCGTAGCGTATCGTATGGAAGCGCCATTCGTTTTTCATGATTCAAAATTTCATGATTTTTTACTATTGTCAAAAACAAAGCCAAAAGTTTTTTTTTTTGACATGACGTTCAAACAAAATAAAACTGTCGATTGTCAAAAACTTTCCAACCCTGTCTAATTATGATAGTTTTTTGAAGTGCTTAAAAGGTTATTTTTAATTCAACAATTTGGCTATGCACCCTGAGAAAGATGTTAGTGCTAGAGAGTTTTGTCACAGATAGTTTGTGAATATTCTGCAGCGGAGTGGAAACAAACAGTACTTCATCTATCAGTTTAGTTTGTGCATCTCATAGTGAAATATGTCTGATTCCCCTTCCTGTGAATCATGTAATTTAATTTGCTCATTTAATAATCTCTCTTTATTTTTGTTATTTATGATTTTATTAAACTTTGCATTTATTTTCCCTTCAGCAACGGGAATGTCACTCAGCGATAACCAAGCAGTTGTTACTGTCCACAGTATGATCGATCAACAGATGGTAAATCAAACTGAAACAGGTATTATCTCAAATATTTTTTTTATTCTACTCAATTGATATACTAAATAGTGTGTAGCATTTTTAAAAAGTGCTTTAAGGTGCTTATTTTTATTTTCGTTTCTAAAAAGCCCTTAAATGTGCTTTTTTATTAGGTGTTTTTAAAAAGTGCTAAATTTTCCCTTTTAGAAAATGAGATTTTTTCTATACTTTGTCGATTTCGCAACGTATAATGCAAAAACGTGGTTTTCACATTGTTCTATTCAAAGTTTTCACAATGCATTCAAACTACCGTCAATCTGTAGCGTGTGAAAGCGCCCATAATTTTACTTGTTCGATGAAATACTTGCGGATCCGCATGTCTGCATACTGAGCTGGATTCTGTGAGATTCTTGCACTCTCATGTGCAACTCTGCTTTTTGCAATGCATATAGTGCTTAAAAATATTCTTTTAGTGCTTGAAAAGTACTTAAAATGTGCTTATTTTTTGTTGAACAATTTGGCTACGCATAGATCTATTGATTATCTACACTTGGTAACATGATTTCAATTTAATAAACGCCACAAAGTGAAATAATTGTAAGAATTACAGTGGACTACTTTATAAATGTTTTTAGAAAGGTGGCCCACTCTACCTGAAACTTCATAGAAAAAAATGCATTTTGTCTTTTTTCCATGTTAGAAATTTTTTTTTATTTCTTTACTTGTTTTTATTTTATTATTTAACGGAAAGAGATTATATCTTCTTCTTGTGGTAAAAATTAGGAAAAGTTGGAATAATAAAATTTCCTGCTCAAAATGGGAATATTTTTAACTCTCTTTACTCATTAATGACTTAGCAAGCTTTATTTACTTCATTTCTGATGAAAATTTAAAAATGAAATATTATGCTAATAGTTTTTTATCAGGATGCGCTTACTGATTAGATTTATGAAAATGCTTTTAAAAATATATGTCTTCTATGTGAGTTTTTTTTAATTTTTAATAAATTTCCTAACTTTTTGGCAAGACAGCACAGGGTGGCGAAGACCGTCTGTTGAAGGTTTCCCCTGGACATCTTTATTTTATCAACCTAATTGAATTATCGTTATTTTGACCTTCCTCTTTTTGCTTCTAGTGAAAGGCTTCACACAATTTTTTTTCATCCATTCCAGCAATATGAGCAGCCAAATCACTCTTTTAATTTTAATACTTTTGATGATATCAGCTTCTTTAAAATTTCTTTAAATTTCTGAGTTAAAGCATTGTCACCAAAAGCCATTAGTTTGCTACCATTATTATTTTTCACTATCATGGCTCGAAATCAACATTGTTCCATTGGTCCAAAACCAAAACATAATTATCAGTGGTACCTCATACCAACAATCAACATAAAGGAATGATATGCTGTTTTAGCTTTTTTTTATTTAATATTTTGATCTGTGTTTTTGTTTCAAAATATCAAGTTTTGAAGTAATAAAGTAATGCCATCTTATTGAATCAATGATATGAGGCATTCGTTGTTGTGAGGCCCACCAAAATAGGGCAACCAGTAAATTATTCATTGATGCTGCACCGTGCCCAACGTGTTTGTGTCAAGTTGTTATGTTATAAGTTGAATAATATTTTGGAACGCATTTAATTTTTTTAAATTTAAACATATTAATTTTTTTTTTCCTTTTATTAGCTGCTCATCTTGAAGATAGTGATTTATTCCAGTGTGGAAAATGTAAGAAGCAATTTCTCTCCATTGAATCTTTTGTCAGCCATAAAACAGAATGTAACAGCTCCAGTGGTATAAATGATACATCGCCTGTAACTACAAATGTTTGCAGTGTCCCCCAGAATACTGTGGTTGTCAGAAAAATACAGGTTTGTTGTTGTTTCGAGCTACTGTTTAGTGTTTTACTTCCTCAACATCCGTTGACGTTTTAAAAACTCACTGAATTAATTTTTTTTAAACAAATTGTGTTAATTATCAAAAAAAATTTATTAATATTGTATAGTGTCTATTTATAAAATTACCTTACAATTACATAAATTTTGTTCCATTTTTCATAAATTAGTGAATCTCAATTAGTACATATAAATATTTAATAAATAAAATATTTATGAAGAAATACTTTTTAGTAGTTTTCTATGCTTCAAACTGTTTACTTAGTTTCTTTATTGTAAATTATGATGGTTTTTTTTTTCTTTCCATAAATCATTGAAAGCTCCATTTATTAAAATCAGAAATTGTTTTAGTAACTATGATTGCTTTTCATTTGTTTACTAAGTTACCTTATTATCAATTTCATTAATTTTGTTTTCATTTTCCTAAATTAATGATTCTCCATTAGTTCATTTATATATATATATATATATATATATATAGAATTTTGATGAATAATTGTTAAACATCAATAAAAAAATTAGCAATTTTTATATTTTTTCAAACCTGTTTCTTAAAATACCTTATTGTAATTATTTTAATTTTGTTTCCTTTTTTCATATTTCATATATTATTGGAAAAAAAAAATCTGCCAATAATCAAGGATTGTTTTTAGTAACTCTCCATGCTTGGTCTAAATTTGTTTTTCTAGTTACAATTATGTTATTAATTATGTTTATTTTGATTCCCTTTTCATCTTCTGGCTTTAAATATTAATCTATCTTCATCTGATGTTGAGAAGTATCAAAAGTAGAAAAAAAATAATCTTTTAAAGAGGGGGGTGAGAGTAGTACAGATTTAGTCCTTATCATTAAATTTGGGATTTCTCCAAAAATGTAGTAAAGCAGAAAATCAAAATTTTGACAATGAGTGAAATAAAAAATGTCCTTTGTTCTATTTTCTCTATACAAGACAAAATAAAGAGAAAATGCAATTGATCTCTTTTTTTTTTCTTTTTTTTTGTTTGACAATATTGTGAAGTTAAAGATATGATATTCACTCTAGAAGGGTCTGCTTCCTGCTTGCCAAACCTCAGAACACCTTTCACATTCTCTTCGGATCGCTTTTCGATCCAAGATTACTTTGCTCTCTCATTGGTTATATTATTTTCATGGAACTTTTGTCTGTACGAAATTCTAAATATATATTTTGCACAAATTCTACAAAATTGGAAAATAAGGCCGTGCTTTAAGGATGGAAACCAGAATTTATTTTGTTCTGGGTCCCATTAAGCATTTGCTCTTTTCATTTGAATAAAGCAGAAAAATTTTGAAAGAGATCTATACATGAATCCAAACACATGAGAAAAAATAAAGAAATAGTATTTAGTTTAAAGCATAGTTTAACTTAAAATATGGAGTGATGAAATAGCATTTAACTGCTTATGCCAACATGTGAAAAGATGCAACATGATTATAACAATGTACGTGTAGGTGTTTCATATAATATAAATTGCTTATGAATTTTCAGATGTATAATTTTTTTTTCTTTCTTTCCTTTTTTTTATAATTATTTTTCATTTTAGTTTGAACACATAATTAACTTTTTTTTTTACATCTATTGAAAGAAAATAATTAATATTGGAAGATTATGTAACATGCCTAAAATATTTATTTAGTTTTAATTATTCTAAAAGAGTCATTTTTTTAAAGAAAATGTGCTGTATAATCATATTCTGTTAATAATATTTGCCTAGAACAACTTAAACCACGAATAAGTTTGTGATTAAAATAATTAATTAAATTATGCTTTTTGTACCCTTATCTTTTTGAGAGATACATTTTGTTTTATTCTTTATTCCTAAACTGTTTTATTTTAGAAACTTTATGTAAATATGTTAATGTCTTACATGTGGATGAACTCAAACTAAAGACATCTATAGGTCTGAAAAACTCTGAGTAATTCAAAACTATATTTAAAAAGTCATGAGAAAATCTTACTTCTTTTCAATGAAGATTCTAATGAGTAGAGTTAAATTGAATCCCCTAGTATGTACAGGAATACGTTCTTATTTTCGGTTTGTAAGCCACAAATACTAGAAAATATTATGAGGAAGACCAACATAAATAATCATAAAAATGCATGGTACATTTAGAGTCTATTTGAAAGTAATATGAGTGACTTACACATGTATAGTTTCTTCCTTTCTTTTTTTTTTAAATTCAGGCGCGGATAATAACAATTAATCTAAACAAATGCAGCTATTTTTCAATAGAAATTATTACCATCTAGACAAATTAACATATTACCGTTTATACAAAATATTACCATTTATAAAAAGAATAAACAAATAAAAATTAAAAATATTTCTTTATCTTTTAATTTGTTACTAAAGTGTTAATATTGATAGTTGATTTATGTGTTATGTAATCGGAATTTTGATATTATTATTTTTTTTTTATCTATTATCTTTTCCAATTTGAAAACTTTCCTTTCTTTTTGTCCCAATTGTTTGAACAAACTCATTTGAAATGGTTCTCTGTAAAAAAGGTCTTGAAAGGTGAACTTCATCAGTAACTTTTTGTTATGGAACAAAAAGGAATGAGATTTTTCTTTCATGTTTTGCTTTCATAGTTTTATTAATATTTAAGACAATTCAGGGACTAGGTTAACAGGCCACTTTTGACCTTCAAATCATATTCAGTGTTTCATATTCAGCAGTCATATTCAGTTGTGCATCCCTGCTTCGAATCTAAATCATATTATTGCAGTATATATTTATTTTTAATTATAACTATGTGCTTAACTTGTGCAATAAATGACAGCAAATTTTTTCATTCTTCATTTCTAAAAATAATAATAATTTCTTTTTGTAGATTCCATTATCTTTAGCCAGTTATCCGCAAAGTTTCGTCTTGACAGAGGCTGATCTTCTTCAATTATCTAATGCTGCATTAGATCCTAGTGTTTCTAGTGCAGTCACTACAAATGCAAGCTTGCCCATATCACCTAACCATACATTGCTGCCACAATCTGCATTCACACCTCAAGCCGTTCACCATGTTCTCCAGCCTCTGAACCCTGAAACACAACAACTCTCTATCATAAACGATAAACTGTTCCCCAGGGCTATTGCAGTAGCAAGCCAGCCCGTAGTGTTAAACATAGGCAATAGTGTAGAAGCTGCTTCTGTTCTTTGTGCGAGTGGAGAAAATAAAAGTGATGGAGTTCTTATTGCGCCACCGTTGACGCAGACTCTAACTTCGGAAAACAATCAGGTTTCGTCAAATGTAAGTGATAAAGAGCCAAGTACTGTAAATATAATCACAGAATTTCACAGTAGTATGGTAAAAACAAAAAAGCCAGGTGCTGAAAATGAAAGTGATGATAATCATAATAAAAAAGTAAGTTTTTTAATATGAAGATCTTAGATTATTTTATAAAGATCCTAAATTAATTCAATCATGTTTCTTGCATTCCTTTTGTATTATGTAACATGTAATAATTTAAACTATTTATTTTGCTATCTGAAAAGTTTTTAAAAGCATTCAAATTAGAACTCATATATTTCAGGATTCTAGGCTAAGTTGTGCTTATTGTTGGAAGTCGTTTACCAAAAACTTTGACCTGCAGCAACACATTAGATGCCATACTGGGGAAAAGCCATTTCAATGTATAGTATGCGGACGGGCATTTGCCCAAAAGTCTAATGTCAAGAAACACATGCAAACTCATAAGGTATTTCATTTGTCTGATTTATTTTGCCACAAAACATAATGTTTCAAAAGTGCTGTTGTAAATTAGAAAAGTGTAGACTGAAAGGATGGTAATATTAGATTAAAATTTTAAAAACTATGCTTTTCAAATAAACTTCAGGGGTAAACTTTTTTTTTACCTAAAAAAAAACATTGCATCACTTTCATAAAAAAACTTCTATTCCGGTTGAAAATTTCCACACTTTTAAAAATAATGTGTCACATTTTTTTTTCTTTTTTTTTTCATTTTTGGTCCATTAAAAATTTTTACGGAAGCTTTTTTCTTTTAATTCCTGTAGAATTTTTCTTTTAACTTGTTAAAAACAATTGTATACTTCAATGCAAAATTATGTTTCCAAACAATATAATAACTTCATAAAAATTTTACTTTCATTTAATAATTTTTTAATTTGTTAACACATATGTATAAAATATAAAAATATTGTTTAAACTGTAAAGAAAGTTTTGTCACATAAATTAGGCTATTAAACATCATATTCCTGTATATTACATTTAAAAAAATACTTTTTTATTTTAAATTTCTTAGACTCCTAACTTTTGATTTACCATTATTATTCTTAAAATATATAAATAAATGTAATGAAAATATTACTATAAGTTGGTCACACATCAGGGAATTTAACTGAAATACCTAAAAATTCAGAGAAAATGAATAAATTGACTTTTGAGGTACCTAGACTTTTTCCATAAAAAATTGGTTTTAGAAATTTTTTTTTTCATTTTTAACTTTGATTTCACCTGTAAAAGTTTTCAAAATTATTTTATGTTTCACCCATTTTAGGCCAAGCACTTAAATTTTATAAAATGTGGTATTATTTTATATTGAAATATGCTTACATTACATTCATTAAGAAACGCAAAAAATTTTGTGTATAAAAATTTTTATTTAAGAAATAAAATGGAGCGTATGGGCACCATACACCAAATCAATGAACAAACCATTTAGTTGAACACTTGTTTTTTTTTATGCAATTTGTTTTATTTATTTACTGACTTGCAACTATAATCCATCATAAAAACATAATGATAAATCTCAAAAGGAATAACTATACATTTTCAAAGGATTTCAATTGTAAATAACTGTTTTAAGTTTTAAAAAAACTTTAATAGTTTTGAAATTTCTCAACAGAAAGTGTTTACTTCAATTGAATTACTATTAATTTTTGGGAGTCTTAAGAATGCTTGACAATAGGTGAAAAATATACATCACAGTGTTAATAAAAAAATATTTATTGAAATGGTGTGTTCGNAAAAAAAACTTTAATAGTTTTGAAATTTCTCAACAGAAAGTGTTTACTTCAATTGAATTACTATTAATTTTTGGGAGTCTTAAGAATGCTTGACAATAGGTGAAAAATAAAATTAGTGAAAAATATACATCACAGTGTTAATAAAAAAATATTTTTTGAAATGGTGTGTTCGCACACCTTTGACCAAAAATGGGTTAAGGATGAAGCATTACTGAAAAATTATTAATAAAATTTAAGCCACTCGGAACAAGAAAACAGGCAGATTAGGTAAGATTCAGTCTGGATAAGTCATAGAAATTTATTTTTTCTGAATGTTTGTGGCGACCCTGTTTAATCTATTTTATTATTATTTTTCTATAAACTCTGATAACACTATTTTTTATCATATTTGTACAGGTGTGGCCGGATGGTTTAGCAAGAACCTTGCCTCATCTAGTGACAAAGCAACATAACTGTTCGTCTAACGATGATGTCGATGGCAATGGGGATAATCATTGTCCTGATGAACCGGACGATAGCAATGTGTGTAAAATAAGTAGTCAAAGTAGTTAAAACTTTAAAATTATCAAATGAATATCCAGTTCTAGCTGATAGATTTTATTCACCATTATTTAAATTTTTTATTGTAAATATTTTTTTTAGATCAATACAATACTTTTTTTTTATAACTGTCGACCCAATTTTTGGTTTACAACAACCAACTCTGTAGCCTTGTAATTTTGGACCACTCCAGAAGACAAGGGAACATGGAGGACTTTAAGACTCAGCAGATTTAACGTGCATTAGTCACCATTTACTACGCGGGGAGTTTTCAGCCAGTGGGGATCCAACCCACGACCTCTTGGACATGGGCTCAGTGCCCTACCAACCAGGCTATCAGGTCCATTATTTACAATTTTTATTGTAAATATTTTTTTTAAAATCAATACAAAACTGTCTAATTTCCAAAGTTGGATTTAAGGCTTACCATGCCCAAGGACAATTTCAGTTTTAGCATCCTCTTATAATATATCAAACTTTTTAGTACTTTTTATAGTTTTGGATTGTGTAAGAACTGAAAACTCTCTGTAATTGGGTTGAACTGTAAAGTGTTGAATAAGATGTAAACTAAATGTTGAGTAAGATTTTGCAAGCTTAAATTGTGTTTTTTTTTTTTTTTTTTAAAGGAAAAATAAAATGCTGTCCCATAACTTATTCTGATTCTTATATATTTCCATTCGATTTTGTTAAAAATTTAAAAACCTGTATGCTATGAAAATAATTTCCATTACACTCATAATACCTTTGATCATGTGTATACTTTTTTATTTCGTTCAACGATAAGCGTTGATTCTAAAGCATTTTTCTTTTTTGATACCCCATTTTGTTAAGAATAAGGATGGAAAAAAAATCTACGACAATAATAAAAAAATGCCTTGGTAAATTTTAAAGTAAATTTATGAAAATTAAAAAAAAAGTATGTGGGAATGGTCATTAGCAAATAAATTATTATTTTACATTTGATAATTAAATTAGTTTAATGTTGGGTTGTTTCTTGCAAATTATGTTTTAAATAAGTTTTTACTTTAAGACAGGGAGGGGATCTAACATCAGGTTTACCTAGCCAACCACTTGGGGTGCTTGAGAAAAAGGGCTGAATACTCAACTTTCATATTTAAACATGTTNAAATTAAATATGGTCTTCAGATGTAGTGGATATTATTAATTCTTCTAAATTTAGAAAAATTGTCGATAAGTTAAAAATTATTCTAAACTTTAAATAGAAAAAAAAGAAACGAATTCGGACATGGTTCGGATAATAAGGGTTCGGATAATCGGCGCTCTACTGTATATATATATAAATATATTATTGAATTTGTATTTTTCCCTGTGAAAAAGAAAATTTGTGTTCGGTTGGAAAAAGGCAATAATTATTTCTCTCAATCAATAGGATAGTAAAAAATTTTAAATCTTTATGTTACGGTTAGAGTAATAAATACGGTTATTATTAATGCTATGAATATGAATAATAATCTCCTATTTTGGTTAAAGTGAGAAATATCGCAAATTATTTACTTTAACAGTTTATTATTAATAATAATCAATGAAGTTTGGTCAATATTATTAAATGGTTTATATAGCATTGGGTATTGGTGAGCCTCTTTGTATGTGTGTTGAGGTTAAAGTGATAAATCCAGTTATTATTAATACTAATCGGTCAAAAGTAATAATAACCACTTCTTTTGGTCAAAGTGAAAAATGAAAAGGGGAGATTTCCGTATCGTGATCTGTGGCAAAATAATCTTTGCAACTTCCTGACAGCTACCCGCAGGAAACCAAAAGGGAAAAAAAATTCACAGAAAGGACCAACTTGAAGGGTATCACTCGTAGCCACCCCCGGGCAAACATCCGCATGTTTTATTTAATTTTTTTTTTCCAATCAATTTGACACCATGACGATTGTAGTTGATGTGGCAGATCGCGATATGGAAATATCCCTATGAAAAAGCGAACGAATGACATTGACCAAACTTCATTGGTTATTATTAATAATAACCAGTTAATGTGATAAATTTGCATAAATTATTCTTTAACCGGTTTATTTGGTTATTATTAATATTGACCGGTTAGTATTAATATTAACCGACTATTGACCGCATTATATAACCGACTTATTGACCGTAACATATATATGTCGGGCAGAAAAATATTTTTCATTTCGAGGAGGAAGTTGTGTCAATCCTGCTGATAAAGTGTCAGTTTATTTCAGTTATATGTGCTTATTTTTTAGTAAATTGTTTTATTATTTTTAGCATGAACAGAGCCAGGATAGAGCACAAGACTTTAAAATTGACAAAAATTCCTATGCCTGTCCATATTGCTCTTACATTGGTAGAAGCTATTATAAACTAAAAAGCCACATGAAAGCACATGATAGAGAAAAAGTAAGTTTTTTTTTTTATAATTTGTTTCAAAATTAATGATTGGATAAATCAAGTATTTTAAGTATCAGCCTTAAATGAAATTATTGATATTATTGTTTAATTATTTATTGTAAGCTGATTTGGCATTTTGTCCAGAAATTTTTTTTTCTTCCAGGAAACAGAAAGAGACGAAAAAAACTGGAAGAAACTATGACAAATACAATTGTTTAGCAATAAGTACTAAAAAAACAGCTTAAATTTAATATAATACTAAAGAGTTTTGTACAGAAATTTAAGATAAACATAATATATCTTATTATTTTTGAGCCAGTTTTATTATTCATACTTAACAGTATTCTGATGTAAAAATTAGCATGCTATTTGCAATTGTAAATATGATATGTGATTTGTAGTGTATATGTTTAGTATGTTATCTCTTAACTTAAATATTAAATAAAATTTTATTTTCATGGTTTAAGAGGAATTCTTTATATAATTATAAAACTAGGTTTCATTATACTTATTTATGTAAAGTATTGAAGCAATGCAGTTATTTTCAACTTTTCCTTTTATTTTTTACCATTCTAAAAATGATATATTCATGATCTTAATCAATACTATTTTTAAAACTAAGTTGAGATAATAGAAAGGAAAAAAAGAACTTATGGTGCACCAGTGGATTTATGTAGGCAAAATCTTGAGTTGAATTGATATAAAATTTTAATTTTAAATCTTTGTTGATTTACTGATTCAATTAATAGTCACATTTTTTTCCTTATAAATTTTTTTTATGTCAATCTTTTTAAGTAGATATTTTCAGTTTGTTAGATCAACATAAGTTTTGGCTACTGTATGGTATGACATTATTTGGAAACTATACTAAAGCACACTTTGATATATGGTTCAAAATATACAGTTGCCATTAGCCAAAGGGCGAATAATATTTAAATATTTAAAAAAAATGGTTTTGTTTATTACTCATTACCCTATCCCCATTTTTGATAAATAAAATCTTATGGCGAATGATATTTTTAAAAAAACATTGACTTAATATAATTTTATCTTGCAATTATTTCTGATTTATTTTGTAACAAATAACTTTTATGTTTGATAAATTTTGTGTTGCATTATTGGTTCAAAATCTTAAACTCTTAAGATTTATTAATTGAAAACATATGCAACACTTGAATTTCACGTAAACCTACTTCAAGAAGTCAAGGAAATTTTTTTTGAATTTTAGAATTGAATCCTATAGTTATTTACCATATTTTGAAAAGTCCTTCATAAATGCTATGTATTAATAATATCGAAAGTTTCTTAATTGTTTAGAATTTTTAATTTTTGAAAATATATCCTCATGTTTTCAAAAGAGGCTATTAACACTAACAGGGTTCCCGCAGCCTTGAAAAAACCTTGAAAAGTACTTGAATTTCATTTTGATTTTCAAGGGCCCCTAGAAGTACTTTAAAATAATGTTAAATCCTTGAAAAATTTAAAATGACCTTGAAAAGTATCTGAAACTCTTAAAAACCGCCCCATTTTCCGCATTTCTGTGTTTAACATCTGACGCACGTTAGTGCGAGAGAATGACTTTCCTACCTTTCTGATGATGACGTGTGCTGTCCACACTTATCAGTTGCGCACGTCACGATTTCCCTCTTTGGTCAACGTGGTCCTCAGCAAAGACCGGTTTGACTTAGCTCTGGGTTTGACCCTATTGTAGTCCCTGCTTTTAACTCAAAGAGAGAAATATGAGTAGTTGGACTTGGAAGGAGCTTTTTCCCCCTGCAGTAGACTCCTGAGCAGATCTGTTTTTAAGGAAGGATCCAGGCTCCGAGTTCCAATGGGGCCCCTGAAATTTATCCCATTTCGTTTTTTTTTTTTAATCCTAACTGATTTGTTAAAAACAAAAGTATTAGCTAGTGAAAAAGATTGAGGTGAAATAAATAATTGGTTCAGCCATGGGTCACGTCAATAGCGACATGTTGCAAATGATGGAAGAATACTTTCTTGTAGAAGGGGACTTCTAAAGATAACCCGAAACTTTATTTTGAATGGAATGATTAGTTTTACTCACTTGCTGCCCCTGCTACATGATTCCGGGAAAGGGGATTATTGTATGCTAGCCAACAACAGTAGAGCAATGCTGAATGTTTCTTCTTACTTTTGAAAAATGAAATTTTTATTTGACAGAAAATTTGAATTGTGTGTTTCAAATAATACTTGCTTTCTTTAATGTATTGACTTTACCTGCTTTTTGAGAGGCATTTTTTTTAAAAATCTAATACAAATAAAAGTTTAAAAAACTAACTTAGTCAATTGTTATTTTTCTTTTAAATAAAAGCAATATAAAATTTTTAAATTCAATGAATAAAAAAATATTAACAGTAATTCTATATATACTGCAAAAATTCGTTTATGAAATAAATAAAAAATTTATAGCTACTATCTAATATAATCTTATGAAAATATATTATTATTAATTTTAAAAAAATTTATTTTATGATTATGTTTTAGTCAGTTCAGTTATGATGACATTTAGTCAAATTGAAAGGCAAACACAAAGTGCGTACGATTAATGCTACTGAAAAAAAAAATTCTAGTATGATTGATTAATTAAAAAAAGAATCACAGGTTAATTAAAACAGTCAATTCTATATATATTGCAAAAATTAATTTGAAATAAAAAAAAATTCATAGCTACTATTAAATATATTATGAAAATATATTATTATCAATTAAAAAAAAAAATTTTGATGACGTTTAATCAAATAGAAAGGCAAACACAAAGTGCGTATGATTAATGCTACTGAAAAAAATTTAATAAATTCAAGTATGATTGGTTAATTAAAACAGTCAAAGTGACGAAAATTGTTAGGAAGAATCTATCAGAAGATTTTAAGGTGAAAGTTGGCAACTGTTTCAATTTAAAATGACTGACTGGTAATTAATTTAAAATGCTAATTAAGCTGGGACAATAATTGATTAATTTTCTTTAATAGAGAAGTGAGAAGTGGTCAAAATTTTAAAATTATATTTAAGAACAATTTAAATTTCACTGTCTAAATGCTTCTTCCACTTTAAATATTTAAAAAAATTCTCCTGTCAGAGTTGTTTTTATGTATCTCATTATTACAGTACTATATAGAACACTCCCCCCCCCCTCCCCCATCTTCCCAGTGATTATGTTGTAGAAGTTCAGCTTTTTTTATTTGTGTCCGCTTTATTTGATTCTTTTTTCAATCATATTTTACTACAGACATTCAAAAATTATTTATTATATTTGTTAATGATAGTTTTGTTCTTTACATATCATTTAAGATGCATGAGTTTTTTACTAATAAATATCTTTTAATAATTTTAAGTAGTATGTTTTCTATTTTCTTTACTCTAACTGTAGATTTGTTATTATAAATAAATTTGAATGTACTTTGTTTTAATTTTTGTATAGATTGTTTGAAATGTTCCTCTTTTCTTCATGACTTGTCCGGATCTTTGCATATTTAGAGATTGTATACCTAGCTTAAAATAGGCCTTATGTAAAATTCAAATCTGACATTTTTATGCATCATAAATTTTATCCCTGACTTGATGTCAATCACCCTTTGCTTTTTTTACACTTAGATTACAGAGCAACGGAAGTTTTATTTTTCAGTACTGCTATTATCGTCTAACATTTATCATCAACTAACTATTATCGTCAAGACATTTTGGTTTAAAATTTTAAATTTTTGTCTATCTTTTACTAAAATTTAAGTCCTTGAGAATTTTAAATAAGTCTTAAAAAGTCCTTGAAAAGTGCTTGAATTTTATTTTTAAAGTAGAGCATGAACCCTGACTAAACATACCATAACTTTTGCATCAAAGACGCGCTTATCATCTTATCGTTTTTGCACATTTGACTTTATGATTTTTTCAAACAATAATATACACTTAATATTCTATTATTATTTATTTATTTTGTATTTTGTTTCTTTCGAATAATACTTGTGGTGTACCTATTTCTACTGCAGTCAGTCATTTGACCGGGAGAACAATTTATTGCTCTATAAGGTTATTGGATCAGAAATTACGATGTAATGCTTGTTCAGCGTATTATATTCGATGAGTTGCATATTTCTGCAAAGACTGATGCGTAGTTAATCAGAATAACTGTGAATTTAAATTTCAAGAAAGCTCCAAAAATTTTAGATTGGCATTTTTGTGTAAGAAAAAGTGACAAAAACTAAATGTTTTGGTAAGTAGCTTATATTTTATTTTGATAGCTTTACTTCATTTCTAACTAACTGTTAGATTTTACTCAGAAAAATTCTGAAACTATCAAGACAACACAAGTTCTTAGGAGAATTAATATTAATTAGAAGAATTATAATTCTTATATATTCTTATAATTTTAAGAATTATGGAAATTTTGAGAAAGTACCAAAAATTTTAGATTAGCGTTTTTGTGCAGGAGAAAGTGTCAAAAACTGAATGTTTTGGTATGCTAGTAGCTTATACTTTATTTTGATAGCTTTACTTCATTATTAACTAACTGTTAGTTTTTACCCTGAAAAATTTCGAAACTATCAAAACAGCACAAGTTCTTAGAAGAATTAATATTAGTTATAGGAATTATAGAAATAATAATAATTAAGAGAATTGTGTTTGCGCAAAATGTACAATGAAAGCACCCTGTATATGTAAAAAATGTGTTGAGTAATGAATTAAAAATTCTTATTCTTTGTGTTTGTTATACATAAAAATTGACGATATAAAATTTTGTTTAATTATAATAAAGTTTTTTTTTAGTTTATTTCCTTCCTAACATCCGTGTTCATAAATACAATCAACAAACATGAAGTCCGGTCATTTGACCGGCTATGGTAGAAATAGTTATACATTAAGTGTTGCTATGTTTAGTGTTAAAAATGCTACTACTAGCTTCTGGTTAGTGACAAAATTTCCTAATTTCGCCCTTTAGTTTGATACCTAATTTTCAGCTTTGATGAAAGTGTGCACTATATTGTCCTCAGCCTTTCATGTAGAAAGTTATGATTTTGTATTAATTGTCTGTTCTTTCTCTTATTAGGTGTATAAATGTATACTAAGCACTTGCGGTCAAATGTTTAATGAGTTGGATCCATTTCTTGAACATACTAAATCTCATGAAAATGAAATGACGTATAGATGTCATGAATGCAACAAGAGTTTCATCTCACTCTTTGAACTCGGTTCTCATCAATTTACACACAGTCTCTATCCCAATTCTCGAGCAAGATCGAGTCGCAGGTACAATAAAAACTATTACATTTTTTTTTTAAATCCAAGCGTCTATTTACACTATTATTAAATGTCATTTTTTTAATCAGTGTAATGAATATGGATAAGTACATTTCTTTCAGAAAAACATTGTCTTTTTTTTCATAAATAAAAAATTTTTGTAAAGCTTTTCATGGTTCTTCTAACATAATATTTGTTGAAATAAGTGCTCTTCATATTAAAAATTTAGCCTTTATTTTTTGACTCAATTGGATTTTTGTTCTTCTGGTCTTTATCTATGTTTCAATAGCAAACTATTAATATTTTGTTTTGGGTGTTCTAGTGTTATTTATAGTTAAAGGTATGTACTGCACTTTAAAAAAAGTATTTTTTCTAACCATCTATTTGTTTGATTTTTTTTCTTGGTTTTTCCTTCTGCAATTCATATTTAAGTAAACACAGTCAGCACGCTTAATTCCATCTCCTTGTTATAAGGAACAATACATAAAGTTCCTTTTGCTTTTCCATACATGCAATGCTATTTTAATACCCATTATAACATCTACCTTAATGGTTCATTCTAATATAGTGCATATATTTATTGTCTGCTTAATTCCCAACATGTTTTTATCAATGCTGTTGATATATTTATCTAATGAAAAGCAAACTGATGAAAACTCTTAATAATGGGTTCCTTATGGATGCTAAAATTGTATAGTTGTGATGAATTCAATTAAAGATGAGGATTATAAACATAAAATTAAGTTACTCTTGAAAAGGAAACTTTTAAATTTCTCGAATAACAACTTTTCTTTCTTTTTTTTTTCTTTTTTAATGATTGTTATACAATTTCTATTCCAAGTCTTAAATGTTGCAATCTTAAACAAATTTTGAAACCTTAAGCAAGAATCAAATTCATTTAAGTTTTATGCAATAAGTCTTCTAATTTTATATAAAATTTCAGACTTGTGTTGGTGAAATGCTAACCAAAAGAATAGTTTCAAAAATCAGTGTTCTTTGAAAATAATTGCTATGTTAAGAAACTTATTGTTAAATTTTCGTCTTGTTAGTAGGATCAAAATGAATTCTGTTCAGCTGAATTTTTAAAGGTTGTGTTTAGAACACTAAATCATTTATTGGTATACCCGAATGCAAATTACTTTGGTATGAATGATCCGCCAAAGACCTCTTTTTAATCTTTAAATGGTCCTCGAAAATCCTATTTTTAACTAACTTTTACCCTTTTCTTTGGCTATAACTTTTTGGGAGTCCTTTTTCTGGTCTTGCCATGGGAAATCCTTTGAGCCCTATACTTAGTGACATCTATATGCATTATTTTGAGAGTTAACTATTCAAAATCTTAACTTTCCCCTTTTATAAAAGATACGTTGATGACAGTTTTATAATTGTAATTTAGATCAAATTCTTAATGTTATGAACAGCATTGATTCTTGCATTAATGTTATGAACAGCATTGATTGATTCTTGCATTCATCTTTGAATTAGAGTTTGATCAAACACTTCCTTTCTTAGATGTTCTTGTGACTCGGAATGATAATTCATTATATACTACTGTCTTTCGTAAACCTTTTGCTGTTTCTCTTCCCCCTCACTACAAATCCTCCCACCCTCCCAACCAAAAACTTGCATCTTTTCGGTCTTTTCTCTACCGTGCGGTAAATATTTGTTCTAACATTGATTTTCTTGATGCTGAATTAAATTACATCAAAGCCATTGCTCATGACAGAGGTTATTCTCCTAACATTATGGATAGTATTTATAAAAACTTAACTAAACAATCACCTACCAATAAACCTTCCAAAGAATTTTCTAAAAATTTAGTCATTTTACCCTGTTTTCCTAAAATAAGTCGGCAAGTTGCTAATATCCTAAAGAAGTTTGATTTTAATATTATTTTCAGTCCCATTAATAAGATAAAATTTTCTAATCTCAAACAGCCCATTGACCGTCAAAGTAGCTGGGGTATATACCAAATTAATTGCCAATGCGGCCTTTCATATATTGGCCAAACTAAGCGTGCCTTAAAGTGCCCTTTCAAGGAACATGATGCCTATGTCAAAAAGCACGAATTTAAACGCTCATCTATTGCCCAACATTGTTGGGACTCTAATCATAATTGTGATTTTTCTTCTTCTAAAGTTATTCAAAATTGTTCTTCAATTTTTGATTTAGATTTTTATGAATCCTATAATATTTTCAAAAATTCCAAACTGTTGGTCAATGACCTATCCAGCGTTCCTTATCTTTCTCCTGTATGGAAATCTATGATTAAACCTAACTAACCCCCCCTTTTTGTTCCTTGCTTCCCATTCATTGTCATCCTTTCACCCTTCCCTCCTATTGGCCGTTGCTCTAACCCCCTTGTGACGTCACCTTTCTCTATATATTTACCCTATTTTCTCTCATTTCTCTCTGTTGCACTCATGAAGGTTACCCTTTGAGCATCCGAAACAGCTGTCTGCATTTAATAATATTTTTGTGCTCTTTAGCGTTGTTTACCTTAGTTAGCCCTTTTTCTGTTTAAACAATTATATACAGGGTATCTGCGCACCTGAAAAGTCATGAGAAATCATGAAAAGTTATGAATTTCGGTATTGAACAAAATTTGTCATGATTTTAACTATTTTTTTTAAAAAAAATCATGGAAACTCATGAATTAAGGTCGCCAAAAAATCTAATTTTTAAAATAAAATCCCCCCCCCCCAATTTCATGGTGTTTCGAATATCTGAATTTCTAACAAAATCCCCACTCACAGTCATATTTTATTAAAACATAAAATGTTTTATCATGTTCTTTAAAAATTATGGTGTTCCTTCAAAAAATGAAAGAAAAGACATCAATTCTTGGGCGAATTATCTTTTGAACTTCTGGGATTTCAGAATTTTTGTTATTATTTATTTTTTAAAAATTTTATCAATTTAAAATTCTAGCTGAAGCAGGCCGGTCATTGGCGATTTTTTTTTTTTTAATTCCGAAATGAGAACAGAAAAATCGGGAGTATTTTTCCCCTTTCGAATGAACAAGAAAAGTATCTTTAGAATATAATTCTGCAGAAGAAAAAAAATATTTGCTTTTGTATTTTTTTTCAGCTATTTTATTGCTTCAACTCTTTCTTTACTCTGTTTTTTAAATTTGAAATCTATAAATATGAAGATGCAGAGTTTTGGTTATACCTATTATTTCAATTAATATTATTATAATGCTTTTTTTAATTTATTGTTGTGTTTTTGTCGGAGAAAAAAGTAACTTTGTTAAGTCATGAAAAATTCTGAGAATTAGTCATGGAAAGTTATGAATTTGAAAATCTATAATGTAGCAGATACCCTGTATATACCTTCACAAAAAATAGACCTTGACTCTCTGACAAAAATATTTTTTTGATGTCTGATAGGTTCTTTCAGTGCAACTTATGCCTCAACAAATATGCTACACCTGCAGCTCTAGACCATCACCTTGCCACCTCTTCACACACCTACAACTGTTCCTGGTGCGACAAAGTGTTTCCCTGCGAACGATATTTGCGTCGCCATCTCCAAATACACTCTGAATCTGAATCATTCACGTGCGATGAATGTGGAAAAGGCTTCAAGACTGACAGTTATCTCAAAGTTCACAAACTCGTTCATAGCGAAGACAAGCCGTATGAATGTAACGTGTGCAAGGCTGCTTTCAACCGGAAAGACAAATTGAAACGCCATGCACTCATACACGAGCCGGTCAAGCGTTACAAATGTCCTTTCCGAACGCACAGTGGGTGTCCAAAGGAATTTAATCGTGCCGACAAACTGAAATCTCACATTTTAACTCACAGCTGTCCTAAACCGTTTGCTTGTAGCATATGTGATAAAAAATTTACCCGTAAGAACTATTTAAATGATCACTTTAAACAATGTCATGCCGACGAACCGACACTCGAGATATCTAGTCCTGGCATGACGGACTCGGATGACTCGAAATCGTGCAAACTAGAACTCGATCAAAAACCAATTAAAAAACCCTATTATCGTTCACGTAGACAGAAGAAGATTAGAGTGTTACTGGGTGATAGTTGTGCACCCAGAAAAAGGAGTAGACCGAAAAACAGACCTTTAACACTTAATGATGCCGGTGACAAAGACGGTGACAGTAGTTCGGAAATAGTCGACGACATCCCCACAGCTCACATTGAAATCATATCCGCCCATGGGACTCTAGTTGGTGCTTCAGAATTGACTCAGATATCATTACCAGACATGAATTATAATGATTTGCAGTTTGATTCTGCTGAGGACGAAACTGGCATTCCTAGCGCTCCTCCAATAGTTGTCGACACTATACACTCGACCAGTTCGTCTACTCTACTGTCCGGTGATCTGCAGAGTGGGGATGAAATTACAGACTACAGTTGATAAAAAAAACCTAGAAGCAATTAGTGATCTAAAAATGGCTTTTAGTGATGCAACTAATATATGAAAATAGTTTATTAGTTGCTTAAATACATTAGAAAATGGTCTCATCATTATAAACCAAGAGCCCGTGAATGACGGATTTTCTGTTATACTATAAAGGCTGTAAATTTTTCTATGCTAGTACACTAAGGTGGGTAAAAATGGTGGGCTATTATTAACTTAGAGTTGCACTGACTTCAGCAGGTGGCAAAGGTGCACAAAATGGGACCCTACTTACATCATTTTATAAAAGCTGGATTTTTTATACCTATATAACTTGGGCAACTATTTTAAGATGTTTCCCTGTACATTCTGGAAATTACCTGCCTAGCACCCTTAAAGGTTAAGAAAATGAGAACCTACTTGCACCATTTTATGAAACCTAACCTACCTATTTCTTAGCGGACAGTTTGCGTACTGGGGACAAATGCTACAGAGTTGAACATTAGTAGTCGTAAACCCAAAACTTGAGTGGGCTGTTCAGCGACAGTTATTAAATAACCTTAGACAGTGTCCAGTAGGTGATTTCCTGCATGCGAACTGTCCAGCTATTAGGGAATTATCTTAAAACAGTTGCGCAAATAACATAGATAAATTTCAGATTTTAGAAAAAGGTGCAAGTACTATAATAATTTAGTAAGCTTTAAAGGTGTTCAACAGATACAGTTAAACTCCATTATAGTGAACCTTAAAGGGACTGAAATTTTGATTCACTATAACCGTGAGTTCACTATCCGTACTGCAAACAATTTTAACTAATTTTTCCGAACTGCTCCCTTTTATTACACATTATTTAAATGAATAAAAAGAAAAACGAAACTAATTAAACAATGTGCAGTAACAAATATTGTGTTAACTTTCATTTTTTATTGCTCTTCGTCTTTCGTATAAAAAATTTAGGGATGAGAAACTGAGACAGAAGAAGCAAACAAGATAAACTTTTGGCTACATCCCACTCAATAGTTGGTTTTAAAAATCGATATATGTATTTTCTGTAGAAATTTCACAATTTGCAAGAAATGAAGACAAAAAAATCAGTTAAAGACAGAAAAAAGTTCATAATAACCAATTTCCTCTCTTCTTTTGGTTCACTATATCCGGGAGTTCGCTATAGCGGGGTTTGGCTGTAGTTAGAAATATTGAAACTGCCTGACAGGTGATCAGAAATTTCAAAACTGTCTGATAGTGGGTTAGGAACTTCGAAACTATTCTGCTGAGGTTGGTACAGTCCCATTTCATTATCTTTAAGGGTGCCTGGCAACTAGTACCCATCACGCAAACTGTCAAATCATCTTAAAACTGTTACACAAATAATACATATAAAATTCGACTTTTATCGAAATACGTAAGTAAGGTCTTATTTTCTTAAACTTTAAGGATGTTCAGCTACTTGGGGAACATCTTAAAATATTGCCCTAAATATTTCAGCTTTTATTAAATGAAGTAAGTAGGGTCTTATTTTGTGTATCTTTGCCACCTTGTTACCTGCCAAAGCCAGCGCAACTCGAGATCAACTACTGTACTTACTGCAAGCAATTTTCAGCCTTACATAGGTCTGCCATTCATAGGCTGTTGGACTATTAGTTATTTTTGTTATTATTTAAATTGAATGTTTGATTTGAGTGAAGAGAAATGCAACATGATTTATCAAAGTGTATAATTTTAATTGCATCAAATGTTTTAGTTATGTCAAGGAAAAGATTCTTGGGCTATTCGTAATTCCGTCTGGGATTTTTGAAGACAATACTAAAAAAACAACTAAGATGAAAGCAATAAAAATTGACCTGATGCAGAAACAAATGAAGCTTTATTTAGCCTTAAAAGGTGTTCTATGCTTGAACCCATGATACTCCAATTCCTACCAGGCTTTAATCAACATAGTACTGTGGTATTGTCAGCATGTGTAATTTTTTTTTACGGTACCATATATTGAAACTTTGTTTTCAAGGATTAGTCTGGTAAATAAGCAGAAAAGCTGAAAATCGAAGTTCAAAAATATTTTGTGCAAAACACTTTAAATTGTTGAAAAAAATACCAAAATGTTTAGCAAGAAAATGTGCATTTATTAAGCTCTTATATCCATAGAATATTATCAACATTTTTATTAAAAAAATATTGATGGGTGATCTATTTTTAAATACCTGATGTGAAAATCTTTCATTCGATCCTGACAATTTTTTCAGAATTTTACATAGTTAAATTGGAATTTACCGAATTTCTTAAATCGTGTGAATATAAATCGCAATATGTAATTTTAAATCACGTGACTGCGAATCATGATTTATAGTTTTAAATCACATGAATAAGAATCATGATGTGATTTTATCTTGTATTTGTTTTGGTAGGAAATATCATAATAAGCTAATCTTTTTTCAGGAATGTGAGAAAGCGAAACTTACTTTGGAGAGGTGGTATTGTTCTTTTTTTTTAATAGAAAAAAAAAGTTTAAAAAACTCATCCCCGTGATTTTTTAACCCCTTTGTTGTGTGATTTAGCTTATCACATATGATATAGTCTCATATGTATGAAAGAATAACATATGTTTATACTGTTGATTATGCTTTGATTTGGTAGATCATATATGATATAGTCTCATATGTATGAAAGGATTACATATGTTGTTTATACTGTTAATTGCGCCATGTCGGAGTCTTACTGGAACCGTACTAACACATTGATCAAGGGTTCACACATAGAACAACTGTAAGAATTGTGAACAAATATCATCCCGTTGATCTTTCCTCCTTTTTTCTTATTTTATTTTTTCATCATATTTTATATAATTTGTTCATTCTCTTACCATGAATTATAAATCTTGTTTATGTTTTTTGTGGTATAATCATTTTCTGAGTCAAATGCCACCAACTTGTACATTCAATCTCATATTTATTTCAAATTCAAATGTTAAGGATCGAAAGTTCTTATTGCGTACCATAAAAGATTTTAGTGTGAGTTATTTGAATTTTTCATTATATGAATAATAAATTTCATTATTTATTTTCATATTAAATTAATATGAATTATTAAAAATCTCAAAAGTATTGCATAAATACCATTTATTTATTTTTGGAATACGGTTTGCTTTATAAAAGATAATCTGGCTTTGAAAAATGTAAAATTTTTACATGCCTTTCCGGGCATGTTAGTCTGCTAAAAAAATACATGCCCAAGTATATTTTTCAATTGCCTACAAATAAAAACATGTGAATATATTTATGAAAAAGCATTGCATCAAACAAAACATTTACAACATTATATTGACATCAAAAGTTTTATTTGAAGCAGAAATCAGAAGTGTAAAGTATTATTATTAGCATCTAAGTATAGAGCTTGAAAAGCATTGAAGTAAATTCAGAACATTATACTTAACAAGAAGTAGTGAAATCAAACCTATAATGTATTATCAACAATTACCTGCTCACAGTGTTTTAAACTTTTATTTATTTATTTTAATTTATTTATTCACTTTTTGTTTATTATACTTGGGTTGTAAGGAATATCCGGCCCCTTTGCCAATTGCTCGGTTGGCCAAATAATTGGTTAAATATTCGGTATTATTTGTAAAAGTTTATTTTGGGTTGAATTTAAATAGATTTACTAGAGAATAATCTAAAATCATATTTTTTACAATACATTATTCGAATTTTTTTGTACACATATGTTCTAAAACTTGTTCATTTATGTTCTGAGAAACAAGTGGAAAAGCAAAATTTGAAGAGTTGAAACTCGATTACTTTATACTGATTAATGAGTTTTGTATTGATTCTTTTAACTCTATGCAGGTAAATGTGATGTTTTATCAGCACTTTAAGTTTTAAAAATTGAGAACTTTTGATTTTTTTTATTTGTTCCATTTTTGCTTGTTTTTCTGTATTAGTGGAGCATTTTAATTTAGCGTTTCTAATGGACTTTATTCTTTGGTTGTCACTTTTTTCTTCTATGGTAAGATAGATAATCAGTAACATGGAAAACTGTGATTCTCAACATTAAAATTATATTTCAGAACAATACTAAATAATTTTTTTTTCAGTTTCTCTTTAGCTTATGAATGTTATTCTTTTATAGTAACTTTTTTCTGAAAATATGGCAACGTAACAAAGTTAAATTGAGATTTTTACCTTTAAATCTTTTATTTAAAAATTAACGTTTTTTTTTTCGATTTCTCTTTAGCTTTTTTATTGATTTTTCTTTTTATCAACGTTTTTATTATGACATATCTAATGAACGTTATTCTTTTGTAGTGACTTTGTTCTGAAAATTCCATTAACATTACAAAGTTAAATTGATATTTTTAGCTTTAAATCTTTTATTTAAAAATTAAGAGCCGTTTTTTTTTTATTTCTATTTAATTTATTCTTTTTTTAAAAATTTGTTTCCACAGATGTTTTTATTATAACATGGCATTTAAGAGAGTTTCTATTGGACTTTAAACATTTTTTTTTCGTGAAAATACGGTAATTGGAAAACAGGTGTTTAGCCTTAAAACTTTGTTCAAAAATTAAAATCGATTTTTAATTTTTCTGTTTTGCTTTTGTATATAATCTTTTTTTTTTATGGGCATTATGTGCATTTTTAAAATCGTTTCTGATAGTCATTGTCTCTTTTAACGTCTTCTGGGTAATATTTTTGGCATTGTAGTTTTGTTTTAAGAATTAAGACAATATTTTTTTTTTTTTCTATTTCCCTTTTTTTTTCAACTTTACATTTGTAAATTTTTTAAAATGGTTGTTGGTCAGTTTTTTATTTATATTAAATATATCTAATTATCTTAAATATTTCTGATTATCTTAACCCCTTGGCATATCATTTCTTGATATAGAAATGATCTTTGATAGCACTGAAAACAACAACTCGCAATGGAATGTTAATAGAGATGCCAACTGCTCCGGACAAGCCAAAATCATTTTTAAAAAAACGGTAAATAACTACAAACTAAATTTTGCAAATATTTTACTATTTTTGCTTGCTTTTTAAAAGGTATAGCATGACATAACTACTATAAAGTGGTGAATTATATAAGCCTTCGAATTATTTAGGAATAGTGGTGGGTATAAAATCTGCACAATTGAATTTATTAAACCAAGAATCACAATTGATAAACTACCACTTTAAAATATTTATTTGCTGTCTGGAGCAAGTTGGCATCTCTGTGTTGATGACGTCTGAGACACGTCAATTATTGTTTTGACATTAGAACCAAATGATGTCTCTCGGACGTCTTCGTATGTCAAGGGGTTAATATATAATATCTTAAACATTTTTATTAAAGATTATTTTTTCATTTACCCCATACCAATAATTCAGCTAAGTTTTGATTATTTTTCAATAACGACTAAACTTATTGATATATAAAAAATAATATTTATTAATGATTTTTTTTTTAATGTTGCTATTCGGCTACAGAATATTCAGTAATTGGCCAAATCCGTACTATGTACAGCAATATGGTTAAACCGTTTTTCTTTTTTAGTGAAAATGATCATGACTACTAGATATACAAAGAATAAGCTACATTTGCTTAATAAATATTTATTTTTATAATATTGAATTTCTTATTTAGGTCTTATTAATGTTTTTTTTTTCTCCTCTGATCTTATTTATTCCATAAACCTTTCATCTTGACTATTTTTGTACAAATTTGAGTGCCGCTTAATCAGTATTTTATGGTATTTCTGATTGAATATTTGCATGCCCAATTTGGTATGTAAGGGTTAAAAATGTATGTCCAATCAAAATTTTTTCAAGCCTCTGGATTTTCGAGCAATCTAATTTTTCAGCTCTGATATTCTTTTTAGCAATATTATTAACTTATGTTTCTGCTTTTAAACATATGAAGAAGTTTTATTGCATGTAATCACAAATTTTAATATTTTTATCTCATTGGATTTAAAATAACATAAATCATTTTAAAACATTATGCTCTAAAATTAATTTAGACTTAATAAAAAAAATTCTTGAGTCTTAGGACATCTTCTTGCTGGCAGACCTAAATATTTTGTGCTTAAAATATTATTTGAATTTGATGTTTACAATTTGATGTTGTTGTTTACAATTTGAATTTAATGTTTGAGCAGCCATAGCTAAGTGGTTAAAACCACTGAGCTGTCATTGTGAAGGACCTGAGTTCAATCCTCAGTGGTGGTTTGTGCCCAATACTGACCACATTGCCCCAATCATGCTATTGGTCCGACATTGTAATCTCAACCTCTATGATCCCCTGACCCACAATGGGCTGTTGCATGAAAACTTAATCTTTTGTTGTTTATTAATTAAGTTTATTGCATATTATTATTGTGTCAACTAAAACTTTTATAAAGTTGATGTATCAAATTGATGAAAATACTACTACTTCATAATCATGTCAAAATTAAAAGTAATATCTGAAATTTTCTGGTCAAATTTATTAGATATGTTTGAATAGAATCTCTGAATAATTGTTGTAATTTGATAAATGAACTTGAAAAAGTAAGCATAGAAATATGTATATAAAAAAAAGATTTTTNAACTTTTATAAAGTTGATGTATCAAATTGATGAAAATACTACTACTTCATAATCATGTCAAAATTAAAAGTAATATCTGAAATTTTCTGGTCAAATTTATTAGATATGTTTGAATAGAATCTCTGAATAATTGTTGTAATTTTATAAATGAACTTGAAAAAGTAAGCATAGAAATATGTATAAAAAAAAAAGATTTTTCATTATAAAAAAAAAAAAAGAAGTTCCTATATTTATGACGGGTAAAATATTGTGAGTACATATTGAAATTCAGTACACTGTTCATTAATGAAATGTTATATATTTATTACAATTACTAATTCTATATTATTTCAATTAAAGTTTATTATTTTCTAAGTTCATTGCTTATTTTACGGGAGCATATAGAATTTTACAGAGATTTTGTAAATTTATTTGATATTTTTATTCTAATGTATCCTTTCTTCAAAAAAGATTGTAAAGAGAATACCCTTAAAGATTAAGATAAGATTGTAAAGAAAACTCCCCCTCTTTGTTGTGATTTATACTTTACTTTAGCATGTTTATTTCCTCCTTAAATTCTACTCATTGATTTTTTTTTTTTAATCTAACTTTTTAAAAAAAATAAAAATTATAGGTTTCAATTTTAAAAGTCAAAATTTTTAGTAAGTTTATATTATTTTAGCATTGGAATGGAAAGTAAATAATCCGGCTCTTGTTTTTCTCTCCTGTTATTCATTATGAAACTTCATATGTCAATGTTGTGTATACTTGTTAAATATTTATTCCTTTTTTGTTTTAAGTATAAAAATGAGTGTTTGCATAATACTCATTATTCCATGCTTTTAACTAATTCACACTTTTACAAATGACTTGAAAAATAATATTTATTATGTAGTATGTCCTGTTTAGGTGCTAATTTTTTTTTAAAGAAACTTAAAAAATCATATTATATCAAAAATGTGTATTGTGAGAATGAAAGCTCGGTTTTAATCTTTGTATGTTCTTGTTAAGTAATCGTAATTTTTAAAAAAAATAATAAAATAGAGTAGCAATAAATTGAGTTAATTGAAATCCTATTACGTGGATTTTATTATCAAAAAAATATATATATATTAAAACCAATTCAACCCATTAACTCTTTGAGTGTTAATGGGTTACACAAATACACAAATTGGTTGAAAAAATATACACAAATTGATTGAAAAACACATTTGCAACTGTTTTTAATCGATTTGTGTATATTTTTTAATTAATTCCTGTCAGGCCAAGCACACTGCTTAGAAGCACTTGTATTCTGGTAAAACAATGAAAAGTGCACTACAAAGAAATTAAAATAAATAAAAATTGTGGAAATTTTAAATAAATTTTCAATTATTGCTTAAAACAATGCCATTTTTTAGTTTTGTATCATGTTTTAATCTGTCATATTTTACACCGGTGACTGACATGGTACTCAATGCGTAAATCACTTGTTTGTTATCAAAATAATATCACTTGTTTCAAAACATTATTTTATTTTAACATTTTATTTACATTTGATTCAATCTACTGTGAATAATTTATCAGCCTTCCCTAAATGTAGAATTAAAAAATGAACTATAATTAATATACACTTTTTTTTATTTCAAATCAAAGAAAAATAGGTTATAAAATGTAAAAATGATCTGTACTTAATGCTCTGATACTATTCATTAGTTTTCAATTTAAATTACAATTTCAATAAAAAGAGCAGTGAAATTTATAATTTATTTTATGCTTGTACAGAGAATCAATTTTTAGTAGTGTTTTAAATTTTTTTGTCTCCCTTCTTTTAATCTTTGTACATTGCTGGTTAGTATTACAATACAAATTGTATGAATTTATTATGTTTACTGGATGTTTCGTATATTCTTAATCATATCGCTCTGTTCAATAAAAAGTTTTTTTTCATATAAATATTAACAGGAGATAAACATTTAATCATAATTATACAGCTTACTGAAAGAGATACTTGATTGAATATGAGAAATCATTAAATGTCTAAATTCTCTTTACAATACTTATTTTTAGATTAAATATCAGCTTATACAAAGGCATTTAGAATCAGAACATAGCAAGTTTTTAAATGTTTCAAATTGTCGCTTAAACCTCCGAGAGACAATCCCGAGAATAACTTACTCTCAATTTACCCGTGGCCTGAAAACAAGTCTGTGACAGAAAAGAAAGAAAAAAAACTCTTTTTTTTCTTTTTTTTAAATGCCAATTCTCCTAGGCTGCTTTAAGACAATTGTTGTAATAAAAAAAAAATTTTAAAAAGCTGAGAATTATCCTAGAACCTCACATGATTATTTTTTGTATCAACTCAAAAAATAGTGCAAATTTGACTTTTAAAAAAAAAGAAGAAGAAAAATCTACCTAAAGGCAGTTCCTATTAGCATATTTTTAGGCCTTGTGAGAAACAGACCTCCTCCATGTTAACCTACATAGAATTAAACATCCAGAATTTATTAATTTTTTTTATTCAATTACTAATTAATGTTTTTGAATAAATTTAGTTGCATTTTATTCAATGAAATGCGATCTATTGAACTTAGTTCCCAAATTTTGATGTTATTATGTATTTTTATAAAATTCGGTACCTTAGTTCAATGAAACAAATTTTAATGAATAAAATTAAACAAATATTATTAAAAAAAACTGATTAGTTACTAAATAAGTAAGGAAATTCCAGTCAAATAATTCTTCGTAAATTGCCATGGAAAAAGTAAAATCATTTATCTGTTTCTAGGGAATCTTAAAGAAAAGCATTAATTTTTAAAATGTTCGTCTACTTTTTATTACTTTCTTTGATGGTTTAAAAATCATTGTTTTTAAATTTAAATCGTAAGTTTTTGATATTTTATCTGCAAACTAATGAAAAATTATTTAAAAACAGAGAATATAAAAGAAGCTTATACTGTGTTATATATATTTTTTTTTAAATTACATTATTTTCAAAACTATGCTTTAAATAGAAATTTGCAACTGTTTTTAATCAATTTGTTACAAATTTCATTTTTACTTGTTATGAATATTTATATATTTCCTACATTGGAAAGGTAATAGAAAATTATAGATGTGCATTTCTTTCATCAAATAATGAGAAAAAAGTTTTTTGTTACTTTTTGATGACAAAGTATTAATAACTGTACATGTCTAATCTGTGATATTTATCAAATGATGTATTCATTTCATGTATTTTATTTATTTCATTTGAAATGTGTATTTGTTCATAGAGCTAAAATAAATTATTCACAATTATTTTACGTAATGTTTATTAAACATGTGATAATGTATGTGTGTTTAGAGGCGATAATGTATGTATGTATGTACAGGTAATAAAAAGTATCAACTCCTCATTTTGGAAGTAATTCATAATCAACCAGACATAAAATCAAATATATCTTTATCAGAGATATAGTTTCTTTTTTAACTTTTATGTTTATTTTTGGATATAGATATTATATTTAATTTAAAATTGCATTTGTTTTCCCATAATTTTCTTTAAAATTTTTAATTAAAAATTCGAACTTAAACCAAATCAATTAAACTAATGAGTCCAAAAATAAAAGGTTATGTCTATTTCTGTTTGAACAAATGGTAAAGGTATGTTGCTTAATGTCTTTACATTTATTTTCCAATAAACTAAACTAAAAAATTTTTAATAACTCAACTAATAAAATATTATACAATCAAAAATATTTTTTTTAAATATTGTTTTAATCTTTTATATATTTTTTCAAACCCTCTGAATTTTCTATTCCAATCAAAATGAGAAAAAAACAAAATATCTGTTAAAAGTTTTTGATTCATTATTAGCTTCTACGACTCTTTATATTTTTGATTTTAAATCTTTAAAGATAGGTTGACTAAAATTTCAATCATTTCTCTCAGCTTTTTTTTATAAAAAATAAAAAAATTTGGCACTTTAAAATTAAAACAAATCACTTAAAAGTGCCTTTTATAAATAGTTGATCAGGAACATTTACAAAAAAACATAAGTATAGAATCTTATTATGTATTCCTGCGATTCAACAAAAGGCGTGTTAGGAACTACACATTCTTTATTATTATAACTTATAAACCCCTAGCAAATACTTTTTTTCTGACTGTTTCAGTAAAGTAATTTTCAAGAAGCTTAGTAAAAATTCTGCACGCAATCCGATGCTCATAATGTAAAGGTTTCATATAAGCTTTTTAACATTAAATCTTGTATGAATTTTTTTTTTTTTTTAACATGTTGAATGCCACACTAATTTTACATGGCTTGCCTGTCTGGCCAAAATGATTTTCTCAGTATGTATTGCATTAATTTTTTCAAACCATTTTAGTAATGATAATGTAAAAAAAATTAGAAGCCTTAAAAATGTACTTGAATTATGTGTTTCTAATAATCTCGGCTTCACCGGGGACCCCCATGGTGTTATGAACAAATTCAGTGCTGGTGACCCCCATGGCATTTAATGTGTTAAATTAAATTTTTCTTTTTAAACCCAGGATAGTCTTGTATACAAATTCGACTTTGTCAGTGTATTTATTTTATCATTATCTTTTTCACATTAAACCAATAATTTATTAAAAATATTCTAGTTAAACCGAGGATCTTGTTAATCAGGAATCCAATATCTTGTTATAAACAAGTTCGACATTATTAGTATATTTATTTTATCATTATCTTTTTAACATTAATCCAATCAATAATTAAAAATTTTCTTGTTAATCGAAATTCCAAGATCTCGTAATAAACAAGTTATGCTTTATCAATATATTTTTTGTTTTGGCATGCAAACATATTTTATTGTATAAATTCACCACAAAGAAACAAGGAATTCATTTTATTTTCAAGTTTAATTATTATCAGTACAAATGTTATACAACATTTACATCTTTACAAATCAATTGAAATATGTGGATAAACTTATTCATTTAGAAGTAGGGATACAAAAAAAGGAAAAAATATCAAGGAACTTTGTGTATAGAATATTAAAAATAGTGTAACTAACAATTTATTCTAAATTTGAATAACAATTTTCCTACAGCACCAAATTTAATTTTATATAAAATATTGTACCTGTAGTAAATGCTGCCTCGAGGCACACTTTGCATTAAAGCTCCAGTTTTTTTAATTAAATCCTAAATTGAACACTTTTCATGTAGTTTTCACAACAATGAACAATTCACAATTGCTCAAATTTAAATCTAAAAATATGAGTATGAAATAAATTTAAATGTAAATAAATACAATTAATATATTTAATTTAGTTAATTTAATACACATTGAGCATTGTACACAAATTTGGAAAATGCAGGTACAATAGTTCAATACAATTAGCAAGGGTTTCTAGAAATAATAGTAGCTAAATAAAATTAACTTATATTTGAATAAACTGCGGGTGTTTTAGAAAAATGCCAAAATTCAATTCCATTTTATGCATTTGATTCAGGAGATAAATATGAATCCAATTTCAGGATTCATAAATTTAATCCTAATTAAAATATCACATAAACTATTGGAAAATCTATTTAAGGTGCCCAAATCCTTTCGTAATCAAGGAAGCCCATTTTTTTCCAAAACGAGTTTATTTGTTGCAATAAGAATAGTTATTTGGGCTTAATTAAACTTTTCCCAAGTTATTCCTAACACCCTGTGTATGCGTATGTATTAGAAAGGTATCGGGTACCCAACCAGATTTTCATTACCCAGTTATTACCAGTAAAAATTTCACTACCTGGTTTTTAGTCCCAAAACAATTTTACTGCGTATCTAGTGTCAGGTAACACTCATTTCATTCAACACTATTAAATTGAAAATCATAGTAAACTTAAAATCCTAAAAATAGTTCTTTTGAAAATTCAGGTATTACATAAGTTTCTTAATAATCGAGCTGAGATAATTGGTTTTAGGCTCAACATACTTTACTTTTGTGCAGATTTTTATTTCAGGAAAACCTTGGTAAAATGGACACATTTGGGACAGAGAAATATGTTCGCTGAAGAGAGGTTTCTGCTTAAGAGAAAGATGTTCAAATTCAGAAAAATTAATGCTGAAAACTGTTTTAACTCAATTAACATGATAGTTAAATAAAAGCAAAATTGAACATAGGGAATTACATTGATATTCATTTAAAGTTAATAAAATCACAATAAATAAAATTCAAAGGTAACTGATAAAAAATACAATAGATGTATATTCTTTCATACTAAAATTGCTTCCAGAAAATGAATAAATGTAATAAAAAAATTTTGATATTTAGGTACGTAGGCATAGTGTTTTATAGAAGTATAACAGGCAACAGTTGCAAACAAAACATAAATATTTTCTTACAAATAACACATTTATTATTCTAATACTATTCGTAAATTAAATATCATTAAAGATTAATTACCTAATAAATAAAAGCATAGGTTAAAACAAAGAAATTTTTTAATGAAAATTTCTTTACACACTGTATATATATATATATATACTCTAATTAAATTTTAAACTAAACTTTATCTACAGAGTATTTTTTAATTGTTGATCAGCTCATAAAATTCAATTTCTAGCAGTCTGGTTAATGGCTAAAGTCCTCCAATTGTCAGGCTAACCATGAAAGGTTTTCATGTTCATTTTTTTCCCCTTGTAACACAAATATGTTTTAGTTTATAAGTAAATGTTCTTCTTGAAAGTGAATTTGCTCCTTGTTTGTAACTTTATGTAAAAGTTATTTTATCTTTTGTGAGAACAAAATTTCTTTATGGAAAAAGAATCATCACATTGAGGGCAGTAAAACCGCTATCTGACTCTTCTATGAAACAATGGATAATGAGACAAAATTTCTTACCATGTAACAAAAAATTTAAGAAATTGTACTGAAGTAGATCTCATTGCATGTAAATTACCTTTTTATAGTAATTGGATGATTAAAAATGAAATCCTAAAAATGCAAACATTTTTTAATTAATATACTGTAACTTTATTAAAATATCCTACATTTAACAGAAGTTATATTAATAAATTCTATTGATATGATAAGTTCATTATCATTATCGTACATTATCAGACATCTCCATTTCATAGCAAAGTTTTATGTTAATCATTGTGCATCCAAACAATTCTTTTAGAGAAATTTATTTCAAAAAATTTATTTTTAATTTTTCTTGTTTATACTTTGTAAATAATTTGTTCCAATGAAAATTATAAAATTTTTATATTGTTTTGTATAAATGTTACAATACCCGGGCGGGTAATAAATCTAAATTTTACTAGATATCTAGAATCAGTTGTATAACAAATAAAAATTTTGCAGGGTACCCGAAACTGGCCGGTTAAAGAATTTACCTTTCACCGGGTAACCAGGTCTGGAAAAAGTTTAGGACCCAGTGCATCTCTAATATATATTTTTATATTCCATTTTAAGGAATTGCTATCTTTACCTTTCTCTAGCTTGCACTCATAAATTATTGTTTTTTATTCTACAAGACTTTTCATAAATTTCGATCAGAGGATTTGGTTTGGAACTATGCATATTTCGGCATAATGAATTCTTTTTTTTTAAATTTACAATTGTTCGGTCTATTATTATCTTAATTGAAATTTTTAAACATAATTTTTACTCACAGATTAAGTATTTTCGTCTTGATGAGGGGGCATTCTTTTTCAGATATATAATTAAGTTATTTACTGATTCAAACAAATAGAAACTAAAATGTAACTTTATTATCCATGTTAGGAAAAGTATTTTGACTTATTTGAATTTTTTTTAGAAATTTATGTGCATATGCACTTTTGTCAGTCAGGTGGCATTCTCAAAAGTGCCGGATCATTAACATTTTTACTATAACCTACATAATCAATAATATAAAAAGTGTGCAAGTGTTGTTTTTTTTAGAAGGACTAGCACTAACTGGGTGTCGCGGATTTGAGCCTGGTGTCTAATTAAAAGTTGGAGTGTAGATTGGATTTTAGTCAAGGAAAAATTAAACATGCAGATTAAAATGCATGTTCAATTCTTTATGATTGAAAGTCTTTCATTTGGTGTAGCAGGATTGCCAGCTGATCTTGTAGCAATGCTGTTAAAGTTTCAATAAATCCTTCAGCGTGTATCTATTTTCTACATATATTAAAAATCATTATGATTGTTATTTTCTTAAGTAGCTAACAGAGTTGACTATTGGTAGACCATTTTTAAAACTATCAAGACCTGAGTAAGAACTAACATTTAATATGATTTAATAATAATTATTTATTTAGATAAATTTTACCTATGTTTATTATAAATAAATAAATGCTCAAGATATGATCATTTTAATACGGATAAATATGTATAAGATCAATGCATGTATTTTTGTCTATAAGAAAAAATATTTCCTTCACTATGAATGAAAAAATAGATGAATAAATGCTACATTACAATTTGCATCGAAGCTTTTGGAGTATAAATTGTCCCCATGCAAATTTAATAAACAAAATGGAATTTATCAGAAATAGTGAAAATAACATTCTATTATAAATGTTGATCACAATTTGAATGGGTGCTGAAGCAACTTGAAGTCTAGCTTCATCTCGCCACCATAAAATACACCCTTCTTCTGTATATTTATATAACAAATATACATATGTGTAGATAAAGTTAACTTAAAAACATATAAAAATAATGATTGCAACACTACTAAATATTTAAAGATAGTTTAAACTTAACAAATAAACTTATGAAACAAAATCACTATTCTAGAAACTAAATTTGCAACAAAATATACAACTCCAAATTTTTCTCCTTAAATAATAAATAATTGCACAAAACAATAGATACACTACCAAAAGACTATAATTATTTGATAAAAATCAGATGCATTGTTAATAAACTTGAATCTTCATCATTCTTGTTGAAGCAATCAAGGCACTTACAATATAAAACAGCAAATCTCAATCAGATATGCAGTCCTGCCATCTGTATTTAATATATTGAAGTGCAAAATGGATTGGACATGCTATAACTCCCAGATTCCATCGTCAAACAAGTAGAAACAAACTTTTGTTTTTCTAAAAATTTGAGCTTGATCGGAATCTAGCTATTTATATTCTGAATGCCTGCCTCAATTAAAGGATTGGGTGGAAAAACATTTTATGTGACACTTAAAAACATTAAGGGAATGTTTCCGCATTGATACATGTTCATGCCAACTACAATTGCTAAGGCGCCAAAGAGATCCAACTTCCAAGATTTATTTTTTTTCTGACCCAGAAGTCTCCAAAACATCGTGGTTATTTTGGCATAGGTACCAATACAGAAATATTTCCAATGTTTCATTTTCTAGATCAGTGATTCTCAACCTTTTTTTTGCGGCGGCACACTTTTAACGATTTCGAAATTTGACGGCACACAATGAAAAAAATTAGTTTAAAAGTTGTTTACTTACCTATAATACACTGTGTTAAGTAGTTTGTAATAATAATTTTGAATGTGAAATAAAATAATATGTACTACAAAAGCACGTTTATTAAGGAATTAATTATTTCTTTCGACTAATTTTTTATTAGTTAGCAACAGTTTTTTATTTCTTTTGCTAGTTATTAATTGTTAGCTTGTTTTCTATTCTTATTAACTGTTAGTTTTTTACATTAATTATTTTTTTTTTTGCTATTTCTTGTTAATTAGTTTTATTGCTAATTATTAATTGTTATCTTGTTTTCTATTGTTTTTAACTGTTAGTTTTTTACATTAATTATAATTTTTTTGTGATTTCTTGTTAATTAGTTTTATTGCTAATTATTAATTGTTGGCTTATTTTTTGTTAGTTATCCTTTGTTAATTTGTTTTTAGAATTATAAATTGCATAGCTTACTTTAATGTTTAGCTTTTATTTCCGTTTGAAAGTTAATACTCAGCTTGCTTGCTTTTGTTATTTAATAATTTTAATAGTCATTAAGTTTTCTACTTATTTCAAAATTTTTTGTCAAAGACAATTTAAACTCTTCCTTCTTATTTTAAGATTGTCAGAGACAAGACAGTCGCCGACAAAGATGTACACGTAGTTAAGGCGTGGAAAAATCATAAAAAAGTATATATATAATAGTATTATATATACACTTTTCTTAAATTTAAACTTTACTCGTAATAAAAAAAAAGCATTATAATTTTTAATGTATCGATTCTAATATTTGGCGGCACATTTTAAGAATTTGGCGGCACACAAAAGTGCCGCGGTTTGGCGGCACACAAAAGTGCCGCGGCACAGTGGTTGAGAATCACTGTTCTAGATATTTAAGAACATGCTGTGGTTCTAGGGATCTATGTATTCAAAATTTTCATATCTACTCTAGTTTCGGACTTTAAAAATAAAAAATGAATTCACGGATACACTTGCTCAAATATTTGTTCTTTTTTTTTTTTTTACTTCAAATTGATATTTAAAAAAAAAAACAAGTCCTACTCAAACATTTTTTGTGATGACAAAAATAATTTACAGTCATAGTTTTATAAAATATGTTAAATGCAAAACCTAATTGGAGCTAAGTGGATGAAGAAACATTTTAATGATTTTGATTGAGTTAGCTTTAAAGTGTACATGTTGAGAATTGAACATGAAGATTATTACTATACCATTATTCTTATATATCTGCAAGTTTCTATAAAGATTTATAGATCCATAATATTTATTGAAACTCTTAATACTTGACATTTACTCGTTGCATTTTAATTTGCAACCCAAAGACAGGTTAATTACAAGTTAATTTGTCGTCTGTTACTAAATGCACATGGAACCTTCCTCCACTCCAAAAACAATCAAAGTCTTGTTGTTTAGTTTCTTTATCAATTGAAATTTGAAAACTAGACAAAATAAAACAAAGTTATATTAAAAAAAGACTTAAAATTTTTACCGAAAAATTTTACATTTTTTTTTCAAAAATTCTTAAGTTTTTCAATTAATTACAAAATTATTTCTCATATGGAATATGAACTCAATGTTTCCTATACTTAAATATTAATTGAAAAATAAAACATGAAGCAAAAATTATCGAACTAATCTATAAGATAGATGTTAAATATAAAATTCTACTAGTATACAATTGATTGTTCAAAATCTCCATTAGATTTGATTTAAAGAAAATGAACCCAGCTGTGACTGCCAACCTTTGGGATTTCTCTAGCTTCACATTTGATACAATAGTTTTTACCATCATTATTGTCCCAATATGTTTCACCTTCAGCCGTTTCATAGCAAACAGCGAAAAAGAGAGAGTGTCCCAAAGTGTTTAAATCAGAGGGATTACAAAATAAAGTGAAAGAAAATTTGTCAGTATCTTCTGCACTAGATCCCTCCAGATATGCTGCAAGCTCATCGTGATGGCTCAACCAATCATTGGCTGTATACCTGACATATACGGTTTTGTGGAACGTCATATTAATCACACTTATAATACCATAGACAGTGCTGTCGGCAGTACTGACACTGTGCAGCGAAACTTTCAGTTTCTGTAATCGTCCCATAAATGATACGCTAAGAGATGGTGGAAGAAAGGCTGGGACAAGCTGGATTTTTCTCATCCCTGAAAGCAATTTTGTTTTTTTGTCGAATTGCGTCCCAGATGGTACTATTTTTGGCAAATCTTTCTGAACTAGAAATCTTATTGATTCGAGCTCTAGTCCCAGTGCATCGGCGAATCTCACGACTTTCTTACCCTCCCTACGTGGAGCAGGGAATGAAATAGCTCTTTTGCCTTTTTTTAGGATAGGCTTTTTCATAAAATGATTGAGAGAGTTTTTGATCTCCTCTTCTGAGGAAGGGGAAAGACATGTAGAGCAAGAGTTTTCCTTTTGGCTTTCTTCGGATTCTTCTTCTCCAACACCTATTAAATGTAATTAAAAGATAAATTAGTAAATTATACCCAGATAAAAAAAATTAGAGAAATTATATTTAAATTGAAATAGAATAAAAGAAATATATACGCAATATAGGACTTCTTCATGGAACACTGTGCATGCATTCATGTGCGAGCATTTCTGTGAATAACCGTTCAGTAAAATCTTATTTGTTTTAGATTTGTTTCATTATTAAAAGAGAAATTAGTAAATTATGTCCAAATAAAAAATTGGAGAAATTATATTTAAATTGAAATAGAATAAAAGAAATATATATGCAATAAGGACTTCTTCATGGAACACTGTGCATGCATTCATGTGGGAGCTTTTCTGTGAATAACCGTTTAGTAAAATCGTATTTGTTTGAGGCTTGTGCTGCTTAGCACTTTCTCAGATTTGATTCAGGTTTTGTTATATTGTTTTTATGCTACATCTTCAAACTGATTTTGGATAGTTTCTATTTATATTGTTATTAGTAAATATACTAGGGTTGAAAATTAAGAGAATTTTTAGATTTGGTCAATTATCACCGGATTTTAAGATAACTCTTCAATCAAAGATAACTCTTTTATTTGTATCACTAGAATAACTTCTTGTGATATATTTTACAAAGAAGTTATAATATCTTTGTTTTCTAGGAAAATTAATGAGAATTAAACCCCAAACATTTTAAGAGACCTTGTAAAACACATAACCATTATGAATAATTTCCCTTTAATTTAAATTTTTATTCTGAATATTAAATGAGACTCATGAGACTTTCTTGGTAAATTCTAGTCTTGTTTTTGTTACTGAAAAACAAGAACAATTCTTGTTTACATATTTTAGAGTTATATAGCCATAGAAACAGAGAAAAATCATAATTTCTTTTCACAAATAACACTTTTAAAATATTTACGATTTTCAAAATATAACATGCAAATTCTTAAGAATATTATTTGTAATAATTTGCATCGGCTTTTCACAAAGAAAATTCGAAAACTGCAGTTACAAAATTTTGGAAGTATTAAGGTATTCAATCACTCAATGAACCCACAGAAAATTATGAATTAAAAAATTAGCTTTATATAATGAATTTTTTTGAAAGATTGAATGATCGATTTAGAATACTCACTAAAGATGGGTCGATTTTCAACCGGTGTAGGAGGTACATCATCATACTGGCACAGCCGATTACTTAATAATCGTACCTTTTTTTGAACGTGATCACGAATAACATCTGAACATACTTCACAATATGAAAGATTTCTCGGTAAATATAAAAATACTCGATCTTCATCCCGACATCTTAAGGGCTGTTCGAAACATAGACTGTCTAAAGCACGCGAGAGTTTGTTATTGTCATAGATATTTTGTGGAAGATCCAAAGAAAAACTCTGCTGTTTGTGCATTTCTGTCTGCCATTGCTTTCTTCTATTGCTAGTAGCAAATATATCTGAAGGTCGAGAAGTTAAAACAGACATTTAATTTACGCCTTTCCTTACATATGCCTAAAATGACAATTGGAGATTTGTTTGAATCTGTCAAAACATTTAGCAGACGATAAAATGCAAAACATGACCTCAGAATGACATTTTGAAAGTGTTGCCATGCCTTATTTTCTAAATAGAAGTAATTTTAGTTAATTTTTCTTCTCTTTTAAAAGTAATGAAAGCATTATGATTGCTTTCTATAGTTGTTGAAAAAATGAAAATAATTTGAATGACTACAGCATCTCACAGTTTGTAACCGTAAGTTTAGTTTGGGTTTCGATTTAAATTGCCTTTGGTTAAATGTCACATATCATGACCTTGGATTACTTTTACAGGAACTTTTAAATTATTTTTCAAGCGCTTTTTGATAAAAATAATTTTTTGTTACCATCATATCATGCAATCACATTTCAGTCAATTTCAACTCAATTTTGAGAATTAATATTATATTGTTTTATCTAATACCCCCAATTTACCTTATACTTAAAAACTGTTTGTTAATTTCCAAATTAATATCAACTATTTTTTTCAATTTCTTTCGATTATACTTTTTATTGCAATCAAATAACTTTATTTTTACCATTTTATTCTTATGATGTTAAATATTAGTATCTTACAAATATTTTTATAGGCGTAATTATTGTTATAAACGGGATTAAATAAGTCAGAATATTTCAAACTTCATAAATCTTATGGAAAATATCAGGAGGGAAAAGTAGAGAAGAACATGATATCGTTGTGAGAACATTCTATCCACATTGGATTTATAAAAATTTGTGTTTAAAAAGTGCTCAATTTTTAAGCTTAGAAAACATTAGCTTAATTTTTTCCTTCTATTCTTTTTATATTTTCAAATTTTATATTTTCAATTATACTTCATTCATTTTATAGGAAAATATTTTCAAAAGTTATGTTTATATTTATTCTAAAATATTAGTTTGGTATCCTGCAAAAAGCTTTTACAACTATCACACTTTTTTAGATAACATTTCTTGGTACACATCTGTTAGAGGCAATCGAGAGAAAAAAAATCGCGAAATTCTTTTCAAACCAGTAAAGTTTAATAAATAATTACCGTTCTGGTAATAGGTACCTATTATAATAGTATAAGTACCTAACATAGGTAATGTGATAATAGGATTTTTCCCACCCCTTTAAACAAATAACCAAATTTTTAGAATGATGTTGTTTTTTTTATTTATTTTTTTTTTTACAAAAGATATAGTTAGACCATCATTCTGAGATTAGGAAAATAATTTTTTTTCGTCTTTTTTTTTAAAAAAAAATAAAGTGTGTAAACATCTTAAAATTATGTAAACTTAAGCTTATGAGCAGGAAAAATTTCCAAGTATCCAATTTTTGAATTTTTGCGAAGCTCATCACAGAAAACTTCAAAAATGTTTTTCTCATGCATTTATTTTTCACTAAATTTCAAAATTGAGTAACACTTCAAGTGAGATGCGTTTTTAATTTCAAAGATAAAATTAAAAGTGTAAAGGATGTTACGTCACAAAACCTTTTACATACTCAGGACAAAACTTTTTGTAACAGTCCCGTTTCATGAAATTGTGAGAAATTTACTTATAATTTTATGAATTTTTAAAGTTTTGTGAAGTAAAGAAATATCACAAAAACCATGGTCTGTTCAAACGTTTCTTTACGAATAGTCCTGTTTTTTAATGAAGTTGCTAAAAATTTACGCATTTTAATTAACGCAAAATGGGGTTCTTAATACCGGGATCTTAACGTTCTAAACACGTAAAAATAAAAATAAAAATTTCTGGGAAAAAATTTCGAAAACCATATTTTTTAAAAATTTTAGGTTTTAAATTTCGGATTGAAGAGGTTATCGTGGGAAGAGCCCATTTTTAAAGTAAAAATACTGCGAAAAAATCCATTTTAAAGGTGAAATATTTTGAGAATTTATCCTAAATGAATTTGAAGCAAATTTACCCTAGCATAAGGTATGAAGGTAACAAAATTTATTTTGTGATTCCAAAAAGTATTTATCATAAAAGTACTGAAATTAATTTTGAGATTGTTTAATTTACCTTGTTTTTCAATAAGGATCACGCACGTGTTGTGTATTACTGTGGACAACTTTCAATGAAGTATTATTAGTTTGAAATGTATTCTTATGATCAGGGCTGGTGAAAAAAGATCACCTGATCACCATAGGCGACCAAAGATTTTGAAAGACGACTATATTTTTAGCTTTTAAGTGACGATCTGGCATTTTTTATCATATTTGAATGTTTCTGTTAGAAGAAAAAAAGCATCGATCTAAGAATAAAGCTCGAATGATATTTTTTTTCCGGTCTCGTCCGTTTTTTCAACAATCATCGGAGGAAAAAAAAAATAGTTTTGTACCTTTTCTTCGTGCTGTCGATTCCTCAAATTTCTGATTCCGCGATTTGCAATAATATCGCCCTTAAAAAAATAGGAATTTAAGGAAAATTAAGTAGAAATTTATAGCAATAACTGCGGAACTGCGATCGAAAACCACATGGATTTAACTGAAATCAATGCAAAAGCGAACTATCGTAGTCGAAACTCGAAAAGTGTTTATTCAATATCGCGATCCCAGCAGATCACCGAAGTCAAGCATCACTGGCTACGGTCAGTGTGCGGGTGGGTGACCACTTGGATCAGTCTGCGTAGGGACCGAGGGCGTGCGGTATTGGTCCTCGTTAAACTGTGCTACCGTAAAGTGCTCGACTTCGCGCGCAGGTCGTCGGGCTACCGAAGCGGGGGTGCCATCCCGTCCGCAGAGGATCAAAATTGTGATGGCATGTCTTCGGATCATCCTCCGGGATGTTTCCCCGACCGTCGCCAATAGCCCATTGTGCAGCTCTAGTGCGACGTAAATTAACAGCAATATCGCGATTAGATATTCAATTATTGTAATTCCCGTAATAGTTAAACTTTAAAAATATTAGGATTTTTAAAATTACTTAGAAATCCATTGGCATAATTGCCGAAAAAGTGACTCAAAAAACAATGTGAATTCATAAATTCGCACGTGAATTCTCATTTGAATTCGTCGCAAATTTAAAGCGTAATTTTAAAAGTTACATTATTCATATGCACGATTCGAGATTCACTTGCCATAATAATATCTTATTAACAATATCGTAATTTCAGTAAGTCATATAAATATCTGTAAAAATAACTTTAAAACTATGTGGATTTACGATGAAATGTTCGTAAATTCCAGCAGAGTTGGCTTTTTGTCAGGTAGAAACTAAACAAAATGGAAGAATCTAAAAATGACTAATACACTTATTTCGAGATGAGAAGTATAATAAGAATAGAATTTAAGCAACTTTAATTTAAATAAATTTGATTTAATACAGTAACAGAAATTTATTATATTATATTATATTAATTAATTTCATACCTATTTATCTTTAAAAAATTCAAATGTTCAAATTATTTTAATTTCATACATAATTTTAGAATCTGTGCATCCTATTATTTAAGAGTCGGTTTGAGTTCATAATAACAATATTTTATTATAATACTTCTCTCTCTCTCTCTTTCTCTCGTATGTCTGTTAAGGCAGAGGGGTGCGATCTATGGCCAAGAATTCGACTTCTTCCACACCCATACGTCACACCCGTTTATAGGGCTGACCCATTCATTCATTCATCCACAGATCGTAGTTTTGACCTGAATCAGAGAACGATCAATCTTCAATCCAGTAATCCCAGAGGTATTGATTTGTTATGGGGATAAGGAGGACTTTGCTACTCGACAGATTTAACGTGCATCAGTCACCATTTACTATACGGGGAGTCTTCGGCCGGCGGGGTTTGAACTCTCGGACATGGGCCCAGCGCCCTACCGACCAGGCTATACCGGGCCTTATTATAATAGTTAATATAAACATATAATAAACAAAGGATACGAAAGAATTAGCTAGCCATTTCAGGATCTAATTGAATGCCGGTTTCGACATTAATCATTAAAAGACGTTAAATTAACAAAAAAATTGCATTAATACCAATTGGGCACCAATGTTTCTAGCAGTACACACTAGAGCCAGTCCATAATAGAGTGACGTCCCCCAGTGAATTACGTGTGGCATTTTCGGTCATTAGTTGCTGTTCAATCTCAATCCTTATCCCGACCTTTACCTTGCAGGTTCATTAGCGTGATCTTTAATGAATGCATTACTGCTGCCGTTGCAGAAAAATATAATTAGAAGTAATAGAAGATTTACAATACGCGTGACGCGTAAAAGAATGATGCAATCACTTTCTGCGACTGAAAAGTATCGCCTTTTGTTCTGACATCCATCTTTAGCACAACTTTACACTTACTTTAAATTCTCCCATGTGAAATGTATAGATATTTATATGCAATCTTCTTTAACGTAGTGATGATCACAAATGTATTAAAATATCAACATTTCTCTTTTTGAAAGCAGTGAAACCCGTGAGAATCTTGTTTAAACTAGAGTGCCTAGACAGTGCTTAGAGTGCCTCAATACAGGCACTCTAGTTTAAACCACATCCAACAAACTAACAGATTGCATGCAATGACGTGCAGCGGGAGGTGGGTGCTAACTGGCGTTCATTCAACGACTAATGACTTTCTAAAATTAAATCCTGCTCTTAACTAATTAAACCCTTAAACAATTACCATAGATGCCAAACTTGTTCCACTTTGTGAAAAACATTTTTTCCACAGCTTGAAAAATTTGTGTATAAATATATTCAGCTTTTGAATTTAAAAAAAATTAGATTGCCTTTCACTACTCAAAAATAATTTAAATAATTCAAACACTCACAACGCTCATACGCTTTGTAAACTTTTTAAACGTTTTTGAAATCATGTGGTGTAAATGGTTTTGATTTCATCAAAAAAGCATTAGTGTACAGTCGGTAAAATAAAAATACCTTGAATAACTTTTAATGTAATCATTGGATTTTCACGTACAAAAATTCAATCTTAAGAGTTTGCGGCTCTTATCTTAATTAAGCCTAACTATTAATATGCTTTATTTGGGAGGAGGATATTTTAAATAACGGAATCAGGCATAAAAACATATTTTCTCTGAAAACGAACGTACCTTCTTTTCGATGTCTTTGATTGTTGGCCCTCAAAATATGGGGAGAGAATGCAATCTGTAAAATATGGTCCCAACAGTTTGGTCAGGGAGCAGTTGAAAGATTAGACCCTTTGTCGTTTAAAATATGTAGTTTTAAATGACAAAATACAAAATTTGTACGAAATCCACACAGTAAAATTTTTTTTTCGATTTTCCGTAACTTTTCTCAAATTTAACTTCGAATTCGGAATTTTTAACAGGATATAGATATTAATATAGATATTATTCGAATGTAAACATTTTTATGAGACAGTTGTAAAAATTAATTTAATTTCTTCTAAAGCTGAAGTTTTTAAAGGAACAAAAATTCTTTGATACGTACTTAAACATCATACCAATATATGTTAAGATTTAAAACAACGTTTAATTGGTTAGTTATGCATTTTTAAAACCATATAATAGCTTAAAGAAAATGAGACATAAAAAAAAATTTAAGCCAAAAAAAAAAGTTTTCTTTTTTTTTAAATTTTTTTTGACCAAAATAAATAAATAATATGATAACCAATATGCTGATGATAGTATGAAGTTAAGGAACATGCTATACTCAAAACAACAATCAAGTTTTAACTAAACGAGTTTATTGAAATTCAAATAATCAGGTAAGAGCAAAATTGAGAAAAACTAAACATATAACTTAGTTTAAGTAACTTTAAACAAAATGGTTGAGTTTGTAGACGATTGCAGTTTAGAAAATGTGTGAGTTACTTTGTGTAGTGCGTAATGTGTAGATTTCAATATTTGTACTGTAACATAAGAAGTTTTTTTTAGTATCATTTTATATTTGCTGTCACAATACTCAGAATAAAGCAGTTCATAAAATTTTCTCTTCAAAAAATCTAAAGTTCTATAAAGAAAATCCTCTAGACTCCTTAAACAAAATTAAGAAATTTTTAGAATTAAATTCTCCAACACACTTCAAAGAATATTTTACAGTATAAAGAAGTTGGTGGCTCTGAATTACTATTATTTTTAGCGTAAATAAACATTTTTGCCATTTTTAAAAATTAGGCTTAGGAGGAATATTTCATGAAGAAAGAAAGAAATAAAATTTCTTGGGAAGTTTTAAGAACTTAAAAATTTCAATATGCTTTGCACGCTGCATAAAAATGAATCTAATTTACTACGCGGATTAAATTTTTATTAATATCTTTCCAACAATTTTTTTATAAATTAAATTGCTTTTTATTCTTTACCCCATGCAGTGATTAAATTTCTTTTTCCTGGACATTTAATCAAATAGTCTGCCCGGTCATTCATAAACGTTTCCGCATGATTTCATATCCAAATTTTCACTCGAATATATTGCTTTTTTTCGTGTCAAAAATTTGAAACAAATGCAACTATCTTTTCAATTTTTCCAAATTTATCGAATTTTCCTTGCAATATATCAGCTCAATACCTTCAGTTGCACAACTTAACAATTTTATTTTAATGAGTATTTTAATAGTATTTTTCTCAACATCTTGAAGTTATAAAAGAAATTCTGTTTTATTCTGGCAAGCGATTTCTTTATTTTCTTTTTTTTAATCTCACAATTTTATAATCGTTGCATTCTTTTGGAACTGTTTTTTTACAAGTTTAAACTTTTGCTTTAGAACAAAAATAAAGAATGAAACGCAAAATGATTTTTGGCTATGCCTATCATTATTAAAATATTTTTTGTACTGTTTAAAATATCTTAAACTAGCTTTAAAAAATTTCTTACACGATTAACTGCTGACTTCAATTTTTAAATTTTAGGCAGCTATATATATGGGTTTTTTGAATTGTAGATATATAATTTATCTGAAAAAAGTGTTTTCATCCATAATGGACATAACTTTTTTTGTGTGTGTGTGGAATAGGTTATCTAGTTCTCATCCCTAGAGCAATGTAAATTTTGAAGGATTGCGCATCATCCTGCGCAGATTCTTTTTCTATCGATTCAACCTAGATGCTTTCATGGTTAAGAGCACGTGTTGTTCACGTGATATCCAAAAATGGAATCTGTAGTAGAAAAGTTTTATCTATGGTATATTATTACCTGAAATACTTTGAAGAAATATGTATTTTTAAACATGATTGATGACTAATAAGAAGTAACTGTTTTTTTTTTGTTTTTTTTTTTAATAAAACAAAGATAGTAAACATTTTTATAGTAGCCATATTAAATGCATTATATTTAATATTAGAAATTTATTTTTTTGCATCAATATCAGTTTTATTTCATAACAAAAAGTTTTTTTTTCAGCAAGTTTGCAACCGTCATTAAAATATTTAAAAACTTTGTTAAAACATCACAAAAATCTACTGCAAATATTACATTTAATTAAAACTTTGGTTTTCATATGTTACAGTCGATCAACAAGAAAATCTGTTCTTTTTTTTCAAAAAACATAAAAGTTAGTAGCATAATTATTCCATTCTTAAATCCAGGAGTTCCCTTGTCTTCTGGATTAGGTTCAAAATTACAAGGCTACGGAGTTGAACATTAAATAGTCGTAAGCCCAAAAATTGGTTCGGCTGTTCAACGACGGTTATAAAAAAAGTTTAATGGTGGTAACTAACACACGGGAATACTCGATTTTAACATTAAGAAATTACCACTTTTTTATGATAACGCTTTTCACATCCCAGCATTATAAAAATTCGGACGTTATTGGTTTAAATAAAATTCTAATAAACATAAAATAATAAAATTTCAGTTGAATTGATAAATTTTAATTTGATATCAGTACACGTAATACGTATACGTAATATGATAATACGTAAGATATCTAACAAGATGTTAAAAGAAGTTCTCACGTAATATCTAATCAGTAGTGCAATTTATTTTTCAAAGTGACTTTATGATGGAACTGATGTGCAAATAAGGATTTAAAGTGCAAATAATTAAATATTCACAGATCAGTCATCAATAAAAATAACTCCGATGGTATTATTCGCAAAAAATAAGAATAAATAGTTTGAATAAAGAATAATAATTCTAATTCGTGGTACGTATCGGAGTTATAAGAACTATAAAGCCAACATATAAGAACAACACCAAATTCTGGTTTACACCATACTACCGATAATACACTATACTAACGATATACTACCGATAATACACATAGGTGCATAAATATGACAATATGGCCACCATCAGATCAAACATCACAATCATTACTTATATAACTATAATTACCAATTGCGATAATATCACGATCACTTACGATAACACAAATCGAAAAGATAATATAACGAATACGTAACGGTAATTATAGATGACGATATTATCGTGAGTGTTGATAAATTTTAATTGAGTAACGAAAATTCAAAAATGTTGACCAATGTTAAAATGTTATGATTTAGTTAAATTGAAAAATATCGCGATATAGTGTTAAATATCGACACTCTTTGTGATATGTATTGAAATTCAGCCCTCGTCAATTATGGGGACCAATGTTCGTGTTGACCATAATTAAGAAAAAAAGTCGTCAAAACATGTGGCCTATAACGAGATTCACTTGCTGAAAATAAAAATGATATTAATATTCTTAGAGGTAAAAAACAAAGTAAAACTATTTAATGCGGAATGATCGAAACAAGTGAATAAATATCTTCGTTTCATCAATTGAGGATGTACAATTCAAGGTTAACGACCGCGATCTTTCGGTCGCTTTATAAACGGTGAAGAGAAGAAAAAAAAAACATTTTTTTAATATTGTTCATCGTTGTTGTAAACGTTTTTGACCTTAACAACTAAGTAAAGACGAAACAAATACAAAAACTCTTTAGAAAAATCAAGTATTCGTTTTATCCTTTTTAGAGCAGTTATGAGATCCCCTGCGGCAGTGTTTTCCAAAGTGTGGTACGTGTACCACCAGGGGTACGGGAACAGTTTAGCGGGGGACCACGTTCTGATGCGGAATATCTTGCAACAAACAAAAATTTCAAAAAAAATTTTTTTAAAAACAAAGCTAGCCATGAATATTTACGATTATGTATTGGCTATTTTTTGAAGAGTTAACAGTTATTAATTAGTGTTGTCAACAGCCAGTTGTGATTTTTATTTGTGCAATTTTTTATAGTAAAAAATACATTAATTTTTTTATTAGTGGTACGCAGAGTTACGAAAAATTTAGAAAGGGTACACAAAAGTCATATGTTTGGGAAACACTGCCCTACGATATCAAATGACATCATTCACAATACCCTCTCATTTTTCCTGATATCAAATGAATAAATTTTTATTCAGTTCAAATTTTTCTTTGATTTTTTTTCCACCTCGTGCTGTCTACAATTTCACTTATTGATACAAATGATTTTTTTTTAAGTGTAGATGTTATGCATGGTGTGTACAAAAAAAATAATTATAATTAAAATAAATAAATAAACGGAACACTGAGTAACCTTTGATATAATGATAGGATTTTCGCGAATTAAGACTTAAGGCCGGGATAGCCTGGTCCAAGAGTTCGTGGGTTCGATTCCCGCCTGCCGAAGACTTTCCGTGTAGTAAATGGTGACATAATGCACGTTAAATCTGTCGAGTCGCAAAGTCCTCCATGTTACCATAACAAGTCAATACCTCTGGGGGTACTGGCCCAGGAGTTTCCGTGTCTTCTGGATAGGTTCAAAATGTCAAGGCTACGGAGTTGAACATTAGTAGTCGTAAACCCAAAATTTTAGTCGTAAACCGTAAACCTCGGCTGTTCAACGACGGATATATATATATATATATATATATATACATAAGTAAGTTCAAAATGAAGAATAAAACAAAGAAAAATAATAGACATATGGGGAAAAAAAGGGGGGGGGAATAATAAGTAAAAAAAATAACAAACAACAGTTTATTAAAAAAAATAAAATGAAATGTAAATTAAAAAACCGGAAAAAAAGCCAGAAAAAAAGATATAATCTTTTCTTCAGCCCACACAATTATATCCGCAAAACAGAGTGCTTTCTGATATTGTATCAATAAAGTCAAAGCTAAATATATTAATACAATAGTGTGAGGAGCACTCAAAAAAACTTCCATTTTTTAATAGACTCGGATTTGTGATCCTTAAAATATGGGGGGGGGGGAGCTAGCCTCAATCTGAAAAATATTGCTCAGGACAGCGGTGGAAAGTTTGAACTCTTTAATGCCAGTTTCATTTTTTGCGCATTTCAATATTGTTCGAGAACTTTTTAAGCGCATCAAAGAAATTTTTCACACTCTTTCATTTATACTTTTTTTTTTGTTTAAATTAAACTCAGTGGCATGACAGCTCATGAGGGCCAAAGCCCTGTTCTCTTGACCTTGGGCTCTGGGGGGAGCAGGCGTTTTGGTTGGATGATCAGCCGAACGCGAAACCTCCATTCTTATCTGTATTTAATCTGCAAGCTTGATTGGTATTCATTTTATAGACCCGCTGATGGAATAAACGGCTGAGTCAAGCCTGCCTGGTTCGTGAATACAACCTCGGATATCTACCAAACTAAATATCTAACCAACGAAAATTCCATTCAAAAAATAATTTTTAGTAATTATTTTTTATTATTTTATTTAATAATAGTCAAAAAATTTTCAATTATAATAAACACAAATTTTTATATTATTTTAAAGAATCTAATTTTTGACTGCAAAATAGACAATTTGAGGGAAATCGGCTGAATAGCGTCTGAGTTATAAAATATAAAAAAAAATCGTATATTTAAAATTCGATTTCTCAAGAACCATTCGACCGATTTTGTTCAAATACCGTAATAAGTGTTCAAATTTTGAATTTTCGTTCGCTTCCAAAATCCGAATTCATCGACGAAAGTTGCATTTATTCCGAGAAAATACCTTTTTGTTTCAGATTTATTAACTTAAAATATCATCAGCGGTAACTAATTAGCATATTTACGATAAGTCCTTGGATCCATAAAGAGTGAGGCTGAAAATCCGATCATTGGATCATATGTTATTCTGGGTGTTCCCCTTTCTTTTAATTAATTTTTTTAAGATTGCAATGGCCTTATTAATAACTCATGTAATATTTACGGGTAATTACACGAGAGTTGAATTGGGATCAATTTTGGAACTCCGTGTTCCGATCGATATGATTTGTTTATTTATTTATTTTAACTCACGCTCGAAATTAAATCCATTTCAAAATAAATCAGAATTGATTATTAGTAAAATGCACCTAATCATTGATAATTACATCATAAATAATTTCAATAATACTTATTTTGCAGGTAATATATAATAGTAACGATGCTTGTTATTGATTTAAAATGAGGGAGTTGAAAATGATAACGACGTACATGAAAAGTTCCGAATACCATTGTAAAATTTTAAAATACAATAATTCTGTTTATTTCTTGGTTTAATAAATTTAACTCTCGTGATATTGATGTTCTGTAATAACTGCCCTTAGTTTATATTTTTAGAATTCTTGTCTGAAATGAAGAAAAAATAATCACATTAATGGTTGCAAATATATATANATAAATAATAAAGGTTAATCTAATGATCTTATTTTCTGTAATAAGAGTCACCCTTTTATGGTTCCTGAGCCTAACCTTAAATATGCTAATTAATTAGTGCAGACGATATTTTAAGTTATGTTGTTGTTTTCGTATTCCTGTTAAGTCAGAGGGGTGCAATTGTTCTTGTTTACCAGTGGCGCCATCTATGGGCAAGAATTAGACTTCTGCCACACCCATACGTCACACCCGCTTTTAGGGCGAACCCTTTCACACATCCATTCATTCATCCACAGATCGGAATTTTGACCTGAATCAGAGAACGATCAATCTCCAATTCAGTACCCTCAGAGGTAGTGATTTGTTATGGGAAGATGGAGCACTTTGCGACTCGACAAATTTAACGTGCATCAGTCACCATTTTACTACACGGGGAGTTTTTAAGTTATGAAATCGGACAAAAGAAACATTTCTCTGAATTAACATGGCTTTTTTTCCGGCAGATTCGGCTTCCTGATCCGTGATGGCTCAGGGGATAGAGCGTTTGCCTTCCAATGAGCTGAACCGTGTTCGACCACAATGCTGACGTAAAATATGCTCAGTGGTAGACGGATCATGGGTTAGAGTCCCCTTGCAGTTAGGCTAACCGTGGGAGGCTCTCGTGGTCTTCCTCTCCATGTAATGCCTAACATACGTTTTATCAAAAAAATCCTCCACGAAGGCAAATTTCTCCCTATACTTGATCCAGGAGTTTCTTTGTCTTCTGGATTAGGTTCAAAATTACAAGACTACGGAGTTGGACATTGGTAGTCGTAAACCTTAAAATTAGGTCAGCTGCTCAACGACGGTTATAAAATGAAATAAGATTCAGATTCATGGCCTTCAATGTATGGAGGAAGGCAGTTACAATTTGGAAAATATGGTCCCGATAATTAAGTTAGGAGAGCCGTCGAAATCTCCCGATATCTCCCGAGAGAATCTCCCGATATCTTTTTAAGAGAATCTAAAAATGTTTGCACGCACATATAAAATTCGCTGATTCAAAGATAACCATGTAAAAAATTTATTTTAATAATTATTGTTATTTTATTAATTAACAGTCGAAAAAATATTTGAATTGCAAGGTATACAAATATTTACTTCAATTTTAATGAAATCAGTCAAATTCTTTATGAGATATCAAATTTTTTTAAAAAAAAGTCGTATATTTAAATTTTTGTTTATCTAGAACTGTACGACCGATTTCGTTCAAATGTTATATTTTGTCTTTAAAAATTAACTTTTTTAAGAAGATGTTAAAATTCATGTAAATACTTATTTTTGTATATAAATAAGAGTAAATAATTTTAAAAAAATAATTAAAAAAATAAATAATTATAAAAAATACTTTTTATATGGAATTATCTTTGAACAATAGGTGTGTGCCAAAAGCTTTCGATTAGCTGGCGAAATACGCACTAAGTAAAGTAAAGCAATAAGAAGTATAGTTTGTCTAAAATAAAAACTCCCCCATTCATTCGTCTGGACCTGTGACGGTGACTATGGTAACGAGGTATGACTATTTCAAGTAGGGGTGTGGGATCGCTGTTTTGGAGTGGTTTCGGTTTGGGTCGGCGTAAAACACCAACTGTGGTAATATGTTTCTTACGGTCCCGAAACAGAGAAGTAAGTAATTAATCAAAAAGATAAAAATGACTTAGAATATATTTATACGAATGATTTGAGTTGATTACATTTTATGATACCTGAGCCGTGATGGCTCACGGATAGAGCGTTCGCCTACCAACGAGGTGAGCCAGTTTCAAATCCATGCAATGGCTGGTCGATAAGAATTCTGCATCCAGCTTGCACCGACCACACTGCTGACGGAAAATATCCTTAGTGGTAGACGGATCATGGGTGAGAGTCCCTTTGCCGTCAGGCTAACCGTGGAGGTTTTTCATGTTTTCCTCTCCATGTGACGCAAATGCGGGTTAGTTCAATCAAAAATAGTTCTCCACGAAGATTTTTCTTCCAATACTCAATCCAGGAATGTCATTGTCTTCTGGATAGGGTTCAAAATTACAAGTCTAAGGAGTTTAAGATTAGTAGCTGAAAAAACCCGAAAAATTGGGCCAGCTGTTCAACGACTATTATAAAATAAAATATTATGATACCAATATATTACAGTAACGTGCACTTTACAAGAAGAATATGCATGGTAGTAATACTTCTCCTTGTAATTATTGCATTTGCATGCACTAGGTTAAACTTCTAGGTTAGGCATGCACTTCAGGGTTAAAGTTCAATATAACATATAGCTATACATAAAGAACTATTAAAATAAATAGTCGAAAATATAAACATCAATAAATAATAAATAGTTTTAAGTGCATTATTTGAAAAGTGTGGCAGTGATATAGTTCAGAAAGTGATACAGTTTTTTAAAAGTAACAGTTTAAAAATTCGTACTATGTCACGGGTACTTTTCTATTTCACCAGCGCAAGTCAATTCAGTTATTTTTTTCATTCCTTTACTGCTTTTTTAAACAGACATTAATAAATAAATAAAAATTTGAATTTACAAAAACATGGTGAGCTTTCATTGGCCACTTTATCGCTTGCACCGGAATGAAATGGAAACAGAAATGGAAAAGTACCGAATTGCATTTTATTTTTAGATAAATAAGGGACTTATACCCTTAAGTTAGCCCTTGACCTTTCATCTATTTTTCCCCCTCCCGTCAGCCTTAATATTGTTTTCTTAATTAATTTATGAGTTATTAACATTGCGCATTCGGCATCTAAATTGTCATGGTTTTATATTAGATTCAGATAATGGTGTCGTGCACATATCGCAATATTTTTTCTTGTTAATGATATTGTACAGTACTTGAAATGTCTCAGTACATTTCTAATAACATAACTTTAATTCAGCTCTTTAAATAATGCTCTTAATTTCTCAAATGGAACCTGTTGAACCATATAATCCTCAACATTTGCTTGGAACCTTAATCTGATTTCAATCTGAACCACATTATCGCCCTTCTTAACATTTTTACAAGATTCTATAGTTCAGTTTGAAAGAAAATATGGTTCAATTTCAAACCTTTTCCAAGTTGCGAATGTTGTGCAACTTGATAATCTCCTCAAACCACATTATGGTTTAAATGAGCGTTTTATGGTTCAATATTCAACCAATATTCAACCGATTTTTTTCGAATTAAACTAATAAAAGTTTAAATAAATAATTTCAAAAAATTGAAGCTGTAAGATTTTATTTGATTGAAAACTTTATTCGTTTCAAAAATATACAAATATGAAATAACAGTCGACATGATTCAAGTGCTTCAAAAATAGGCTCCATTTTCAAGGTTCTTGTTTCTTTCAAGTTTTGAAAATGGACGCCTATTTTTGAAGCGTTTGAAACATGTTGACTGTTATTTTACATTTGTACATGCACACTATTTTTCCACGCTATTAAAAATTTATTTATCTAAAAATAACTGTGAGCAAAAAATAAGTTTGAATAAATATTTATTATTTTTAATTATTTTATTTCATAATCGTTGAAAACATTTTGAATTGTAAGGTATACACTCTTTTAAATAACTTCAAAGTGGCACATGCTTTTACATGGCAAAATGCAATTTGTTTTATAACCGTCGTTGAACAGCCGACCCAATTTTTTGGGTTTACAACGATTAATGTTCAATTCCGTAGCCTTGTAATCTTGAACCCACTCTAGAAGACCAGGGAACTTCTGGATCGAGTATTGGGATAAATTTTGCTTTCGTGGAGGATTTTTTAATGGAGCTAACCCGCATTTGCGTTGCATGGAGAGAAAGACCACGAGAACCTCCCACTGTTATTCTGACGACCAGGGGCCTCTAACCCATGATGCGCCTACCACTGAAGATATTTCACGTCAGCTCTGTGGTTGGTGCAAGACGGATGCGGAATTCGTATCGACTGGGATTCGAACCAGGTTTATCACATTGGGAGGCGAACGCTCTATCCCCTGAGCTATCGCGGCTCAAAATACAAAATTTGAGCAAAACCGGTTGAATAATTCTTGACAAATCGAGTTTTAAATATACGAACTTCTCAACTGATTTGGCCTAAATTTTGCATTGTGCCATATAAAATTACATACTTTTAAATGATGTTAAAAATTGTATACCTTACCATACAATTCAAATTTTTTTTACTATTATTAAATAAAATTATAGAAAATAATAAATAATTATTGAAATGTATTTTTTTTTGCATAGAATTTTCTTTGGATAAACGAATTTTATAATTGCTTGCAGAATTTTTCAATTCGCTTAAAAAGTTCTCGAGATATGACGAATTGCCTAAAACGTAAGATTAACATTATGAGGTCCATTGAATGGCTTTCCTCACCAAACTATGGGGACCATATTTCCCAGGTATGTTTATTCAGAGAAAGTACGTGTTTTTGTCGGATTTCGTAACTTAAAATATTGACAGCACTCATTAATTAGCTTATTTGTAATCGGCACTTTGAACCATTAAGACTGAGTCCTAAAACGTGAAGATCTGATCATTAGAACAAAAGTTATTCAGGGTGGTCTCTTTTTTTGGCACTGTATGATGGTAATATAAATAGTGCGATAATTGGTTTTTTTGGCCTCCGAAACACTTAAGTGCCGATATTTTCCTTAGATTAGTGTTACTCATGTCAGTTCCTGGGGAGGTGAATGAAATCGCCCAACTATCATGAACTTAATTAATTGCAATTCTAGTAATTGGTACTACTGGTATTATGGTAATATACCTGATAAATTAATATAGATACGATGGCAATAATCTTTATACGACCCCTCAAAACGAATAAACCTGTAAGGAATTATATTTGGCTCCATAACATTATTTTCAGAATCTGTTTTTAAAGTTGGCTTAAAGTCGTTGAACAACCGACCCAATTTTCTGGGTTTACGACTGTTGATGTTCAATTCTGCAGACTTGTAATTTCGAACCCAATCCAGAAGTCAAGGGAACTCCTAATTGATGGAGCTAACTCACATTTGCATTACATGGAGAGGAAGACCACGAGAACCTCCCACGGTTAGCCTGACGCCAACGGGACTCTAACTCATGATCCGTCTACCACTGAGGATATTTCACGTCAGGACTGTGGTCGGTGCAAGCCGGACGCGCAATTCGTATCGACTGGGATTCGAACCCGGTTCGCCACATTGGAACGCTCTATCCCCTGAGCTCAAGTTGGCTTATTTCTTTTATAATGCCTGAGGTAAAACTATTCGAAAAATTGAAACCGCCTTTTTACTGACGTGATTGGCATTAAAAATTTAATTATTCGCCCATTTGAAATAAATGGTGTTTATAAATTTTATCACACTACATATTATATGAATATTGTTCATAATACCTCATAAACCGAAAGTATTTACTTTAAAATCAATCTCGTAGAAAAACGATCGCCAATACTTAAATATACAGTACCTTCAGCATTAGCGAAAGTTTAAACAGATTTAATACAATTTAAGAGCCATTGAATCAATTTAATGCTGTTCAACAGTCCCCCCCCCCCAATTAAAGCAGAGCGAATTTGCAAATTTTACAATTGCAGAAATACGAAGAGAGAACTGCCCTGCAATAACGGTGACTCTACTATAAATATAGCTGGATCAAAAAACTTATTGATTTGCTTATGTTGAGCTGAACTTATCAAACTTCCACTTTATTATAACCTGTTACCCTCAGTGGGTCGGTTGTAAGGCATTGTTCCCTTTAAATCACTGAAGTCAAGCTTCATTGGCTGCGGACAATAAGAGGGAGGATGACCAATTTGATCAAATTGCGAAAGAACCGAGGGTGTGTTGCATCGGTCTTAGTTAAGCTGTTGTACCGTAGAGCTACCAAAGCGTGGGAGCCCAACACTCTGCAGAGGATCAAAATTGTGATTACGTACCTTCGGATCATCCTCAGGGATGTTCCCCAGACCGGACCCATTATAGAACTCTAGTGCAATATAAATAAAGTACTACTACTACTATTTAACCTCTTAGCCATTGTGATGAAAGAATCGGTCCTTATAATGCCTCTTTCTAATCGCAATGTTGCCCAGGGAACGCCAACGTGGAGGCGAGGTTATTTTATTCTGACTGCAAAAACAGTAAGATCAATATTTGATGTTGAATGTATCTACCATATTTTAAATTTCATCAGAGAATGCAGAGCCACATTTTACAATAATGCATATATAGAGAAAAAGAGCCAGTCCTTCGTTTTTTTTTTAAACTTTGATATAAAGCAAAGCACAAGCTGAAGTTGTTGCAAGTTGCCGCTTTTTCTTATTATCTCTGCTTATGATCTCACTTTTTAGCATTCAAAATAGTTCCCCAAGAGGGCTGTCAGACACATTTATAAGTAGCCAGAACATAGACAACAGCCCCCCGAGGAGAAAAAGAATAGTTGGTTCCGTACATTCCATGAAAATATATTCTTACAGGGTAGATCTATGAATTCTGCCACATTCAAATAACAATGTAAATAAAAATAACAAAATAAATACAATAGCTTAAATAACTACTGAACACATAATTTTGATAACCAGAATGCCAAATGAAACTTAGATATTTTAATGCAAAACAATATGAAACAAAAGCCAAAATGATGTCAGGGTAAATTTTGCTTAGATACTAAACTTATAATGATAAACTTATCTAGTGCTTAAAACTACACATGCATATATGCAAGTTGTTCTTTCCAAGAATTTTGAATTCAAGAGTACCAAAAGAAGAATTGCATAAATGAACTCCGAAGAGACATAATGACATGGAATGAACAGAATCTACAATTTTTTCCCATACTCCTCTAAATATTTTTGAAATGGTGGAATAGTAAAGCAATTTACTTAAATATTAATTTAATATCTATTTATTTAAATATTCGTTCAATCTAAATTTATTTCTTTATTTTTCCGAATGTACGTTTGATCTACGAATTAAAGCTCTTACTTCATTTTAATTTAAATAAAAATCATGTACATTTTTGCAGAATTTGATTAAAAGACATAAACATTTAATTCATTTACAGATGCGATAAATTCATCATAAAATAGGAGGAAGGTATAAAATAAAAAGATGACGAAATGATTTGTCTTGTAATTTTTGAGAAACGGCATAAGCACGTCAGGTAAGCATCTAATACAAGCCACTTAAATAATTAAAATGGGGAATTATATTTTATTCATCTATTAGTAAGGCTCTCATAGCTAGGAATACAAAATGTGCCAACAATTATTTTAATTGAAAATAATGTGGTACTACAGAAGTATATAATACCTTTGGCAAGATTAGCTACGATATGAATTTTTCGGTTACTAAATAGATTTACCATAAAATGTTCTAGTAATAATTTAAAGTGAAAATAATATAATGTTGTACTAGCATGGCATAAAATCCTTTTGGCAAGTTTAGATAAGATATGAACTTTTTGCTTACTAAATAGGCTTACCGAAAAGTGTACAAGCAACAAGGTCAATATCTTTTATTGAAAATAATGTTGCACTACTATGGCTTAGAATTCTTTTGTAAGTTTAGCTAAGATATAAACTTTTTGTTTACTAAATAAGCTTACCAAAAAGTGTACAAGCAACAAAGCCAATAATTTTTATTGAAAATGTTTTACTGTGGCATACAATCCTTTTGGAAAGTTAAGATATGAACTTTTTGGTTACTAAGTAGGCTTACCGAAAAGTGTACAAGCAACAAAGCCAATAATTTTTATTGAAAATAATGTTTTACTACTGTGGCATACAATCCTTTTGGCAAGTTTAGCTAAGACATGAACTTTCTGATTACTAAGCAGGCTTACCGAAAACTGCACAAGCAACAAAGCCAATAATTTTTATTGAAAATAATGTTGTCCTACTGTGAAATAGAAACTTTTTGGCTAGTTTAGTGATAATATGGAACTATTTGGTATCAAAAACGCTTGACGTAAAATGTACTAGCAATAATTTTAATTGAAAATATGTGGTACTACTGTGGTATGCAATATTTTTGGTAAGTTTAACTACGATGTGAAATATTTGCGTAACTAAATCAGCTTGCCGTAAAACGTACTATTTATAATTATAATTCTAAATTAATGTGGTACTACTATGATATAAAATCCTTTCGGCGAATTTAAATACGGTATGAAGTTTTTGGTTATTAAATCAGTTTGCCTTAAAATTCATTAATAATAATTTTAATCTGATAACGACTACTTTGGTACATATTACTTTCAGTAAGTTTTAAAACGATAATTGTTTTTTGATTATGAAAGTTTTGGTTACTAAATTGCCTTACCATACAAGACACATTTTTCAACGAAGAGAAATATAAAACAAAGTATAAAGTTTAAAAAAATGTATAGTAAAATATTAAACTACAACACGAACAACACTATAAAAATTAATCTAATTTCTATTTATTTATTTTAAATATATGAAATCATGTTTAGAGTAAAATAAATCTCGAGACAATAAGATTTAATCTTTCTTATAAGTTCATTATAAGAACTACTTTTTTAACATTAACATAAGTATGAAAATCTAAATAAACTGTATTTTATCTAATGTAGTTCAGATAAAAGAATTAAATTCGTTTGCAAATACTATTTATTTATTTTTTTAGTTTCGTGATTCAATTAGTGGAAAGTTTCAAATGTACATACCGATTTATAAATAAAATTTTTACTATATGAGTGACTTTACTATTCCAGTTCGAGATAATTTTCAATTTTGTTTAAATGTTACCTAAAAAGAAAATACTTATTAAACATACATAATCCGCAAAAACATTAGTTTTCAAAAACTTGAAAAAGAAACCGTTGGAAAATTTCGAAAACAAAAAATGCAAGATTCATTTAATTGCTTGAAAGCTATCAACTTCAAAATGAGCTAATCCAATTTATTGGTAACGGCCCATGAACTATTCCAAATAATTAAGGATTTAATCAAAATGACATTCAGTTACCGAAAAATGAATTAATGATTTATAAGAAGCCAAATTGCATCTATGATTTGTGAATAGTTTTGTGCTAAATAGAAGAAAGGAATTTGTTCTGAAGAAGTTAGAAAAATGAAAATTTAATATTCATTTAATTGCTTAAAAGCTTACAAACTTTCGAATAAGAAAATCTAATAGATCCGCAAAAGCGTTTACACGATTCTGAATATTTTAAGAATTAATAGAAATATTGAGCCATCGAAAAATTAATTGATTATAATAAATTCAAATTGAACTATTGGTGTAACAAAACGTTGAACAAAAATATTTAAGGAACAAAGTAGGAATAGAAATCCAGAGCAGTGTAGAGTTCATAAAGGGACATTAAAATGTCCCAAAAACAAGAAACTGAGAAGATTTTGTAAACAAAGTAAAGAAACCAGTAAAAAACCTTTAACTGGTAAAAGACAAAATTCAACCTTTGAAATAAATCCATTTGAGTTTTAAAACCATTGGACTTCCAAGAGTATTTAGTACCAACATAAATCCAAAAAAAGAGATCGTAAAAGCATTTCAGCTGAAAGAATAAATCACCGTTACAAAAAAATGAAGACACCAAACTGAAGAGAGAGTAAAAAACCATGAAAACAAAGTACAAAACGTTGAAATCCATCGTAAAAATAGCAGTATTTTAATCACTTTGAGTCACTATAAAACTTGTTAAGTTTCAATGGCAGTGTCTCAAGTTGAAAAGAAAGAATCTATAATATTAAAATTCAATCATGTGATCAGTTTCCAACATTTTCATTGGTCTAGGCAAATGATGTGATTTTATAATATTCTCATTGGTCAAAAAGAATCAGATGATATTTTGAAATAGACGAAAGAAATATTTAATTACAACTGGCTAGCATGAGCACAAAATTATTAATTCTTTATAAACTAAGTTTTTACCCTACTGTTCTTGTTGTAATGTTAGATGATAGGGAAAAAAACATGAATTTTTCGAATATCTATATTTTATTGCAGTTCAATTAAAACTGAGATTTTATAATGCTGCAATGTGGATAAAATGAATATATTATAATTGCCTCTTAATAATTTAAGTAAAACTATAAATCCTAATTAGGGTAAGATTTGTGAAATGGTTATTTACATTTAGTCGTATTCGCGATCGCAACGCTCGAGTACGCCGTCTAGCGGGAGCCTGTAAATATCGGACATTAATTTATCACGTTTTCATTTAGTTCCATCAAAGTCATTGACTGAATCAGACGCCATTTTTTAGCAGCAAATAAGAAACAAAATTTCCCTAAGGAAAAGGCCGAAGAACTTGAAAAAAATCTCC